>NC_090437.1:139965580-140271564 GCF_031143425.1 Pleurodeles waltl
CTGACTGGCTCTGCCTTGATCACACTCTGTGGAGAGCAGCCTCCATATGTGACGCACAATCTTTTGATAGTTCCTTTGATCTATCTTGTGTAAGAATTTCTCTTAGTGATTTACCTGAATCTTGGTATATGTCTTCTCTCAACTTAGATGATGTACAGCCTTGAATAATCTGGCCTCAGATTTCCTCTTGTTCATGGTGGAATCCACATGTCCTGGTGAAGCTTATGAGTCTGCCATGTAAAATGTTGAGCAACTCTTCTGGTTCTAGGCGGGTTGCCTAAAAATGAATCTTTCTTAGTCTCTGTATGCCATCAGCTCAAAGTGAGAATTTAGGGCTATGATGAGTGTGGCGTGAGTTTTTGGTGTTACCTCCATAAGGGTTTTATATACTTTGTGGATGTCTTTGCCTCCTAAGTGTAACAGGAGGACCCTGCAACATTCTGCTGCTATTTCTGCATCTTCAAGGTAAAACTTGACCAGTTCCACCCAATCTCTCCACTTTGATGCCTCTGACGACGGTATGCCTTCAATGACAAATGACATGCAGTGACCTTCTAGTACTCTCAGTCAGAGTGGGTAGACACCTTGTGGCATGAGCACTACTTTTGCTGTAGGTGCGTTGTTGTGGTGGAAGTTGCACCAGAGGAGGCACATGTTGCAGAGTATCTGATGGCACATTTATCCTGCGGGTCAGGTCACACAAAGTCTGTTTTGCATCCACCTTGTGTTTGCTGGAGACTGTTATTGCTCTCAGGTTGGGGGACTGGCTCAGCCTGCCAAGATCCTTGACAGCATGCAGTGGAGCTGATGGTAAGGCCTGGGGATCTGTGATGCTCTCAGCAGGTCCCAACAGTAGGTGGATCCTCCAAGCTGCGCAAGCTATGGTATGTCTGGGTCCCTCATCTGTTACACACAGTAGTGAAACACAAGCGCCACCGGTGTTGGTGATTGCCAGGCGGCCGACGCAGGAGATGAGGCGATGTAGATGGCAGGCCGGGCGATAAGTGAGGGCGCGGGTTCGGCTCCAGCCTCATCGCCAAAGTAAAGTTGGTGGAAGGAGCTCTCAGCAGGCCCTGAGCATGTGGGGTTAGGTGGTACATGGTGCGCACATCGCAAGAGGGAACACAACAGATGCGATATAGGATCTGGGGCGTAACTTCCCCAACTCCTTACATTTACTGTCATGCATGAGCTGCACTAACTTCGGGGAGTTGGCAGTTTTATCGTATGATCATCCCTGCTGACCAATTAGTAGCAACAACACCACAGTACCCAATCAACTTGTATTATACCACTGATCCGATATGGGGAAGCTGAGGTGTAATTGGAATGTGGAAACATTTACATACCTTATAATACTCATCCCCATGCAAATAGGGGTTTTCACTTAGTTAAAAAAGCCGCAGGTCATTCTTAATCGCAGCCTAGAGGTCTGTATCCCAGTCTCCCTGTCCAGCTATTCCATGGACTGCAGAGGCCGCTTCATACTATTACATTTAAACTTGTAGACCATTGTCCTCTTCTCTCTAGCCTATGTGTTTGTTCCCAGCAATAGAGGTCCGTCTTCTATCTTTTATTCATCACCCGTGTTGCAAACCAGTAAAGGAGCAGCAATGTCCGACAGCCTCAAAATACCCTGAGTAAATCTCTTTGTTGTGCTCTGTCCCCCTGATAGATCCCACAAGTATGTAAACAAGGGAAAATCAGATTTTAGTTTTCTTAGGCGAGTGAATTAAGGAACAAACTACCAGTGAAACTTTCGGCGACAGAGGTACCTACTAATGTCCCAAAGGATGACAAGATATAGCTCATTACGGTACAAAATGGTATTATAACAACAGAGCTGAAACCTTCACAGATTGAGTGCTTAGAAACCATCTCTGGTGCAAATATCAAGCTGTACAGATGGCAAAAACACAAACATACATGATCAAATGTACAAACCCTACCTACCATCATGTTACTCATAAATATAGAGATTTTTAACTTTTAGTGGATTCCTGAAAATTCCGTGACTCCTTGAAATTAAAGACACATTTAGGGGCATATTTATACTCTGTTTGCGCCAGATTTGCGTCGGTTTTTTTTACGCAAATCCGACGCAAAACTAACTCCATATTTATACTTTGGCGTTAGACCCGTCTAGCGCCAAAGATCTTGGAGTTTGCGTCATTTTTTAGCGTGGACACCTTCCTTGCGTTAATGACATGCAAGGTAGGCGTTCCCTTCTAAAAAATGAATCCGAGGCATGTGCGCCGTATTTATACTCCCGGGCAAAAATGACGCCCGGGAGTGGGCGGGTCAAAAAAAATGACGTCCAGACACTTTTGCATCATTTCTTAACGCCTGGTCAGGGCAGGCGTTAAGGGACCTGTGGGCTCGGAAGGAGCACAGAGGTGCCCTCCCATGCCCCCAGGGACACCCCCTGCCACCCTTGCCCACCACAGGAGGACGCCCAAGGAAGGAGGGACCCATACCAGGGAACTTAAGGTAAGTTCAGGTAAGTATTTTTTTTTTAAAAAATTGTGGCATAGGGGGGCCTGATTTGTGCCCCCCTACATGCCACTATGCCCAATGGCCATGCCCAGGGGACAGAAGTCCCCTGGGCATGGCCATTGGGCAAGGGGGCATGACTCCTGTCTTTGCTAAGACAGGAGTCATGTCAATGGAGGGTGGGAGTAAAAACAAATTGAGCTAATCGGGTTGAGGCAGATTTTTTGCCTCAGACCGACTTGCCCCATTCTTTGACACCCAAGCTCCATTTTCCCCTACGCCGGCGCTGCCTGGTGTGGGTCATTTTTTTTCACGCACACCAGTCAGCTCCGCCGGCTAACGTCATTCCATAAATATGGCGCCCGCATGGCGCTTTGGAATGGCGTTAGCTGGCGTTAAATTTTTTGACGCACAACTGCATTGGCGCAGTTGTGCGCCAAAAAGTATAAATACGGCCCTTAAAGTTTTGGAAGTGCTCCAATGTGCAAAATTAGCTCATATGGCATTTCTAACAGCTAGACGTATCCTTATGTGTAAATCATCTGGAAATATGGTTAGGTAATGTATTTTCCTATCAACAACCCCCTGCCCCAGGCACTTCCATAAAATATGCTTCCCATTTTCCTCCATGTAAGGCACTTAAAGAAAGAGTATAATTTAAAAGTCTGCATTGTCATGGCACGGAGGATCCATAACATACTATGTTCATCCACAGCATAGGAGCCAGAATAGGCTTGATTATTTAGCACACACAGATATCTCCAGAATAGTAATTTTAATCAACCAAAAAATAAATTCTTACACAGCTTCCCGGAGATGGCTCATTCCACCTTGGACTTGATGTTGAAAACCCCTGTGGAAAAATAACACAATGAATAAGTGTATCAAAACCAAACATAGCATCTGTTTACAGCACAGTAGCCAAAGCGCAGTGTATTAAAGTTGCGATTGACTTGCAAAACATTTTTGTTTGTCTTTGGCTCAAGCAGCATACCCTTGCCTGCTCATGGCCTCATTACCACAATTGTGGGTGAAGCGCATGAATAATACTGCACAACAGTTGCATGGACGTCATTTAGGGATCGCAGTGCTTGCCCTTTGCTACCCCTGGTTTTGCCTTTGCGACCGGTGGCAAATTCAGTGCCAGGAACATACCGGCACCTACTCCTTGTTGACGCTAGTTCGGGCTCCATTTTCTTTGTTTTTGTCACATTTTTATTACACTAATAGTGAATAATAACATGTTTTACTATTAGTGTAATACAAATTGAGTACAATTAGCTGGAATATGCCCTTCCATGGCAGCTGAGGTAAGTAAAACAAGCTTTTCAATGTATGTTGTGTGCTTGCCTATGGGTGAGAGTGTGTTTACGTGAGAGAGAGTTTATGTAAGTGTTTATTTGTGTGTATGTATAAATATGTGTGCGTGAGTGATAGTGAAGGTCAAAGGGTGTGAGAAGTTACTTCCGCTACTCCTGGCATTTTGGTGAAAACCTCAAGGCGCTGGGCATGCGAGGGGGAGGGATGGGGTGGAAATAAAAAAATAATTAAAAAAACATACCTCTTCCGGTTGCTGCCGCCTCCTGCCACCTCGCTTCTCTTCATCTGGTGTCCCAGCATTCACTGGGACACCAGCACAGACTCCCCAGCAATCCTTGCACTGCTTTCATGCTAAAGCTAGCATGAAAGCAGTGTGAGAATTGGCCTGAGCGTTTTGGACTGCTGCTCAGACACTGCCCTGGGGTCTGTGCAGTTCCTCCTGCCTGGCTGTTCAACACAGCTGGGCTGGAGAACCCTTAGTGCGCATGTGTGCTTGGCCAGCCTAAGACGGCCGGCCCAAAACACATGCACACTTAGTGCACCCTCTGCTCCTCCCCATCCCCTCTCCCCCTCCCATGGCCTAGCCCTGCCCCTTCCTTCACATGCTGCCGGCTGAGCCAGCAGCTGAAAGATAAAATGATAAAGAAACATTACTATTAATGAGGTAGGTCACAATTTGCGACACAGTGGGAATCACAAAAATCACAGGGATGGTGGCGTGCTGGGAGCAGCGGACCACCATGTCCGTGATTGCTTTTAAATAAAGCAATCTTTTTTTTTAAACCAAGTTAGTTTTCCTTAAAGGAGGAAACCTGCATGTCTTTAAAAAGAAAAAAATGAAAAATTTCAGTCTAATTTTTTAAGAGTAGGCAGTGGTCCCTGGGACCACTGCCTACTCTTAAAAAACATATTTACATGCATTCACAATGGGGAAGGGGTCCCTTGGGGACCCCTTCCTGTTTGTGAATAGGTTAACACCAATTTGAAATTGGTGTTAACTGTAATTGTTTTGTGACCGCTTTCCTTCTCATAAAACAATCATACATACCTCTGCGACTCGCAATTAGGAAGGGACTCCCTTGTCATGCCCCTTCCTAATTGTGACTAGCAAACCTATTTTGCGATTTAGTAAATAGATTACTGAATCACAAAATAGCATTTGTACATACCAAAATGCTTTTTCCAGTGTTCAAACGGCCCAATTCTGCAAATCAGGCCGTTTGCCCACAGAAAAAAAAAAAAAAAAAACCTTTGTACATCTGGCCCTGGGTGTAGCTGCTCTTTGTATATTGCTCCCAGACACAGAGACAAGGGAGCATAGGGGTTGGAAGGATAGGCCCTCTCTGACCTGATGAGGGGGAGCAGCTGTCACCTACTGCACTTGCACATCACAAAGGCTCTGCCTGGACACACTCACAAAGGGTTTGTCACTAGTCCAATACAACCCCAGAGACACCGGGGTCAGGGAAAGAAGGTAAGACATTTAAAACACCTCTTGGGGTTGAAACCTCCAAACTCTTCTCCTACTTAAAAGCTGGCACCAGATATAAATATTGGACCCTCATACCCAACTGTTTGGTACACCTGTGGGCATATGGAAGACTCAGAAAGGCTGCCCTGCCCTGCTGCCCTGATATCTGAGTAAAAGGACTGGACCTGCATATTGAACCCAGGACCACCAGACTGACTCCAAGGGCTAGTTGGCTGGACTCCTGGTCAAAGCCTAAGGGAAAGAAAAGGCTCCAACCACATTGGACCAAGCACCTGGATTCTGTCTGTTTGAGTCCTACCTCTATGTGGAGCCAACCCAGTCCTTGACCCTTAGAAATGGACCTAAAGATGCTCTCCCAACCCATATTTATTCCTGTGAGCAGAATCACCCCAGCACGATGCATCCCTGATACCGAACCCTGCACTGCAGCCCACAGTTTCTATAGAAACGCCACTGTGCGACGCACCATCGATGCAAGCCTTCGCGTTGCAAGCTTCTCGTCAAAGGCATCCTTGATGGTGATGCAGGACTCTGCATCTTAGTCTCACATCTTCTTCGCAATCACAGTTGTGCAGCACATCTTTGATGCAGGCTTTTGCATTTGCAAGCCCCTTGTTGACAGCACCTAAGACTCTGGACTGCGCATCTCAGCCTTGCAACTCCTCAGAACCACCGCTGCACAACCCAACTTCAACACAGGATGTTGCAGCACTCTGAAAACCAGTATGTAAGATGCTTTGTCCAGTGTGCCAAACTGGGTCCCTATATATGACCCACACACACTTCATTATGGTCGGCATGAATTTGTGATTTTGTCCCTGTCTATTATGACCAGATAACCACAGTTGGAACTTAGTGCATCTAGACACTATTTATACTTAAAACCTTGAAATTGCATGTCTCTGGTTCTACTGATTGGATGTTTGTAGTTTTGGTTTAAAATAATTGATTACATTTTTATTGTGTATTGTTTTCACTTTATTACTGTTTGAAGTGATGCATCAATACTTTACACCTTGCCGCTAAGTTAAGCTTGACTGCTTGCGCCAAGCAACCAGCGGATTGAGCATCTATTAATTTGAGATTTGCTTTTTGTTAGAAATAGGGTCTTCTGTTGGCGGTCAGGTTACCCCCTGTCCAAGCAAGGACCCTCACTCTAGTCAGGGTAAGTCACACACAATCCAAATTATCCTGTGCCCACCCTCTGGTAGCTTGGCAGTAAGCAGTCAGGCTTAACTTAGAAAGGAATGTGGAAAGTATTTGTGCAGTAAATCATGCAATAACACAGTGAAAACGCCACAAAATTGCACCACACAGGCTTAGAAAAATTATAATATTTATCTGAGTAGATTTGATAAATATAAGTTGAAATATCACTTTTGTATTGATAAGATCAGTTTTAAGTTCTGAAAAGTAACAATGGCCTCTTGCAAGCACAAAGTACCTGGTTTGCGTCAAAATTGCACGCACGAAGACTGCAGAGGAGGAGATGCATTGAAAAAAGTTGGTGTGCATCAGATTTCCAGGCGCACACAGATGATGCGTCAATTCATTTACATGCAGTAAGGGTTTTGTGTCGATTTCCGGGATGCAGGTTTGAATCTTCTTTGCAATGTGGGTCTTTTGACTCCCAGGGACGATGCGTGGAAATCCAGGGCACGCAGGACGAAGTCACAGGTGCTGAGTAGATCCGGTGGGTGTTGCGTTAGAGTTTCTGTCGCATGGCAGGCGCTGCATCGATTCCTCTAGCAGGAAGTCGGGCTGCATCGTTCCGGCTCTGTGATGATCCAGTGGGCTGTGTGTCGAAGTCCTGGTCGCAACGCTGGCACTGCGTTGACCTTCACTCAGAGAGCCAGGCTGCGTCATTCCGGACTTGCGATGCAGGGATTCTTTCCCCTCTAAGCAACATTTGCATCGTTTCTGGCAGGCTTTGCATCGATTTTTCGCCGCAGAAGGAGTTCTTTGCAGAGATGAAATCTTTTTGGCCCTGAGACTTCAGGAAACAGGAGGCAAGCTCAATCCAAGCCCTTGGAGAGCACTTCTAAGCAGAGCCAGAGGCCAGCAAGGCAGCAGGGCAACAGCAAGACAGCCATCCTTTACAGCACAGCTTTCTAGGTGAGTCATTTGGGCTGCCAGGCAGTTTCTCTTGTCAGGTTACAAGTTCTGGTTCAGAGTTTCTTTCCCAGGAAGTGTCTGAGTTGGTAGGATCAGAGACCCAGTTTATATACCCAAATGTGCCTTTGAGGTAGGGGAGACTTCAAAGAGTGGCTTAGAAGTGCACAAGGTCCCCATTCAGTACAATCTTGTCTGCCAGGGTCCCAGTAGGGGGTTTGGCGGTCCATTGTATGAGGGCAGGCCACTGTCCTTTGAAATGTGTCAGGCCCTCCACCCTTCCAGCCCAGGAAGACCCATTCAATATGCAGATGTGTGCAGGTGTGACTGAGCATCCTGTGTTTGTGTTTGTCTGGGTGAAATGCAGAAGGGAACTGAAGGATTTAAGTGCAGAGAAATGCTCACTTTCTAAAAGTGGCATTTCTGAAGTAGTAATATAAAATCCAACTTCACCAGTCAGCAGGATTTTGTATTAGCATTCTGGCATACTAAATATGACCTATTTGCCCCTATCTAATTAGATAGAACTACTCAAACAGTTTATGAGGGTAGCCTTAATGTTAGCCTATGAAAGGAGCAGGCCTCACAGTAGTGGAAACTGAATTAGGGAGTTTTCCACCACCAGGACATATAAAAACACACAGGTATATGTCTTGTCTTTTACCCACACAGCACCCTGCTCTCTGTGTTACCTAGGGCCTACCTTAGGGGTGACTTGTTTGTAGACAAAGGGGAGTTTTAAGGCTTGGCAAGTACTTTTAAATGCCAAGTCGATGTGGCAGTGAACTGCACACATAGACCTTGCAATGGCAAGCCTTAGACATGGTTAAGGGGCTACTTCTGTGGGTGGCACAACTGGTGCTGCAGGCTCACTAGTAGAATTCAATCTACAGGCCCTGGGTACATGTAGTGCACTTTTCTAGGGACCAGTAGAGCAAATATGCCAATTGGGTATGAACCAATGTCACCATGATTTAAGGGAGAGGGCATATGCACTTTAGCACTTGTTAGCAGTGTTAAAGTGCACAGAGTCCTAAAACCACCAAAAACAGTGTCAGAAAGTGGAGGGAGGCAGGCACAAAGTTGTGGGTGACCACCCTAAGGCTTTCAGGTCTAACACTTTTGTTTCTACTTGAATAGGGGTTCACCCCCTCAACCATTAACCCAGTTTCCAACAGAGTTTATCTTGGTAGTTGAGTTGTTTTTAAAGTCTACTCCGTCATGTTTTTTGTAGTACTTCGAGCAGAAGATCTTGGTTTCATTTCTGGTTTATTTAATGTGTTTTTAAGAACATGTTACGTAATAAATTGGTGGTACTAGACATGATGGTATTTAGAAAGAGGTGTGTGTCTTTATGAGGAGTTATAAGATGTTAAAAGGCTTGGAATGAGATTTGAGGCGATTTACTGATTATTGATCATGTTTCCAAAATAGTTATTTTTAGTTATTTTTTTTTAGATTTCTTAAAAATCGCTATTTGCGGTTTGCGAGGCCCAAATATCGAATCTCAAAAAAATTGCGATTCGGTTAAAAATCGCAAATTGTGAGAACGCACACCTGGCAGAGCCTGATGACATCACAAGCAGGAAGTGAGTCATCCCAGGCAGTTTGCAGGTGCCACACCCAAAGGAGCAGTGAGCGAGACCCAGCCCAGCCACAGGGAGCAAGTCTGTGAACAAGGCAGGACTGCACATCACCATGGACAACTCTGCACATGGAAAGGAGAAGGGAGAGAGGAAAAGAAAACTCGAGTTCAGTGAGCAGGAACTGGAGGTGCTCACTGAGGAGGTGGTGAGGAGCCATGACAGGCTGTTCGGGAAGAGCTCACTCCAGGTACCTGACAGTGAGAAGCGCAAACTCTGGGCGGACATGCAAACAAAAATCTGCACTGTGGGGGTTTCGCAGCACTCAGTGGAGGAGATCAAAAAGAGATGGTACGACCTGCGTTCCCGTGCCAAGGAGAGGGTGGCAGGAAGACTACAGGAGGCAAGGAGCACAGGAGGCATACCATCCACTGAGACACCCTCCACCCCGATGGAAGACCTGGTTGAGTTGACACTCCTCCCAGAAGCTGTCAGTGGGGTCACTGACATAGACACATCCGGCACACCAAGCACCAGTAAAGGTAAGTGCAATATTGAAATGTAACCCCATATGTGTATGTACAAATACCCCTTAGGAATTAGCAAGTAGTGCAAAGCATTGTGATAAGTAGTCCATTCCACATTTTAGAAGCGGCACAACAATGCCTTATGGTAGTGGTAGTCCACAACTCAGAGCTGAAAGTAGCACATAGAATGTAATTAAGCAGAGCGACACCCAGAAGAACACTACACCCACTACATAGTGATATGATGTAACTGTACATTTATTACCATTGTGTAACCTTTGGTGATACAAACATAAATTACATGCTGCACATTGTCGTTGCAGATGGCCCAGGCCCAGCAGCATCAGCATGTGCCGTTGTAGGGGATGCTGAAACCCACCCTCCATCAGACTCCAACACAAGTGAGTCACTGAATATTGCGCCTATCAGACGCAGGGCAAGGGCTGTACTGCTCCCCGAATTGAGCCAGGACTCAGACGACATGCGGGATGACGACCACACTCCTTCCCCAGACGGCAGATCCACTGTAATGCAGGAGTCCCAGCCCCAGCGTAACTCAACACCCCGCAGGAGGCCTCAGTATGCAGGCACGCAGCACATGGAAGCAGGAGAGGGCCCATCAGTCTTCGGTGGCCTGGAATCCGCTATGCTGAAACTGCAGCGCCTGCAAAACAGGAAGATAACGGCAATGCATAGGCAGATGCAGGCACACAATGCCAACATGGGGGGGCTGTATCGGTAGTTGGAGTGCCTTAATTCTAACATTTCAAAGCTGCATGAGGGACAGATCACAGCTTCCGAGAACACCAGGGAGCTGACAATTGCAGCGAGGGAACTCGGCACAGAGCTAAGGCACGACAGAGTCAGCCACCGCAGGCAGGAGAGGCGATTTATGGGCATGTTTGGTGGATTCTGTCGATCGGTCAATCGCCTGGCAACATTAATGGCCCTCATATCGCGGCGTGCTGTGGCCGCACAGGTGGAGGCAGCACACAGCAGTAGGGATGTAGCACAGGGACTGGTCCAGATAACTAATGTGCTGGATAGTATGCTGGGTAACCGCTCTGCTACACCCAGTGAACTTGGACTAGGGGAGAATGAGGACTCATCTAGCCTCAGCAGCGTAGCAGTGCCCACCACTGATCCTAGGCATCGCAGTGCCAGGCACAGCACTGCCACTGAGGCAGATACCAGAGGTGTTGGTGAGGCCACTGCGCACTCGTGTGGCTTGTGTGGCCGTAGAAAGTGACTGCAATGGCCACAGGGGACTGTCTGCTTCTTTTGTTATACAGTAAACTATGAATAAATAGTGAGACACTGTTAACTGCTTATTTTATGACAATTTTTTTTCCTTTTTTGCTAGTGACACTTATGTTACCTGACGTTAAGGTTATAAAGGTTCTAACTACCAGTACACATTTCAGTGAAATTGTGTTGTTATTACTTACATCTAAAATGGTTGTGCGTGATGTCTGCACGCCTTTGCCTGCCCTCTGCAGCACTGGTTCTGTCTGCTGGCTATGGGAGGGGGGTATGGGTACATCATCCTCATCTGAGTCTGAATCAGATATTTCCACAGGTATGCCCCTGGTGGTAGCTATATTGTGCAGGATTGCACATGTGGCCACTATTCATTGGGCGTGTCCGGGCTGTACTGTAGTGCCGCTCCACTTTTGTGGATGCACCGGAAGCGATTCTTCAGCAGCCCAAAGGTGCGCTCCTCCACATTGCGGGTTTCCCTGTGTGCTGAATTGTATCTCTGTTCTGCTGGTGTTGTAGGATTGAGGTAGGGCATCATCAGGTAGGTGCGCACTGCGTAGGCACTGTCTCCTGGAAGGAACAGAGGGTATGTTGAGTAAGTGAGCCATCTGACATCACAACTCCATCAATGCACCAGTGTACAGAGGGACAATACCTAGTAGATATCCTTCACCAAACTCTCCAGCTAGCAGTCTTGTGTGAATGCCGCTGTGACGAAAGATGTATGAATCATGTGTGTTCCCTGGGTACCTGGCCACAAGATCAGTTATGATGTAGGAGGCATTGCATATAACCTGTATATTCATTGAATGTTGGTATTTACGGTTGCTGTACACATACTCTGTGGCCGATGGTCGACAGATTGCAACATGTGTCCTATCTATGGCACCTAGGACGTGGGGGAACTGTGCTATCTTGTAGAAATCTATTTTTGTCTGCTGTATTTCCTGTGGGGTGTGGGGGAATCTGATGTACTGGTGTATCCTACTCAGCATGGCATTGATAAATGCATTGAAAAATCTAGAGAGGGAACTCTGTGATACTCCTCCAGCTGCTACTATGACCCCTTGATAGCTCCCTGAGCCACATAGGTGGAGGAAGCATAATACCTGCACATGGGTGGGTATGCTATTAGTCCTATGTGTTGTGCGCTGCAGTATGGGTTGTAGCTCAGGTCAAGTATCATGGCTGAGTTCAACCTGTACTTCTCATATATTTCTTCCTCAGTCTGGTCAAAAAAGGTAATGCGCACTCTGAAAATGCGCTCCTGTCTCCTCCTCCCTCTCCTCAAACCTGCCAAGATCCTCATTCTCCTCTCCATGACGTAGAGTGCAGCCATTGTGGAAAAGAGTCTGAGGCATTCTGGACCTCTTTATATAGGTTGCACCTGGTTACCACCTGGTTTCACCTAGTGGAAATTTGCATGCGCAAATTGCGAATTTTTGATGCATCGAATTGCGACACGGTTTTGCGTGTCGCATTTTGCGTCTCGCAATTTCCGACTTCAAATACCGAATTGCTAATTGTGATTTGGTATTTCATGTCTCAAATTGCGAGACGCAAAATGCGACACACAAAACCATGTCGCTTCGCAAAAAAATTGCAATTTTTGCAATTCCTTATTTTTGGTCTGCGAATGCCTTACATGCATCGCAGACCACGTTTTTGCATTCGCAAATGGACAAACTTTGCGATTCGCACCGTTTGCGAATGCAAAATGGTTTGTTACATCTGGCCCATAGTTTCTCTGAGAACTGATTCAGGGGTTGGGGGGGAGCTGTTGTTAGAGACCTTTTTCTGGACTTTTGTTAATTTTGATTGTCTCGTTTTACAAAGCTCAAGGTGAAACATTTGAAATGGCAGGACCTGGTTCTATGCCCAGTGTCTAGTATGATGTAATTCTCTCTGTTTATGATGTGAGCGTCGTGTTATTTCAGAGAGGTCATGGAAGTTCTCAATGCCTCTGAATTTCGGAGCCATACAGTGCTTCTGATTGTTCCCAGAAACTTTAAAGTAGCCTTTGCATTTATTGCTGGAGTAATAAGATGTAATGGAGGTTATTAGATGATTAAATCTAAGAAGGAGTATTTATGACCTAGGGGACTATAGACGATGTCAAATCAGAAAATGTTCTTAATTGTTAGGTTAATAATAACTGAAATCATTTGAAAGTAGAAGGATGAAGAATCTGCAGTTTCACATTTCTGCTTTTTGTATTATAGTGATTTATGAGGTCAGAATAAGGAGATCAAAAGGTGGAGATAAAAATGCAGAGAGACAGATTTCAGTGATTGAAAGTTGGGCTAGTTTGTAGCTTGATATGAGGTTGGCAATTCCACATGTCTGAGTGTTGGCTAGTATGGCAATAATTAGATTGCGTTTGAGGTTAATATTTAGAGATGTGGTAGTGCGCTGCACATGAAGCTTTTTAATTTGCATTATTGTTTTTGAGGTTACGATCTTGACATGGTTTGATTGTAGTCTTTGTGGGTCTTGTTGTGGTGCAGTAACATGGCAATCAAGTACAGCATTCAGATTTTTTTGTTTGGTCCCTCAGTAGTCTTGAACGGGCACGGGCAAACATACAGAGAAATCCGTTTTAATACTGATTAAAACCTCCTTCAGATATATTAGGGGACCACTTTTCTATCTGTAGGTTAGTCAAGCTTCACTCTAAAAGGTTCAAGTTCCCCATCTGTGGTTTTTCCAGATTTTGGAACAAATTGATTGTATCTGTTCTTCTAAAGTGCCAGCTCCCGCAGTTGTGATAGGAGTAAATTATAGAGAGGCAGTTACATAGCACCGCCGAGCAAATACAGTTCCCAATGTGGGAGAGGAAGGTACTTTTATAATGGCTGTGTATGCAGCATATGCATGTAAAACATTTTACTCATGGGTGGAATTAAAGGCAATTGATGCAGAAACAGCACACTTTCATGCATACCAACCAGCTGCAGGACTAATGAATACAGAGTTTATCAATATGTGGAAAACTCTCTTATTTACCAGGATCATCAAAATTGGATTGCAGCGCCCTACCACACACACATTGACATGTCAGACTGGGACCTTTGAGTAATGAAGGGGCTACCAGGGTAGTCTTGGCAGTATATACACTATATCCAAATCCAGGAGTAATAACTTTCTGTATAAATGACTTTTGCAATATGTCTTAAAGACATTAAGGCCCTCAATACAACCCTGCCTGTAAATGCCGCTTACCACCATGCTGACGGCCCCCAACATACCGTGACCGCGGCGTTATACCGCTGCGGGTATTATGACCCACTCAGAGAAATCCGCCACTATACAGACACCCACACAAGTCCACCAGACCAAAGGTCAGTGATAAACTGGCGGTACCAAAACCCACACCATTACGCCAACAGAAATATGCCCACAGTATGAGGACCCACGAATCACCGTGGCGGTCTTTCAACCGCGGTAAACCATTGGCAGTACACACCGCCGCGCTCAAAATACACACAAACTAACATAACTACACCACATTGGACAATTCAAACTACACACACCTGACACACATACACACACCACACCCACACACTCAGACCACTATAAAACGCACACCCACATTACCCACAACCCTTTCAATGAAAAAAAAGATTGATAACTGAGAGAGAGACAAGCCAGGGGCACCCACTCAATCTGAGCCAAAGAACACCATCACCCATTCACCATCCACGCACCTCACAGCACACACTCCAACACAGAACCCCACACACCCTCACACATACCACTCACACCGCATCCATGGCACCCCAAAGACACCCCAGGTTTTCAGAGGAGGAGCTAAGGGTTATGGTGGAGGAAATCATCCAGGTACAGCCACAGCTATTCGGATCACAGGTGCAGCAGACGTCCATTGCTAGGAAGATGGAGCTATGGCAGAGAGTCGAGAACAGGGTCAACGCTGTGGGACGGCAACCCAGAACAAGGGATGACATCAGGAAGAGGTGGAACGACCTACGGAGGAAGATGCATTCCGTGGTTGCAAGACACCAGGTAGCCGTACAGAGAACTGGCGGTGGACCCCCACCTCCTCCCCCACAACTAACAACATGGGAGGAGCAAGTCTTGGCAATAATGCATCCTGAGGGCCTCACAGGAGTACAGAAGGACTGGACTCTGGTAAGTCAAATCTTTACTATTATATCCCACACCCTACCTGCATGCCATCACAAACTCCTACCCCTACCCTCGCACCCATCACTCCACCACCCCACATATACACCACTATCACAACTCACCCATCCCAAAACCAAGCCCTGAATGCCACACTAATGCATGGACACCCATCACAGACCTGCATGGACACCCATCACTAAAGCATGCACATTAGAGAGAATCACCTAGCCCACAAAATCACCACTCACACAAGGCAAAGCTGACAGGGCAATCACAACCATACAGGAAAACACACCCATGCACAAGATGGCACACACAGATACAATAACACTGCATTTACATCCCCACAGGACCCCATTCAACGTCACAGGAGAGGAGGTGCCAGCAACATCCAGTCCCACCCCCCAGAAGAGGCCCACAGTGATGATAGCAGCTCTGCACGCCTGGATCACGATGACCAACCTGGCCCATCAGGGACCTCTGGACAGTTGATTACCCTGCCACAGTCCGAACCCACCACAGAGCCTCCCCCCTCAGGAAACACCACCACAGCATCCACCCAGCGGGCCCAAACCTCTGTCCTCAGGACACGTCAATCAGCAGTGTGTCCACCACTACAGTGACCCCAGGCAACCCCACAAACGCAGCATGATCAGGGACCTGGGGTCAGTAGCAGTGGGCACACGGTTCAGGGGACAGAGGTACAGGACAACAGGGAAGCTGGGAGGACTGCTGTGCGACAGGGGGGGGACAGGCCCAGGGAACCCACTCTCCACGAGGCACTTGCAGGGATCCTGGGAGCATACCAACATGCCCAGGAGACCTTGTGCCAGATACTGTACAAGTTGCAAGAGACCCAGCGGATGCAGGAGGGACAGTACCTGGGGATAAAGGAAGACCTTAAACACATCCACATCATCCTGGTCACCATTGCAGGGGTGCTGGCTGACATGGCCAACACCATGAGGGAGGCAGTGGCACACCAACGGGCCCCTGACACTAGCCACACCGATGAACAGCCTTCCACTTTTGCCGGCGCTAGTGGACAGGAGGGCCCCACCACAGGACCAACCAGCACCCCAGCCCCTGCAGAAGGAGAACCACCCTGCAAACGGTCCCTGCGATCCAGGCAGAAGGCAGAGAACATTACCAAGACCCCTGCCAGGTAATAAGACTCTCCTGATTGTAACCCTTCTGTCCCAGTTTGTTACCCTGTCCACCTTGAACTGCTATAGCTCCCCTTCCTGTGCCCCATTGGACAATGCACCTGTGATACTAAGAGACTGGACAATACCCTGGACTTTCCTCCATCAGCAACCTAGCCCATTGCAATACCCCCTCCACTTATTTGCACAAAAATAAACAAACTTGGAACTAATACAAGTATGGAGTCTGTCAATTTATTCAAATATGTATTTGTTTAACAAGGTGTAAACATTGCAATTCAACTGTACAGTCATGCATACATAGGCATGACCTGTAGTGGGCAGCAGGGAACACACCAGGAGCCAGAGTGGGGCACATAGATCTGAAAATAGAGATGCCAAAGGGTACAGTAAGTGGGCATACAATATGGAAATTCAGCCTGCCATGTACAATGTCCAACACAAAACTGCAATGGAAAGTAAAGTTACACTGTCTTACCTGTGTGTCACTGGGAGTACTGTTGTAAGAGAGATCTTCTGTTGGCCACATCTTCTTCCTCTGCCCCCTCTTCTTCACTGTCCACAGGCTCCACCGCTGCCACAAGACCATCTCGAGGCTCATCTTCCTGCAGAAAAGGCACCTGGTGTCTCAGGGCCAGGTTGTGCAACATGCAATGATGATCTAGTACACCTTCTTGGGTGAGTAGTACAGGGATCCACCTGTCAGATGGAGGCACCGGAACCTGACCTTCCAGGAGGCCAAAGGTTCTTTCAGTGATCCTCCTTGTTTGCCCATGTGCCTCATTGTAACGTTCCTCTACCCTTGTCCTGGAATTCCTCACTGGGGTAAGTAGCCATGATAGGTTGCAGTAACCAGAGTCACCTGTAAATATTCGAGAGATACCTGTTAGACATACACTCACCCTTAGGGACAACCCCACACCCATATACCTACATAAACTGGGTGGGGACCATGGGCTTACCTATTAGCCGCACCCTATGCCTCTAGAGTTGAGACATCACATATGGAATGCTGCTATTCCTCAAGATGAAGGCATCATGCACCGAGCCAGGATACTTGGCATTCACATGGGAGATGTACTGGTCCGCCAAAAAAAACATCTGCACATTCAGGGAGTGATAGCTTTTTCTATTCCTGAACACTTGTTCATTCCTCCCGGGGGAGGGGACAAATGCTACATGTGTACCATCAATGGCACCATTGATGTTGGGGATATGTCCCAGGGCATGGAAGTCAGCTTTCACTGTGGCCAAATCCTCCACCTGGGGGAATACGATGTAGCTGAGCATATGTTTCAGCAGGGCAGACAACACTCTGGTCAACACGTTGGAAAACATAGGCTGTGGCATCCCTGATGCCATGACCACTGTCGCTTGGAAGGAACCACTTGCCAGGAAATGGAGTACTGACATGACCTGCACTAGAGGGGAGATACCTGTAGGCTGGCGGATAGATTAAATCAGGTCTGGCTCCAATTGGGTACACAGTTCTTGGTTTGTGGCCCTATCAAGTCTGTAGGTTAGGATAATGTGTCTGTCCTCAATTGTCGCCAGGTCAACCAGCGGTCTGTACATGGGAGGAGTCTCCATCTCATATTCATCCTCAGCGGTTGAATTCTAGGGAGAAAAACAGAGAGCAGAGGGTCATATTCACACATGTGCAGAAATAATGATGCATCTCTTCCTTTACAGAAACAGTATGTGAATTCGAGAGTCAGTTGATGTGCCAATGTCTGCTGTGACGCAGTTAGGTGCTATGGCCTGTGCCCCCCTGAAATGGCGGCTGCCTGACCTGTGAGGAGAGACAAGTGGAAAAGAGGTAATTCTGATGGCGTTGTGTACCGTAGCGGTCGGTGGTCGATGACCACCGTGCAACTTTGCATTGGTTAACATCAGGCCCTATGGATTCCAGGAGCCAGTGGCGATGTATGCCGGCAGTGACGGTACACTCCGCTGCGGACATGACTTCCATTTTCTAACTGTTCACTCACTTGCTACCTGACCTTCAACAGGAGAGGACTTACACTGCAAGTGCTGCGGTGACCTGTCTCTGGAATCGACAATGGCTCATGTGTCTGGTGAAAGGGCCCCTGCCTTCACTTCAGAGGAGTTGGAGAGACTGGTGGATGGGGTTCTACCCCAGTACACTTTACTCTGTGGCCCTCCAGACAAACAGGTGAGTACACTGTGAGCATAATGAGTGGTCCATGAATGTATGGAGTGCTCTGTGTGTAAGCCACATGTGGGGGGCTGAGGGGTCCTGGGCAGAGTGCTGCATGTATGGTGGTCAATGTTTGTGAATAAGGAGATGGGAGGGATATGGTGGCCCATAAGTATGACAGTCCAGATGGTATGACTAATCCCTTTTCTGCTGTCTTTTTCCTGCAGGTCAGCGCCCATCAGAAAAAGGGTATTTGGCATGCCATTGCCAAGGAGGTGCGGACCCAGGGGTCTTTGACAGACGGAGAACCCACTGCTGCAAACAGTGGGAGGACCTGCGCCGCTGGGCAAAGAAGACGGCGGAGGCCCAGCTGGGGCTGGCCTACCAACGAGGAAGGGGTGCCCGTTGTACCCTGACCCTCGTGATGTTCCGCATCCTGGCGGTGGCCTATCCGGAGTTGGATGTTTGCTTATGGGCATCACAGCAGCCACAAGGAGTGAGTACAGATTCAGAATCATGACTTTGCGCGCGTTAAGGTTTTACCTGGGTGGGGGATGTGGACTGTGAGTGCCCCTATACCAGGGCAAACATGGCAGGGTAGGTCCCTTGTAGGTCAGCCTCTGAAGCACTCCAACCCCAATGGTATTAGTGGGCATCTACTACTGGGCAGCGCCCTGTTTGTTTAAGGTGTGCAGCTGATGGCATTATGCTATGTACCCCATGGGCTGGTGACTATATTTGTAACTGGTAGTGCATGGCCTTGTGCATAGGGCTGCTCCCTGTGTTGTGTACGCCAACGGTAGTGTCGTTGCTGGCATTGACCAAGTGTATCCTCTGTCTCTCCCCCCACTTTTTGTTTTGTCACCCTGTCCTTGTGTGCACTAGCATCATCTGGCGGAGGAGCAGATGCACCGGCGGTGGAGGGAGTTGCATCCCACATGGGCCTGGAGGCCAAATCCACTGAAGGTGAGGGCACCAGTGGGATGGAGGGTGAGGGGAGCACCACGACAGAGACAGGAGGGGACACTACAGACAACGACTCCTCCTCCGATGGAAGCTCCTTGGCAGTGGCGGACACCTCTGTGCCCACCCCAACAACAGGTACAGCCGCCACCCGCTTACCAGCACCACCCTCCCAGCAGCCCCTCAGCCGGTTTCCCGTGCCGCGCAGCCAGGAGGGTGGGCATCTCCTTTGCCCCAGGCACCTCAGGCCCTTCCCCAGCCAGCCCTGCTGCCCTCAGTGAGGAGGCTATTGACCTCCTGAGATCCTTCACTGTTAGGCAGTCAACCATACTGAATGCCATCCAGGGTGCCGAGAGGCATTTGCAACAAACAAATGCATATCTGGAGGGCATTCACTCTGGCGTGGTGGACCAACAGAGAGCATATCAGGCTCTGGCCTCTGCACTGATGGCAGCCATTGTCCCGGTCTCCAGCCTCCCCCCTCCACCCAGTCCCAATACCCTCAACCCCAGCCTATCCCAAGCACACCTTTAGACCAGCAATCACCCAAATCAACACACAGAAGTGGCTCAGGCAAACACAAGCACCACACTTCATCTCAGAGGCACTCACACAAGCACCATCCCCATTCAGGCACACCAACATCCACTGCCTCCACTGTGTCCCCCTCCTCCTCCTCGCCAACCTCCCTCCCAGCAGCGTCTCCACTCACACCTGCATGCACTACATCCTCATCCACTACCTCCATCACCAGCACGACCATCACTACACACCCGTCACTGGCAGTCACCACCCCCACATCCATGCACACGTCCCCTGTGTCCTCTCCCACTGTGTCTGTGACCCCTCCTCCCAAAGTACACAAACGCAAGCACACACCCACGCAACAGCCATCCACCTCACAACAGCATCCAGCTCATGCACCTGCACCCAAACACAGCAGACTGACACCACCTACAACCACTCCCTCTTTCTCCACTCCCAAACCTTCACCGTCTTCCCGCCCCAATGTCCCTAAGAAGCTTTCCTAGCCAGCATTGACCTCTTTCCTACCCCTACCCCCATCCTTCACCTCAGGCTAGGGTGGCCAAAACCCAGCCCAGCACCTCAGCCACCAAGTCCACGTCTGCTGTGGTTTCTGCAGCTGTCAGAGGCTCCAAATGGGCACCTGTCAGCCCAGCCAGTGTGCCACCAACCCCTGCCAAGGCCAAGAAGATTCTGCCACCTGGCAAGGTCAAGAAGGGGACAGTATCCAGCAAGAAGAAGGAGCCACAACTACCAAGCAAGGCCACATCAAAGACTCCAGCTGCCATACCCAAGGTGACACCACCATCTGCCAAGGGCAGAAAGGGGCACAGAACAGCAGCCAAGGCACTTCTGCCGTCCGAGCCTGCAGGTGAAGGCCTCTGGGCTACCAGCACAACTGCCAGCACCGCGGCCAGCACCACCACCTGCACTGCCGCAAGCACCGCCATCTGCACCGCCGCAAGCACCACTACTGTCAGCAGCAGCAGCCCCACTGGGCAGCCATCTGAGGCTGCAGGGGAAGGACTGGAGCCTCCTCCCACCACTGGCAGCACTGGAACCTGCACCATGGCCAACACCGCCACCTGCACCGCCGCAAGCACTGTCACCTGCACTGCTGCTAGCCCCGCTGCAAGCACCGCCACCTGCACCGCTGAAAGTGGCACCATTGCCAGCAGCAGCAGCCCCAGTGGGCAGCCGTCCGAGGCTGCAGGGGAAGTGCTGGAGCCTCCCCCCACCACTGGCAGCACCCTCACCAGCACCACCACTACCACATCTGTGCAGCCGTAGCCGCTGGCAGATGGACTGTAGCCCTGCCTCCATGGAGTATCATGCATCCTGGCCACTGCAAATCTTGTGGCTCTGACACCCAGGTGAGGGACTGTCACCTGGCACTCCCCAAGTGCTGCATCACTGGGTACAAAGCCCTCTCCAGAACCAGTGGAAGAAGGCATTCACTCAGCCCCTCCTTGACAGGAAGAAGCACACTGGGCACAAAGCCCCCTCCAGAACCAGTGGAAGAAGGCATCCACTCACCCTATCCTTGGCAGGATGAAGTACACTGGGCACAAAGCCCCCTCCAGAACCAGTGGAGGAGCCACCCACTTTAGAGACTGGGGCTTTTCACTCCCCAGGAGCCAGCAGTGGGCAAACCACCCACTTGAGAGACTGTGGCTTTGCACTCACCAGCACCAAGCAGTCCCCTCAAGGAGCAGTGACGTTGTACCATCTTCCGTCTGAGGCGTCCCACCTTCCTTGTCCCCCTGTGTGTTTTCGACCTGATGCCCCTGCAGTGTGGGGTTGGCCTGTGTGTTATGGCCCAGTGAGCCACGGACTATTTTTATGTGGACATTGTCCCTCACATTGTATATCTTGTAAATACTGTTTTTGATTTCTGAAAAGTATTTCTAAGTATTTCAGATATTACACTCATTTGACTCCATTCCTTTTGTCCTTGCCTTATTCCTGAGGGTTACGGGGTGTTTATGTAATGTTATTGCATCTGTTTGTATGTATGGTGTTGAGGGTAAGGGTGGGGTGCTGCGTGTTGCGTTTGTGTGTCACTCTCTTTTTCTTCCCCCCTCCTCTTGTGCTAGGGGCAGTACTCACCGTGGTCATCGTCGCCGGCGTTGGTGCTCCTGGTATATGAGCAGATACACCAGCATGGGAGGACCTGCAGCTCAGGCTCCATGGCTTCCTGGTTCTTCCTTGAGTGTCGAGAGGTGAGTGGTTTCCCTTCAAAGTACTGTTTCCGTTGTGCTTTTGATGGCGTTGGTACCGCCCTGGAAAAGCTGGCGGATGGGCAGGTTGTAATTCTGTGGGCGGAACATTGTCTTCCGCCTGGCTGTTGGCAGTTACCGCCACGGTGTTTGTTGCTACCACCTTGACGGTCGGAGTGTTAAAGTGGCTGTCTGTGTTGGCGGTTTCCGCCGTGGTCATGATTCTATTTTTGTTACCGCCGGCCTGTTGGCAGTATTACCGCCGCTTTAACACTGACCACCAGGGTTGTAATGAGGACCTAAATACTAGACAGGTTCCAATAGGACCGCTAGCAAGGAGGAAATTGCCATTCAGACAATTACATTATCATGGGAAAAGTGCTCACAATGCACAACAGAATAGTCTTCTGGGTTTCTCCCAAGCAGTATACCCTTACACAACACCCAAGATAAACATTTAATTTTTAATATGTGCCTACCATTAGGAACTGTGCCATGTAGAGGAGTTTAACACCTGGGGAAGCCTTTTTATGTGCATTTAGACTACCACACATGCTAGACCCTCAGTAATGGCTCTCCCAAAGTTGACAAAACAGGTACAGAATGAATATGGAGCTGCAATAGTCCTGGATCTCGGTAAATTAATTGATAATTTTGTCATGCTATCTCCCGTTATTTCAGGTAATATTCGTGAGGAAGCATAATCCTTGCTATACATCAGAGATTGGTAGCTGCTCCGGTAGAAAATCATGAACAAGAGCTATCAAAAATCATAGCTGAAGCCCCCTTCCTATGTGTCAAGTAACACCTTAGGGCCACAAGCAGTAAAATATTAAAAGCAAAGACGACATTGAGGATAACGTTAAAGAGAAACCTGCACCTGAAGTTAGAAAGAAAGAGAGGGCGGGAAAGAAAAACAAGACGATCTCAGGCAGAGCAGGAATCCAGAAGTCGAGGTTACAATTTGAGGCACCACGCCAAGATTAAAATTCCGGATTGAGAACAGTTTTCTTATAGTCTTGTTTTTTTTTGTTTTCAGGACTCTGGAGACAGTAGGACAGAGAAAGGGGTGTTAAAGCTCATATAGATGCTGCGAAGAATATGTGAAACAGAAAGGAGAATCAAGACGAAGCACTGGGATTACTGTAAAGCATTACGAGTGCTCAGTGAAGAATCCATGTGCGTTTTCAAACTGATTGCAGAAACTCAGCACAATCTCCCCAAGAAGCAAAATTAATATAAAATTAAAAGCTTTTTTTCCAGGATGGCAGCCTTTCAGCATGTCAGGGGCAAAGGAGTAACTGCTAAACTAAAGCATTAGCTTTCTGAAAGTAGATCTGAGAAACATCTGTGTTCTCTCGATGCATACTGTAAAGTCTGTTTGTGAAGCTGTTGTTTTTAGAAAGCAACGTTTTTCGTTCTTGGACTCCGCAGTAACACACAAGAAAAAGTTATTCTGTTTTTGAGCATTTTGCTAGAAAAAATACTTTCAATATATAATAAGGTTGGCGCCAAGGAGAGGGCACTTAGGTAATATTGTGTTGAGCGTTTGAAGGCCCTAAACCGGAAAAGCATTGCCTAAGTCCAAAAAATAGTAAACATTAAAAAACAAGCATTTGCAATGCAATGGGTCTCACGCTTGCTCGAGGTGGAGCTATTAGCGTTTTAAACTCCTAATCGGACTTTTCTTGCCACATAACCTGAAAAGTAAAACAGTTTCACATAAGCAAGCCGATGGCCGCCATGAGCGCGAAGCAGACACACAAAAGGAAAGAGAAGTTCACTCGCAGTGAAACGTATCGGCAAAAGAGCAATTTTTCATGTAACCAGCAAAAGTGCAATTATCCATGTAACAGGGTCAATCTCCTGCAAAGATCTCGATTACAGCCCAGCGAGATCGCACTGCCTACTTAATGAAAACAAAAAGTAGTCCAGAAACCATAAGAAAAACATCGAGCTTCGTATGTTTTCAGTAGTTGCCCGCTGTGCTCAAGGAGGGCTAAACACCGGAAAAGGCATGACAGGTGCATGCCTTTCACTAATTAAATCAAGCGAATTTTAAAAGGCATGGCCAGGAACCAACTAAACTGATGGGCCTGACATGGGTGTGGTTAAAAGCCCATAGAGAGATTGCACCATGGACAGAGCGTTTTGCGAGCTCAACCTTATAAAGCACATAAATTAAAGGAAGCACATAAAGTGGTAGGTGCAAACTAATCCGCTATTACTGTTTATTTTATGTTGCACAAAATCTAAGCAAAATTAAAGAACTCAATCTGCTCTTAGAAGCTGTTATATTCTGTCTCCTGCCGGCCCACGGGAAATGAGAAAGACGAAAATACATCTGTGTTGCTGCCACTTGTTTATTCCAAGAGGTTGCTTGAATAATAATATCAAGGTGGGAGATGCAAAATATTCTGTTGTTACAGTTTATTTTATGTAGCTAAGTAATAGAGGGTGCCAATCGCGTACTATGTCAGGGATAATTTGAATTTAAAGAAACGTTGCAATCTATTCCATATTAATTTGCCACGAAGCAAGCTTTGTTTATATTGGCAAAAATCCGTCATATGTTGCCTGCATAAACAAAGGTATCTACAATGCGTTCACAGACACTGTGACAAAATCTAAAAAAACAATTAGGCCCACATACAAAAAAGAACAAATTTGTATGGAACAGATTACAAAGTTTCTTTAAATTTATGTTATCACTGCCACACTATGAGATTAGCACTCTATATTACTTAGTCACGCAAGATAAAATGTAACAGCAAATTGTTTTTTTTGTTTTTTTTAATTAGGAGCCGGGTTGAATAGCAAACAAATCTATTCTGTGACCAGTTACTTTACATTTCCTTTAAAAATAACATACATAAAAGTAGTTTAGAGGCTTTGCGAACTAAAACAAACGTTTCACATCAGAAACAGATGGAGTTTACTACAGTGATTACTATTTTGGTTGCTTTCTTCCATTTTAACTTTTCACTTGATAGAAGCCCAATTACTGGTACATATGGGAAACAAAACCAGCCTGCTAATCACACACAGACTTTGACTACTCAGCCTCATCACAGTAGGGCTGTCTCCATCCCATAGCACCCACAAAACATGTACAAAGAGGTATGAATGCTTTACAGTAAAGTGTCCTTAACCTAGATAAAAGGCTTGATGCCACACAGCGGTTGACTGAAACCTCCTACTCCACCCCTCTTCACCTACTGCAATTACAAAAGGCCTGTGCTTTAGAAAGTGTAATCTGAGCCTACTAGACACTTTCCTTGCATTTGTAAAAGGAGAGTTATTCAACTGTATGGGGGAACAGCACAGTTTTCATGTGAAATAAACCAGTGCCTCTGTCCGGCTGGTGACAAAGCGACGCTCGCATGTAACAAACCGGTGCTTCTGAACAGGCTGGGGATGAAGCAGTAATCTGTAATTTCCAATAAGCAGATCAGTTGATCGAAAGACTAATGCTTCTGAGAGGGCGATAATGCTGGGCAGAGTGAATTAAATGTCAGACATGCAGGGTCTCGTAAAGATATGTAAAGTGTGGCAGACTCAGCTAATTTTGAGAAAAATAATGCTTCTGATGGGCTGATAAGGCTAGAAAGAGTCAGCAAGACACAAACACCTACAACAGGGGAATGCCATTCACACAAATAAAGATTTTTTTTTAAAAATAAAAGCTCAGAAAGCATCACCAACAACTCACAAACATAAAAAATTAGCAACAACACATCAGAAAAAAAAAAAAACTTTCCTGAAACACGGGCAAACCGGTGTCTCTGGGGACGCAGAATGCACTTGTAAGGCAGTCATATATAATAAAACGAATGAATGAAGCAGTCAGCTGTAACTTCGCAGAACATCTGATAGAGACTAATGCTTCCGAGAGGGTGATAATGCTGGCTCAGAGTTAATCACATGTGAGACATGGAAGTGCTGGTAAAACAGAGCAAACTCACATAATTGTGGGGCGGATATGGTGGAGTAGACTCGGCCGATAAGGCGGGGCAAACTCCAAAAAAAACAAACTCGAACAACACAGGAATGCTTTCTAAGCAAATAATAAACATTTTACAAAAAAATTACAAAACATCTCCGAAAACAGACACACAAGCCAATAAAAAGCTTTACCACATGTAAAACATTAAAAACTAGCAACGACACATCAATAAAAAAACAAAAACTTTCCTGAAACACAGGCAAACCTGTGTCCCTGGGGACGAAGAATGCACTTGTAAGGCAGTCATATATATAATAAAACAATGCTTCTAATCGGCCAGTAGGGCTGTGAATGAAGCAGTCAGCTGTAACTTTAAATATGCACAACATCTGATAGAGGCTAATGCTTCCGAGAGGGTGATAATGCTGGAGCAGAGTTAATCACATGTGAGACATGCAGCGTCTTGGAAGGGCTAGTAAAACAGAGCAAACTCACATAATTGTGGGGCCGATAAGGTGGAGTAGACTCGGCCGATAAGGCGGGGCCAACTCCGCGAAAAACAAACTCAAACAACACAGCTTTGCTTTCTGAGCAAATAATAAACATTTTACAAATTAAATTACAAAACATCCCCGACAACAGACACACAAGCCAATAAAAAGCTTTACCATATGTAAAATGCAGTGCTATCGTGCTGCATGGAAAATAAACAGCTTTACCATATGTAAAATGCAGCGCTATCGCCCTGCGTGGAAAATAAACAGATGAAGTAGTCCAGACCCCAGGCTGAAAACATCGAGCCTAGGATGTTTTTAGTAGATTACCGGTGCTGTGTAGGTGGGCTAAACACCGGAAAAGGCATGACGTATGCATGCCTTTCACAGATGAAAGCAAGCGGATTTTAAAAGGCAAGCCTACCAACCAATGTGAGTGACTGACGTGCCATGGGTGTGGTTTGTAGGCCAAAGAGAGATTACAGAATGGGCAGAGCGCTTTGCACGCGCGCATAAAAATGAAAGAAGGCCTTGGTTCACGAGCCATGGCACTGGAGTACATTTCGAGGCAGATACGAACATGTGCACAGGCAGAATGGCATTACACCTAATGAGCAGAGCCAGTGGCGGACACGAACTGAGCCATTGCCCTATGCTGTCATGGGTGGAAGCAAACTCTGAATTGCCTTTTAAGAGACCAGGGCATAAAGCCCATCTATGCATGTACACATGCATGTATTTTTATTAAAGAATATTTGTAAAACATGAGTCTGGCAAAAATAGCTAAAGCTGACACTAGGGCAGACCTCAAATGAAGAAGGAATTAGTAAAAAGGGTATCACAGGGTGGTGATACAGCACAACGTAGGGATACGGGCTAGGATTGTAGCAAAGTTGTAAGAAACATAAACATACTACTCTAATTAATTCATAGGTGTTTGTATAAAAAAGAATAGAATTGGAAATTTTAGCAGGATGTGAGAGAACAGTTTACGTAGCACAGTCAGGGGGGCAGATTTATGGAAAGTGGCACTGCACAGAGGGGGCAATATAATCATTCAATGTGATGTTATTGATGTACTCCTCAGGAGTAGAGCCAAAATGTTGGAACTACTCCTGCAGAGAACATAGGAGCCCCTTCTAAATAATGAAAGCCCCCTTTTAATGCCTGCTCGGATCAGACATTAAAAGTGCTGTAAAAAATGGTGCAAGGAAATCTCAGAGATTTCCTTGCGCCATTTTTTCGGCCCCCCCTAATGAGGGAACGCTCCCTTTGCATACACAGGCCCTCTTTACAACATTGGCGGTAAGTGACGCTTACGGCCATGTTGACTGCCTCCAACATACCATGGCCGCGGCAGTATACCAATAACCGTATTATGACCCACACATAAAAATCCATCACTATACAGACACACACACAAGTCCGCCAGCCCAAAGGTCAGTGATAAACTGGCAGTACCAAAACACACACCGTTACGCCAACAGATATACACCCACAGCGTCATGACCCACAACTCACCATGGCGTCCTTCAACCGCAGTAATCCATTGGCAGTACACACCGCCTCGCTCAAAATACACACACACTAACAAACCAACACCACATTGGACAATTCAAAATACACACACCTGATACACATTCACACACCACACCCACAACAATATAAAACACCCACCCACAATACCCACAACCCTTTACGACCCAAAGATTTTGGCAAGTGAGAGAGAGACAAGCCAGGACCACCCACTGAATCTGAGCCACAAACCACCATCACTTATGCACGATCCACGCACCTCACAGCACACACACCAACACGTCACCCCACACACCCTCACATATACCACTCACACTACACCCATGACACCACAAAGACACCCCAGGTTCTCAGAGGAAGAGCTAAGGGTCATGGTGGAGGAAATCATACGGGTAGAGCCACAGCTATTCGGATCACAGGTGCAGCAGGTGTCCATTGCTAGGAATCTGGAGCTATGGCGGAGAGTCGTGGACAGGGTCAACACAGTGGGACAGCACCCCAGAACAATGGATGACATCAGGAAGAGGTGGAACGACCTACGGGGGAAGGTGCGTTCCGTGGTTGCAAGACACCAGATAGCTGTACAGAGGACTGGTGGTGGACCCCCACCTCCTCCCCCGCAACTAACAACATGGGAGGAGCAAGTCTTGGCGATCATGCATCCTGAGGGCCTGGCAGGAGTAGCAGGAGGACTGGGCTCTGGTAAGTCAAATCTTTCCTACTTTATCCCCCCCCCTACCTGCATGCCATCACAAACTCCTACCCCCTGCCCTCACCCCCCATCACTCCACCACCTCACACACACCCCACCATCACAACCCACTGTAGGAGGCTGGCCTGGCTTATAGTGGGTACCTTGTAGTACTTACACCTTGTGCCAGGTCCAGATATCCCTTATTAGTAGATTTGAGGTGTTCTAGCAGCTAGGCTGATAGAGGTAGCTATAGCAGAGCAGCTTAGGCTTAACTAGGAGACATGCAAAGCTCCTACTATACCACTTATATCACTTAGCACTATGTCATAAGACAACACAATACTCAGAGTTACTAAAAATAAAGGCACTTTATTTTAGTGACAATATGCCAAAAGTATCTCAGAGGATATACTCCCTTAGGAGGTAAGTAATACACACAAGATATAAACACACAACCAATATCAGGTAAGTAAACAGTTAGAAAAGTAGTACAAACACTGTAGAACACAATAGAATGCAATAGGGAAAATAGGACTAGGGGCAACACAAACCATATACTCCAAAAGTGGAATGTGAACCACGAGTGGACCCCAGGCCTAGTGTAGTGTATAGAGGGTCGCAGGGAGGTAAGAAAACACTAAGGGTGTCCAAGATACCCCACCCCAAGACCCTGAAAAGTAGGAGTCAAGTTACCCTACTACCCCAGAAAGACAGTAAAGTCGAGATAGGGAATTCTGCAAGGACAACAACTGACTGCAAAACACTGAAGACCGATTCCTGGACCTGAGGACCTGCAAAGGAAGGGAACCAAGTCCAAGAGTCACGCAAATGTCCAGGGGGGCAGGAGCCCACTAAACCTCGGATGAAGGTGCAAAAGGGCTGCCTCTGGGTGGAAGAAGCCAAAGATTCTGCAACAACGGAAGGTGCCAGGAACTTCTCCTTTAGTCAGAAGATGTCCCACGGCGTGCTGTAGGATGCAGTGTTGTTTCCACGCAGAAAGACCGCAAACAAGCCTTGCTAGCTGCAAGAGGCGCGATTGAGAATTTTGGATGCTGCCACGGCCCAGGAAGGACCAGGAGGTCACCCCTTGGAGAAGGAGACAGAAGGGGCACTGAGCAACACAGAGAGCCCATGCAGAAGCAGGCAGCACCCGCAGAAGCACCTGAACAGGTGTTTCAGAAGATCTGAGGATGATGGTCTACTCAGAACAACAAAAGAGGGTCCCACAACGTCAGAGTCCAAATCAGTGAGTTGGGCAATGCAG
This sequence comes from Pleurodeles waltl, assembly GCF_031143425.1. NCBI lineage: Eukaryota > Metazoa > Chordata > Amphibia > Caudata > Salamandridae > Pleurodeles > Pleurodeles waltl. The sequence goes on from NC_090437.1 coordinate 139,995,482, forward strand.
GACGGAGTGCTGGGGACCTGGGCTAGGCTGTGCACAAAGGAAGTCTTGCAAAAGTGCACAGAAGCCAGAGCAGCTGCAGTTCATGCAGTACACAGGCTTACTGTCTGGGGTGGGAAGGCAAGGACTTACCTCCACCAAATTTGGACAGAAGGGCCACTGGACTGTCAGGGACACTTGGATCCAACACCTGTGTTCCAGGGACTACTCTCGTCAAGATGAGAGGGGACCTAGAGGACCGGTGATGCAGAAGTTTGGTTCCTGCGTTGGCAGGGGGATGATTCCATCGACCCACAGGAGATTTCTTCTTGGCTTCCAGTGCAGGGTGAAGGCAGACAGCCCTCAGAGCATGCACCACCAGGAAACAGTTGTGAAAGCCAGCAGGATGAGGTGCTGCATTGTTGCTGGTAGTCTTCTTGCTACTTTGTTGCGGTTTTGCAGGTGTCCTGGAGCAGTCAGTGGTCGATCCTTGGCAGAAGTTGAAGAGGGAAGTGCAGAGGAACTCTGGTGAGCTCTTGCATTCGTTATCTGGCGAGATACCCACAGGAGAGACCCTAAAAAGCCCTCAGAGGAGGATTGGCTACAGAGAAGGGTAAGCACCTATCAGGAGGGGTCCCTGACATCACCTGCTGGCACTGGCCACTGAGAGCTGTCCATTGTGCCCTCACACCTCTGCATCCAAGATGGCAGAGGTCTGGGACACACTGGAGGAGCTCTGGGCACCTCCCCTGGGAGGTGCTGGTCAGGGGAGTGGTCACTCCCCTTTCCTTTGTCCAGTTTCGTGCCAGAGCAGGGCTTGGGGGATCCCTGAACCAGTGTAGACTGGCTTATGCAAGGAGGGCACCATCTGTGCCCTTCAAAGCATTTCCAGAGGCCAGGAGAGGCTACTCCTCCCAGGCCCTTCACACCTATTTCCAAAGGGAGAGGGTGTAACACCCTCTCTCAGAGGAAATCCTTTGTTCTGCCTTCCTGGGACTTGGCTGCCCAGGCTCCAGGGGGGCAGAAACATGTCTGAGGGTTGGCAGCAGCGGTAGCTACAGAGAAAACCCCAGGAAGTTAGTTTGGCAGTATCCGGGCTCTATGCTGAAGACCCGGGGATGCATGGAATTGTCCCCCTAATACCAGAATGGTATTGGGGTGACAATTCCATGATCCTAGACATGTTACATGGCCATGTTTGGAGTTACCATTGTGACGCTACATATAGGTATTGACCTATATGTAGTGCACACGTGTAATGGTGTCCCCGCACTCACAAGGTCCGGGGAATTTGCCCTGAACAATGTGGGGGCACCTTGGCTAGTGCCAGGGTTCCCACACACTAAGTAACTTTGCACCTCACCTTCACTAAGTGAGGGTTAGACATATAGGTAACTTATAAGTTACTTAAGTGCAGTGTAAAATGGCTGTGAAATAACGTGGACGTTATTTCACTCAGGCTGCAGTGGCAGTCCTGAGTAAGAATTGTCTGAGCTCCCTATGGGTGGCAAAAGAAATGCTGCAGCCCATAGGGATCTCCTGGAACCCCAATACCCTGGGTGCCTAGATACCGTATACTAGGGATTTTTTAAGGGTGTTCCATTGTGCCAATCAGAATTGGTAAAATTAGTCACTAGCCTGCAGTGACAATTTTAAAAGCAGAGAGAGCATAAACACTGAGGTTCTGGTTAGCAGAGCCTCAGTGATACAGTTAGGCACCACATAGGGAACAAATACAGGGCATACTTTATGAGCACTGGGGTTCTGGCTAGCAGGATCCCAGTGACACATAGGCAAAAACAAACATACATACAGTAAAAATGGGGGTAACATGCCAGGCAAGATGGTACTTTCCTACACCCGCCCATCCCAATACCAAGCCCTGCATGCTACACCAATGCATGGATCTCCATCACAGACCTGCATGGACACCCATCATCCCTGCATGCACACTAGTGACAATCACTTAGCCAAACCAATCACTACTCACACAAGCCAAAGCTGTCTTGCTAATAACAACCATAGAGGGAAACATACCCATGCACAAGATGGCACACGCAGATACAATAACACTGCATGTACATCCCCACAGGAACCCCACTCAACGCCGTAGAGGAGGTGCCAGCCACATCCAGTCCCCCCCAGAAAAGGCCCACAGTGATGACAGCAGCTCTGCACACCTGTATCACGACAACCAGCCTGGCCCATGAGGGACCTCTGGACAGTCGGTGACCTAGGCACAGTCCCAACCCACCACAGAGCCTCCCCCTCAGGAAAAACCACCACAGCACCCACCCAGCGGGCCCATACCTCTGTCCCCAGGACACGTCAATCAGTAGTGTGTCCAACACTACAGGGACCCCAGGCAACCCCACAAACGCAGCATGATCAGGGACTTGGGGTCAGTGGCAGCAGGCACATGGTTTAGGGGACAGAGGCACAGGACAACAGGGAAGCTGGGATGACTGCTGTGCGACAGGGGGAGGACAGGCCCAGGGAACTGACTCTCCACAAGTCACTCACCAACATCCTGGGAGCATACCACCATTCCCATGAGATGATGGGCCAGATAGTGGCCAAGTTGCAGGAGACCCAGCGGCTGCAGGAGGGACAGTACCTGGGGATCAGGGAGGACCTGAGGGGAATCCACACCACCTTGGTCACCATTGCAGGGGTACTGGCAGACATGGCCAACACCATGAGGGAGGCAGTGGCACACCAACGGGCCCCTGACACTAGCCACACTGAAGAACAGCCCTCTACCTCCGACAACGCTAGTGGACAGGAGGCCCCACCATAGGAACAACAGGCCACCAGCACACCCCCTGCAGAAGGATAAACACCCTGCAAACGGTCCCTGTGATCCAGGCAGAAGCCAGAGAACATTGCCAAGACCCCCACCAGGAAATTAGACCCTCCTGATTGTCACATTTCTGTCCCACTCTGTCACCCTGTCCACCTTCAACTGCCATTGCTCCCCTTCCTATGCCCCCTTGGACAATGCACCTGCAATACAAATAGACTGGACTCTACCCTGGACTTTTCTCCATCAGCAACTGAGCCCATTGCAATATCCACTCCACTTATTAGCACCAAAATAAACACCCTTGGAACAAAATCAAATATGGAGTCTGTCAATTGTTTGACAAATGTATTAGTTTAACAAACTGTAAACATTGCAAATCAAATGCACTGTAATATTTACATAGGTAAAACCTGTAGTGGGCAGCAGTAAACACACCAGGAGCCAGAGTGGGGCACAGAGATCTGAAAATAGAGATGCCAAAGGGTACAGTAAGTGGCCATAGAAATAGGGAATTCAGACTGCCATGTTCAATGTCAAACACAAAACTGCAATGGAAGGTGAAGTTACAGTGTCCTACCTATGTGTCACTGGAAGTAGTGTTGAATTAGTGTATTTCTGTTGTCCACAACTTCTTCCTCTGCCTCCCCTTGGTCACTGTCCACAAGCTCCACCGCTGCCACACGACCCAGGCTCATTCTCCTGTAGAAAAGGCACCTGGCATCTCAAGGCCAGGTTGTGCAACATGCAACATGCAACGATGATCTGGCACACCTTCATGGGTGAGTAGTACAGGGATGCACCTGTCAGATGGAGGCACCGGAATCTGGCCTTCAGGAGGCCAAAGGTTCGCTCAATGATCCTCCTTGTTCGCCCATGTGCCTCATTGAAACGTTCCTCTGCCCTTTTCCTGGTATTCTTTACTGGGGTCAGTAGCCACGAGAGGTTGGGGTAACCAGGGTCACCTGCAAATATTGAGCGATACCTGTCAGCCACACACTCACCCTTAGGGCCTAACCCACACCCATATACCTACATCAACTGGGAGGGGACCATGGGCTCACCTATTAGCCACACCCAGTGCATCTGGAGTTGAGACATCACATATGGGATGCTGCTATTCCTCAGGATGAAGGCATCATGCACAGAGCCAGGATACTTTGCATTGACATTGGAGATGTACTGGTCCGCCAAACACGCCATCTGCACATTCAGAGAGTGAAAGCTTTTTCTATTTCTGTACACTTGTTCATTTCTCCATGGGGGGATAAATGCAATATGGGTATCATCAATGGCACCAATGATGTTGGGGATATGTCCCAGGGCATAGACGTCAGCCTTCACTGTGGCCAAATCCTCCATCTGGGGGAATATGATGTAGCTGCGGATGTGTTTCAGCAGGGCAGACAACACTCTGGTCAGCACGTTTGAGAACATAGGCTGTGACATCCCTGATGTCATGGCCACTGTCGCTTGGAAGGAGCCACTTGCCAGGAAGTGGAGCACTGACAGGACCTGCACTAGAGGGAGTATACCTGTGGGGTGGTGGATAGCTGAGATCAGGTCTGGCTCCATTTGGGCACATAGTTCTTGGATTGTGGTCCTATCTGTAGGTCAGTATAATGCGCCTGTCCTCCATTGTCACCAGGTCCAACAGGGGTCTGTACATGGGGGTATGTCTCCATCCTACTCATCCTCAGTGGCTGAACTCTAGGGTGAAAAACAGTGAGCAGAAGGTCATATGCACACATATTCCTACATTAATATGCAATTTTTTCTTTACAGAAACAGTATATGAAGTCGTAAGTCAGTTGATGTAACAATGTCTGCTGTGACGCAGTTAGGTGCCATGGCCTGTGCCCCCATGAAATGGCGGCTGCCTGACCTGTGAGGCGGGACAAGTGGAAATGAGGTATTTCTGCTGACGGTGTGCGCCATTGCGGTCGGCGGTCGATGACCGCCGCACAACACCGCATTGGTTATCATTGGGCCATATGGGTTCCAGGAGCCAACAGCGATGTACGCCGGCAGTGACGGTGCGCACCGCTGTGGACATGACTGCCATTTTCTATCTGTTCACTCACTTGCTACCTGACCTTCAACAGGAGAGGATCTACACTGCAAGTGCTGCTGTGATCTGTGTCTGGAAGCGACAATGGCTTGAGTGTCTGGGGAATGGGCCCCTGCCTTCACTTCGGAGGAGTTGGAGAGACTGGTGGATGGGGTCCTACCCTAGTTCATTTTACTCTATGGTCCTCCAGACAAACAGGTGAGTACACTGTGAGCATGATGCTTGGCCCATCAGTGTATGGATTGCTGTGTGTGTAAGCCTCATGTAGTGGGGTCTGAGGGGTCCTGGGCAGAGAGCTACATGTATGGCGGACAATGTATGTGCGTAAGGGTATAGGGGGGATATGTTGGGCCATTAGTATAACAATCCTAACAGTATGACTAATACCTTTTCTGCAGGTCAGCGCCCATCAGAAAAAGGGTATTTGGCGTGCCATTGCCAAGGAGGTGCGGACCTTGGGTGTCTTTGACAGGCGGAGCACCCACTGCCGTAAACGGTGGGAAGACCTGCTCCACTGGGCAAGGAAGATGGTGGAAGCCCAACTGGGGCTGGCCTCCCAACGAGGAAGGGATGCCCATCGTACCCTGACCCCATGATGTTCCACATCCTGGTGGTGGCCTATTCGGAGTTGGATGGGCGCTTGAAGGCATCACAGCAGCCACAAGAGGTGAGTACAGATTTAGAATCATAACTTTGTGCTCGTTAAGGTGTTACCTGGGTGGGGGATGTGGGTGCCCCTAGACCAGGGCGAACATGGCAGGGTATGTCCAATGATGGGCAAGCTCAGATGCACTCCCACCACAATAATGTTAGTGGGCATCTACTACTGGGCAGGGTCCTGTGGGTTTCAGGTGTGCAGCTAACAGCAATAGGCATTGTACCCCATGGGATGGTGACTAGCATTGTAACAGGTAGTGCATGGCCTAGTGCATAGGGCTGTTCCCTGTGAGTTGTGTACGCTAACAGTAGTGTTGTTGCTGGCATTGACCAAGTGTATCCTCTGTCTCCCCCCCCTTTTTTGTTTTGTCACCCTGTCCTTGTGTGCATTAGCATCATCTGGCGGAGGAGCAGAGGCACCGGCGACGGAGGGAGCTGCATCCCACATGGGCCTGGAGGCCGTATCCACCGACAGTGAGGGCACCAGTGGGACGGAGGGCGATGGAATCACCACGGCGGAGACAGGAGGGGATACTATTGACAGCGACTCCTCCTCCGATGGAAGATCCCTGGCGATGGCAGATACCTCTGTGCCCACCCCAACTACAAGTACAGCTGCCACCCCCGTACCAGCACCGCCCTTCCCGTGCCTGCTCACCCAGGAGGGTGGGCATCTCCTTCGCCCGAGGCACCTCAGGCTCTGCCCCAGTCAGCCCTGCTGCCCTCAGTGAGGAAGCTATTCACCTCCTGAGATCCCTCTCTGTTGGGCAGTCAACCATATTGAATGCCATCCAGGGTGTAGCAGGGCATTTACAACAAACAAATGCATACCTGGAAGACATTCACTCTGACGTGGCGGCCCAACAGAGATCATTCCAGGCTCTGGCCAACTCCCTGATGTCAGCCATTGTCCCTGTCTCCAGCCTCCCCCTACAACTTCCTGTACCCAGACCCAATCACCTCATCCCCAGCCTATCCCAACAACACCTTCAGACCAGCAATCACCCAAATCAACACACAAAAGTGGCTCAGGCAAACACAAGCACCACACTTCATCTCACATGCACTCACACAAGCACCATCCACATGCAGACACACCAACATACAATGCCTCCACTGTGTCCCCCTCCTCCTCCTAGTTCACCTCCCTCCCATTAGCGTCTCCACTCACACCTGCATGCACTACATCCTCATCCACTACCTCCATCACTACACGCCCCTCACTGGCAGTCACTATCCCCACATCCATGCACACGTTCCCTGTGTCCTTTCCCACTGTGTCTGTGATCCCTCCTCCCAAAGTACACAAACACAAGCACTCAGACACCCAACAGCCATCCACCTCACAACAGCATCCAGCCCATGCACCTGCACCCAAACACAGCAGACTGACATGTCCTACAACCACTCCCTCTTCCTCCACACCCAAACCTTCACCCTCTTCCCGCCCCAGTGTCGATAAGAAGCTTTTCCTTGCCAACATTGACCTATTCCCTATCCCCCCCCCGTCCTTCACCTCGGGCCAGAGTGGCCAGAACCCAGCCCAGCACCTCAGCCACCTAGTCCACAGCCACTGTGGTTTCTGCAGCAACTGCTGGTGTGAGAGGCTCCAAGGAGTCACCTGTCAGCCCAGCTAGTGTGCCAGCACCACCTGCCAAGGCCAAGAAGGGTCCACCACCTAGCAAGGGCAAGAAGGGGACACCAGCCAGCAAGGGGAAGGAGGCACCACCATCCAGCAATAAAAAGACACAAGCTGGCAGAGGCAAGGAGGCACCACTATCTGCCAGGGGCAGGAAGGGACACACAACACCAGCCATGGAACTTCAGCCGTCTGAGGCTGCAGGTGAAGGCCTGGAGGCTACCACTGCCAGCACCACCACCTTCACCGCGGCCAGCACCGCCACCTGCATTGCGACCAGCACCACCACCTGAACTGCGTCCAGCACCTCCACATGCACCGCAGCCAGCAGCACCACTGCCAGCTGCAGCAGCCCCAGTGGGCAGCCGTCCAAGACTGCAGGTGAAGGCCTGGAGGCTACCACCACCACTGACAGCACCGCCACCTGCAGCGCAACTAGCATCCACAGAGCAGCTATCACTGCCGGCGAGCAGTGTGTAGTGGTGACTATATGGGCTGCAGTGCGTCCTGGCCCCTGCAACACCTGTCGGTATGACACACAGGTGAGAGACTGTGACCTTGCAACATCCAGGAAGAAGCACAGTGGGCACAAGGCCCCTTCCAGAACCATTGGAAGAAAGCATCCACTAGAGAGACTGTGGCTTTGCACTCCTCAGGACCAAGCAGTGGGCAAACCATCCACTTGAGAGACTGTGGCTTTGCACTCCCCAGGACCAAGCAGTGGGCAAACCACCCACTTGAGAGACTGTGGCTTTGCACTCCCCAGGACCAAGCAGTGGGCAATCCACCCACTTGAAAGACTGTGGCTTTGCACTATCGTGGACCAAGCAGTGGGCAAACCACCCACTTGAGAGACTGTGGCTTTGCACTCACCAGGACCAAGCAGTGGGCATGGAGCCCCCTCCAGGCCAGTGGCGTTGTACCATCTTCCGGTTGAGGAGCCTTCCCACTCCCCGTCCCCCTGAGGTAACTGTGTGTTTTCTACCTAATGCCTCTGCAGTGTTCTCTCCATATTGAGGCAGGAGTCAAGTGTAGCCTTGGCCTATGTGTTTTGGCCCAGTGGGCCACGGACATTTTGGAGTGGTAGTTGTCCATCGTTTTGTATATATTGTACATACTGTTTGTTGCTTTAAGAACATATTTTTCTATATTTATAATATTACACTCAATTTAATCAATTCATTTTGTCCTTGTGTTATTCCTGAGGGTTATGGGGTGTGTATGTAATGTTGTTGCATCTGTTTGTGTGTATGTTGGTGGGGGTGTTGCGTGCTGCAAGTGTGTGAGTCACTCTCTTTTTCCTCCCCCTTCCCTTGTGTGCTAGGTGCAGTACTCACCGTGGTCGTCTTCACCGGCATTCATGCTCCTGGTGTATGAGAAGGTACACCGGCATTGGGAAAAAGTGTAGCTCGGGCTCCGTGGCGTCGTGGTTCTTCCTTGGTTGTCGAGAGGTGAGTCGTTTCCATTCAGAGTACTGTTTCCTCTGTGCTTTTGATGGCATTGGTCCCGCCCCGGAAGAGCTGTCGGATAGGCATGTTGTAATGCAGTGGGCCGTACATTGTCTTCCGCCTGGCTGTTGGCGGTTACCTCCACGGTGTTTGTTGCTACCACCGTGGCAGTCGGTGTGTTAAAGTGGCTGTTTGCGTTGGTGGTTTCCACCATGGTCATGATTCCAAATTTTTTACCACTGGCCTGTTGGCTGTGTTACCGCCACCTTATCACCGACTGCCAAGGTTGTAATGAGGCCCATTATGCTTTGCACAGGCATAATGTAGTACAAAGTGGAGCAAGGCATGCATTGCGCTACTCTGCAAATACGGCGCAGGGATTTTGGCCTTGTTGGGCCACATTACCATAAACAATTATAACGCTAGTGTGGCGCAAGGTGGTGCTAGGGCATTATAAATATGCCTCTCAAGTTTTTACCAGTACTTGGAAGCTACACAGTGACTTGATTCACGAATATGCATGCACCGCTACAGATGGAGCATAGCCAAGCAAGATAGCCAATTAGACGCTCTGTGCAGAGCTCCCGTCAGCAAACCAGAAATCCTGATCTAATCATTTGGCATCAAAACTCTCCCTCGCCCCTCATGCGCCCAGCCGACAACCTGCACTGTTGGGGCGCTGCAAGTGATCCTCGGGCCCCGAGAGACAGGAAGTGGCAAAGCTGTGGAAGCTATTAAAGAGGCTGTGCTGGGCCTCTCTGATCCTGGGCCTGGAGTTGTTGTGGCCTCTGATCAAGACAGCACCGCCAGCATGAACAAGACCGGTGCTGCCCGCGTAGGCAGTGTCTCCTGCGCCAGTGAGTGCTGGTGGGGTGACAGCAGCCTGGCGACGTCAGAGGGAGGTGGTGGTCTCTTTGGTGGCAATATCAGAACATCCGCGGGGAAAGGCAATGGTCCGGATGACCTGCATCATGCCTGAGGCCCTGGGGGAGAGTGCCAGTGCGGCCTTGAGGAGACGGTGTGGCACAGCGGGGACCCAATCCCCGCTGGGTGATTGCCCTGCATTGAAGCAGCTTGTGGTGTTTGGCCAAGGTGGAGTGCAGCTGAGGGAAGATCCAGCACATGCCAGCCTGCAGTGACCCCACGTCCAGACGGCGCTGAGGCCACACGTGGCTCCTGGGGTATTTCCCCTACAAAGACTCCTGCGATGAAGGACTGAGACAGAGTTTGACACTCCAGGGAGTGGGGCACAGTGAGGATCACCCTCTGCCCTTGGGGCTGGAGACCTGGGAACGGTGATTGCATGATTGTGCACCTCTGCAGCACCTTGGCCTGTTTCTGAGGGGGTTGCTGAAGGTCCTCTATGTGACTTGGCTGATTGTAGACTCTTGGCGACTTGCCTGAAGCACAGGCCTGCCGGACAGCCTATTGCATTCATTATCCCCCATCACGGTGCTGAGGATTGATTAGGGGACATTGGACTTTGCAATACAAGAAGATATCCTGAGACTGTGGGGCCGGCAACGAGGGGGCAGAGGTGCATAGCCACCTGTGGAGCAAAGTGGGAGTCAATGAGAGCCTCTCTGGGAGGGTTGTGACACTTTATGGTCAGAAGCCACACATCTGTGGAGAATCAGCTGCTGGTGTATATTCAAGCAGAGATGATGTGAATGACTCTAATGAGATGCCCTTGAATCCTACTCACTGTTGGTCTTGGAATGGTTGAACAGCCCAATTCAAACTTCTGCTGGTTATCATGGAAGTAAATGATAGCCCCCTGTGGTTTGACACCTGCAGCGGAATCCCACAGCTGTAGGAATAATGGATCTGCTCTACAGTGTCCCCACATGGTCCTTTTACATAGTGATGCAGGTCTCCCTAGTGACGACTCATGTGGGGTTCCTCTGCCGAGACTCTAGAGGCACCTGGTCTCTGGACTTGGACCCACACTGGGGACATTCACTAACATGGTGAGAAATAGAGGGTTCAACCCAGCACAATCAAACAAAACTGTGAATTATACTCACACCCTACAATTGGTGGGTCCAATCAGAAATGATGCGGTAAAGGGCCCGGACGAAGGACCTGGAGGGACGGTCAGCACGGCCCCATCTCTTGCAAATCTCCTGATGGCGATAGAAAGCTTGTGCGACCAGATGACCAATAAACTTGACTCAGTTGCAGTTGATGCCACTATAATACAGGCAGATCTCCGGAAGGTGCCAGACCGTGTGACTTTCATAGGAAAGCAAATAGATACCCTACAACTAGACGTCCATACCCTGCGCAACACAGTTTCTGCCCTTCAGAAGCTGATGGCTCGATTAGATGAACATATAGAGGACTCTGAGGGGTGCTCCCAGAGAAACAACCTAAGATTTGTGGGCTTTCTGGATAGAGCCAAGGGACAGACTCTTGAATTATTTTGGAGGACTGGATTACTACTGCCCTTCATCCTAAAAAACTGTCTACATTTTTTACAATCGAAAGAGCCTATAGAGCACTTGCCCCCTTGCTGCAGCCTGGTGACACACCCAATGCTATCATTGCTCATTTGTTTAATTTTCGTGACTGGAATACCATCCTTCAATGTGTCTGCATGCAGGGCCCCCCCATGTTTGAGGGGAAACCCATTTCAATATTTCCCGACTAAACGCAAAGAGTACAAGACCTAAACATGAAATATGGCCTGCTTTTTCCTGTGAAATTGTATGTCCAACATAAACTAAAGGTGCTGTTCTTTTTCAGTTCAGGAAAGGCCAGTGACTGGTTGGATACCTTGATACAAACCACTATCCAGGACACAGGATGGCAGAATTGATGCTACAGAGCACACAGAGACAGTCAACCTGCCTTTAGAAGAGCAAAGGACACCAGAAGGGCCTGGACGGTCACCAAAGTCTGGAGAAAATTGCGGTGTGTCCGGTGGTACGCTCAAGCCTACAGATCTAATACCGGACTTCAGAGACGCATTCTAGAGGCGTTATAGTGACCCTAGCACAGCTACTGATAGCACTGGCCTGGAGTGAACACAAATACCTGCCTATTGGACTTTGTAATTCCTGATAGCGGGCACCCAGTTGAGAGATCTTTTTGTCTCCTGGGTTCAACTGGTAATAGCGCAAATGTTGCCCGAACTGTGGACTGGTTGGTAATGGGGACTATGACAAGACCTGTTGCTGGGGATACAGAAGGGGGTAAGAGGATTAAGATTTACAATGGCTAAATATGTTGTGTTGGTGACATGTTGACGGGAGAGAACTGGGAGAGAGCCAAGAAGGCATAGAGAGGGAGCTTGATAGCTCCGACCTTGCACCTTCTCCTGAGACCTGACCTCTAGCGAAGCGCAAAGTTTCTGTTTCAAGTTAACTTGTTTTATTTTGATAAATGTCTTTGGGAATGGCCAGTGCTTGAAATGGAAAAATAAAAGTGCAAGTGCCAAAACTCTCCAATGAAAAGTATTACATTTTTATTGAGATGTGCAGGTACTGTCCCTCGCAAAATAAAAAAGTGCCTGTACTCAGTACCGGACAGTACCGGACCATTTAACGCACTGGGAATGGGGCAGCACATGCTAGCTCCTGACATACCGTTTTTTGGACAAGAGGGTTTGGTTAAGCAATACAATACGATCATTAGAAGAAAACTTATGCCTATATCTATAACTAATTACGTTACTATAAAGAGAACAAATATTAGCTATATATTTATTTTTATATTTATTTTCATATGTCTGGACTTTAATGCCAGGGCTGCCTCAGACGACCTCGTCCTATCTCGCCATAGATATTATTATGTCAGGAGACTGTAACTGTATTCTGGATGGTGCCATAAACCGGGAGCCACCCAGGCATCCCACTGAACCCTGTTTAAGAAGAGCACTAAAAGACATGATGCTGGAACTGCACCTCCTTGATATATGGAGAGAAAGACACCCGCTGGAGAGGGTATCTTCTTGTTGTATACCCACAGCAGGGACTCATAGCTGATTAGACAACTGCCTGGTTTCTAGTGACATGGCATTGGGGTGTTAGAGATTTCTTACTTAGCCCACCTATCTCTTGGACCACTCTCACATCCTAGTGAGACTTAGGAAGGAGTGAAAATGCCCAGTGATTCCATTATGGTGCCTGCGAGCAAAGGCACTGATGTTCCCTCTGTTTGAGCTGATGGTCAGCAAGACATTAACACAATACTCCAATGAGAACTGGGGCACAGTGGATCGCAAGGCAACGTATTGGGAGGAGATGAAGGAGGTAGTACGAGGGGTGTGCCTGAGGACAACCTATGGGGTCAGACGACAACTGAAAAGAGATATCCAAATACACAAGAAAGAGCTAGGAGACATTGAGACAGTACTTCATCTACACCAGACAGGCTGGAAGACTGGCGTGACACCCGCAAAATAATACTGGATGGTTGGCGGGTACTTGAAAAATACATACACTGCGTACACCAACAGCTACATGCCAAATGTCATAAAACTGTGGCAATGCTAGCCCGACTGGTCCGCTGATGAAAAGGGGGGCCTGGTATGAATGCAATGGGCCATTAACAGTGTGTTTCAATCCCATTTAAGAAAGACATATGCTGCTCCGGGGATATGTCTGACGGGTTGAGTAGAAGAATACTTGGCTTTGACTTGGAGGTCCATGAACCTAAGGTTGAAAACTGGAAGAACTCCAAGAAGCGATGGTCTTCCTATGAAGTTTTACCGCAAGTATGAAGATACAGCAGCTGATAGACTCCTCTGTCATAGTTGGACTCTCGCTCCTAGGAGAGACTTCTGGTTTAGGGATGACAGCACTTTTGTTTGTAGACGACTAAGACAATCCTACAACAAGTTGCAACTGTCGGCCCAACCCTCCTGGCTCACAAGCAGTACCTCACCAAAAACCCAAACATTAAAAGGTGATTTCTGGCAGTCTTATGAATGGACTCTAGATTGCGACATCTGAGGGGAGTCATGGTGGAATGGATATTACTCTTTACTCATTTTAGCAACAAATCTCAGACACACACAGGCAATGAAGGAGATGCAGGAGAGTTTTCAATAGGTTTATTGAAAAGACTGCAATCTATGGTAAAATGCATGAGCTGCAATGATTAGGATAATGCATAATAAAAGAAGCATGATTGTAAAGGTGAGTCGTGAACACAAAGACACCCACCATTTTGAATATAAACATGAAATGTAAAATCCCTAACATAGAGAACCTAACCTAACGAGAAGCTGGATGTGATACACCTAATCTGCTAGTACCATGTCCATGAGATGCACCCCAACCCTTGTTACCTTGGAATGAGATCTAGGTCAGACTCTGTGGTGACACAAAGGCTGAATTCTGCAGCAAGGTGGCGTGCAGCATAGATGGTGTCAATGGCATGTGGTGGGAATCCCTTTGATAAACCTCTCTGTGTGAGGTGTATTTATACAGACCATGTAACACCCGTGACCCAAGTATGTGCCGAAACAATATATAATGAGGCATACTTGTGGCGGCAATTATGTAAACAATCCACAACAATTGTACATTATGGCCCTCATTCTGACCTTGGCGGGCGGCGGAGGCCGCCCGCCAAAGTCCCGCCGGCAGAATACCGCTGCGCGGTCAAAAGACCGCCGCAGTTATTCTGAGTTTCCCGCTGGGCTGGCGGGCGACCGCCAGAAGGCTGCCCGCCAGCCCAGCGGGAAACACCCTTCCATGAGGATGCCAGCTCCGAATGGAGCCGGCGGAGTGGAAGGGGTGCGATGGGTGCAGTTGCACCCGTCGCGATTTTCAGTGTCTGCATGGCAGACACTGAAAATCTTTGTGGGGCCCTGTTACGGGGGCCCCTGCAGTGCCCATGCCATTGGCATGGGCACTGCAGGAGCCCCCAGGGGCCACACGACACCCCATACCGCCATCCTCTTCCTGTCGGCCAAAACCGCCAGGAACATGATGGCGGTATGGGGCTCGGAATCCCCATGGCGGTGCAGGAGGATTCCCCAGGGCAGCGGGAAACCGGCGGTTTTCCGTTTCTGACCGCGGCCGTACCGCCGCGGTCAGAATGCCCATGGGAGCACCGCCAGCCTGTTGGCGGTGCTCCCGCGGTCGTTGGCCCTGGCGGTTTTTACCGCCAGGGTCAGAATGACCCCTATGTTCCTGTCACCCATAAGTGAGAAGGGGACATGATATACCTACCTAAGAACATCACTTGATTGTGATGCTGATAGTGACACCTTCACAGTCTGGCACTGATAATGCAAAATCAAAATATTTCTCTAGCTATAAACATGGTAGCTATTTTAAAAGAAATGAAAAAATAAATGGGCTAAAAAAGAGCAAACTAAGTAGGTTAAAAGTCACTAGGTGACAGGGGCACAGGCCTGCAAGCCAAAAGGCTAAACAAACCTCCTGAGTCCCAATAAAACTAACAGGATCCACTACACCTTGAGGTATATGATGAGGCTTTCCAACAGGGTAATCTTCCTCCCACAATGAGTGAGGCAATAATAGTGATGATACACAAGCCTGGCGATGGGCACTTGGGGAATCACAGTAGGGGAGACCACTCATGTGGTCTCCCTCTATGCTGACAATGCTCTGAAATATCTGTGGCAGTTTATGTATTTTGTGCCAATATTTCTCAATTTCATGCAAGAGTTTGGGAAAGTTTCTGTACTCCACATAAATCCAGCAAAATCCAAATTGCTTCTACGGGGGAGCTTGACTGGAGCGTCAATTTAGGCACTCCTGAATGTGGGTCTCCCCGGGGAGACGGACAGTGTCCGATACTTGTGGATCTGATTGACACACAATGCACAGTCATTCTTGGAGCTTAATCTTGGGAGAGTGGTAGATGGACTGCACACATCTGTCAGATTCTGAAGGGACCTTCCTCTGTCCCTAATAGGCAGAATTACCATAGTAAAGATTATCATGCTACCTAGATGTCTCTATGTGCTCCAGGGCACTCTATACACAATGTCTAGACACTAGTTCTAATCTATTGATAGCTTGATAGTTGACCTACTGTGGGCCACTAAACACAAACAAATTGGGTTATCCACGCAGAAATGAACCTGGAGTTGTGGAGGTCTAGAGGTCCAGAACATAAAACTTTATTATATGGCAGCACACTTGCCACATGCAGTCAGCTGACTTGACCCTGAAGTCACATGGGAAAAGACCTTTCTACGGGGCACTCATCCCAGGACCTCACTGCCCGTGATGCTGATGAGTGGGACCTGGGTTCCTCCGGATATGCCCCATATCAACTGGTAGATGCCAGAGGTGTGGGAGGGTGCAGTTTAAAGAGTGATTTGAGGTGTACCATATGCCTCAGATATGCAACTATGGTTATACAACCCTTCATTAAAATAGCAGAGTCCATGTCCATGCAGAAGTGGAAAAATGGAGGCTGCAATATTTTGGGCAACCTATACCCCGATGAACAATTTAACACATGGGACAATGCCACAGCGGTCTTTGCACTAGGGATGGGATCTCTGTTGTGGCGAGGGCTCTCTGGCCGACCTTCCTGGATGCCCCGTCAAGCTCCAACACCCTGATGATGCTGTTGGAAATGGCAGGGGCTGTAGATTGATCTCTCATAACTATACAGCATTATGCAACGACCGCCCGGGGACACCCCTTCAAGTCCAGACCAAATGGGAAGACAAACTAGGTGAGCCAGTGACTGAAAAATACACAGTAAGGATACACAGGGGGGTACGGACTGTCATCTCCAAAGGCAGATTTCAATTGATACAATACTATTATGTGCACCAAACATATCTCTCCCCAAAAACATTGCATGCTATATACACCACCCAATCAGATAGATGCCCCTGAGAAGGAACCTAGCAGCAGACTTTATACATATGGTGTGGTCTTGTGCGGCACTGTCCCTTTATTGGCAAACAGTGCTGGGCAACCTGAACAGAGCTATGGGCTCGACCATACAGCTGAAGGTGCCACAAGTCTTATTGGGAATGATCCCCACACTCTCCAGTAAAAAAAAACTCAGTAGAACATTTGTTCTAATCAGCTTTATCTTAGCAAAATGCAGATTAGCTATCAAATGGCTGGGAGTGGAGCCCTCTAGGTATTCCGACTGGCTCAGTTATGTCTCTGAATCGGCAATAGCCAAGAGAATTCACATGAAGCCTGTTTGTAAAGATGAAAAACTGGAAGATGATCTAAGGGCCTCAATGGCAGTTAGAAATGGGGTCTTTTGTTGGCAGTCAGGTTGCCCCCTGTCCAAGCAAGGACCCTCACTATAGTGAGGGCAAAGAAGAAGCACACCCAGGTAATCCCCGCTCGCCCCCTTGGTAGCTTGGCACGAGCAGAAATGCTTAACCCAGAGTCAATGTGTAAAGTATTTGTGCCTACACACACAGTAATACAGTGAAACACTACAAAATGGACACCACACAGGTTTATAAAAATAGTAAATATTTATCTGAATAAAACAAGACCAAATATGCTAAAAATGTGCCATACACAATAAAACATATTACTTTAGCAATTAAAAACACAAAATAGTGCCTAGAGGCACAAATGCTTCAATCTGGTGTTAAACCGACGGAGTCGTTTCCCACAATGTGATGCCGTTTACAGAGTCACGCAGACCCTCAGGTACAGTATAACAGCAAAATGTGTGGAAAACAGGCCGGTGCCTGGATTCGGGGAGCGAAGAGTCACTGTTTCTGATGCAGCATGAGTTCCGATGCTACGGGGCGAAGAAGCGGAGAAGCCATGAAGAGACATTGGATCCTCGCTGCGGAGAGGTGGAGGTGTTGGTGGCAAGGAGTCAGTCCCGTGGCATCTCCGGCAAAGTTGGGGTTGCGATCTCATCACAGGCGCTGCAATGGAGTCAGGTGTCATGAACGTCGAAGTACGACACTCCAACTCACTAGTTCGTGCAGACGTCAGTGGCTGCACTGACTTTGGGCCAACGTTGATGTGGGGTTGTAGCGCATCAGTGAGGTCCATGGATCTAGGTGCAGGTGGACTCGTGGGTTTCAAGCAGCGACATCCTTAGCAAAGTCACATGGAGTCATCAGCGTCATTTCACAGGATTTCACCAGAAATTCACTTTCAGGGGCCCAGGAACTGGAATGGCACCCTCTGGCAAGCTAGAGTCCACAGCATGCAGGCTCAGAGACTGGTTGGTGAAGCCTTTGCTGTCCTTGAAACTTCAAAAGCAGGAGACAAGCTCAGTCCAAGCCCTTGGAGATACCTCTCAAGCAGGAATGCACAACAAAGTCCAGTCTTTGTTGCCTTTCACAGGCAGAGGCAGAAGCAGAAACTGAAGGATACCCCAGCAAAGCACGGTCACAGGCAGGGGAAGCACTTCTATTCAGCTCTTCTGCTGGCAGAGGTTCCTCTTGAATCCTTGAGGTAATCTAAAGGCTGGAGTTTTGGGTCCAATATTAGTAACCCTTTCTGCCTTTGAACTTGCCCAACTTCAAAGAAAAGTCTCTGTTGTTTACAGGATTCTGCATTGCCCAGGCCTGGTCCCAGAAACAGACCAGAAGGTGGGAGACTGCATTGTACTATGGCAGGCAAAGCCCATTCAGATGTAAGTGACCACTCCTCCCTCCACTCTGGCCCAGTTGGTCCATCAGGATATGCAGGTTACACCCCAGCACCCTTTGTGCCACTGTCTAGTGGAGATGCACAAACTGTCCAGCTGTCATTCTGACCCAGACAAGGAATCCACAAACAGGCAGAATCACAGAATGGTTTAAGCAAGAAAACCCCTACTTTCTAGAAGTGGCACTTTCACACTAACAATCTTAAAACTAAAACCACCTCCACTAAAGATGTTTTTTTTAAATTGGGAGTTCAGGGACCCCAAACTCCTTTTTTCTATCTGCTCTCAAAGGGAAACTGCAATTTAAAAATACTTAAAGGCAGCTCCCCTGTTAACCCATAAGATAGATAGTCCGGGCAACAGTGAAAACAAAACTTGTCAGTATTTCACTGTCAGGACATGTAAAAACACATAGGCACATGCCTTACCTTTAACATACACTGCACCTGGGGCTACCTAGAGCCTACATTAGGGGTGCCTTACATGTATAGAAAGGGAAGGTTTAGGCTTGGCAGGTGAAAGCACTTGCCAAGTTGAATTGGCAGTTTAAAACTGCACACACAGACACAGCAGAGGAAGGTCTGAGCCATTTTTACAGGGCTACTCGTGGGTGACACAATCATTGCTTCAGACCCACTAGTAGCATTTTACTTACAGGCCCTAGGCACCTCTAGTGCACTTTATTAGGCACTTACTGGTAAATAAAATATGCCAATTATTGAAAACCCAATTACACATACATTTCACATAGGGAGCACTTGCACTTTATCACTTGTCCGCAGTGGTAAAGTGCCCAGAGAAACAAAAACAGCAAAAACACAGTCCACCACACAGCAACAACTTGGGAGGTAGAGGCATAAAGTTAGGGGAGACCATGCCAAGGATACCAGGTCTAACACATGTCCCCTCCAGCTGACAGCGGGGAGAACTACACATCCTCCTGGAGTTCTCTTCTCTACGGCAGAAGAACCTGGACAGACCATCAGCATTGGCGTGTTCTCTGCAAGGGAGGTGTTCCACCATAAAGTCCCCTGCAAGGAAATGGAGCACCTCAACAGTTTTGGATTCTCACCCTGAATCTTCATTAACCATCTGAGGGGCCTGTGGTCGGTCTGAACCCAGAAGTGAGTCCCAAACAAGTAGGGTCTTAGCTTCTTCAGCACCCAGACCACAGCAAAAGCTTCATGCTCAATTGCACTCCACCTGCATTCCTGGAGACGTAACCTCATACTAATGAGGGCTGCAAGCTGGTTTAGGCCATCTTCATTTAGCTGTGACAACACTGCTTCTTCACCATGCTCTGAAGCATCAGTCTGCACACCAAATTCTTTAGAGAAGTCAGGTGCCTTCAGCATGGGTGCTGTGCACATGGCTGCCGTCAGGGCATCAAAAGCTGTATGGCAAGACTCCGTCCAGATCACTTTCTTTGGTTGCTTCTTGGAAGTTAACTCTGTTAGGGGAGCAATCATGGTGCCATACCCCTTAACATACCTCCTCTTAGTAACCTAAAAGATCTAAAAAGGCTCTCACCTCAGTCTGGGAATTAGGGGGCTCCCAAGTCAGAATAGTGTCAATCTTCGGTTGCAGGAGTGCCACCTGTCCACTCCCCACTTGGTGTCCCAAGTACACCACAGAACCCTGCCGCATTTGGCACTTGCTAGCCTTACTAGTGAGGCCTGCCATCTGCAGAGCCTCTAACACTTTACAGAGGTGCTGCAAATGTTCCTCCCAAGTGGAGCTGAAAACAGCAATGTCATCCAGGTGGGCTGCACTGAAATCATCCAATCCAGCCAACACCTGGTTAACCAGCCTTTGAAAAGTGGTAGTGGCATTTTTCAGCCCAAAGGGCCTCACCTAAAGCGGTAGTGCCCATCCAGGGCTGAAAATGCAATCTACCAATATCCAGAGGTCAGATCAAAAAGTACTTAGATATTTGGCAACCCCTAACTGATCAATGAGCTCATAAGCTGAGGGGATGGGGTGTACGTCAGTCTTCATGACCGTATTAGTCCCTGGTAATCCACACAGAACCTAACTTCCAGGTTGGCACCAGGAGAAGCAGCTTTTGGGACCAAGACCACAGGACTGGCCCAAGGACTATTGGAAAACTCAATAAATTCAAGAGCTAACATTTTGGATACCTCAACCTCATTGCTGGCTCTAACCTTGACAGTCACCCTATAAACTTTATGTTTCACAGATGGACTGCCCCAGTGTCCACATCATGTGTGCACAAGTCCATGACCCTTAGGATCAAGGAAAAGAGAGAGGCAAACTGTACCAACACTTAGGGCCATATTTATACTTTTTAACGCAAAACTGCGCCGCCACAGTTTTGCGTCAAAAAATTTACCGCCGGCTAACGCCATTTAGTAGTGCCGTGCGGGCGTAAAATGTATACTTTGACGCACAGCGGCGCAATCAACAGGTGGGAGTCATTATTTTTGACGCACACCGCGGCGTCAAGTCGTAAAGGAAAATGACGTTAACGCAGCGTAAATGACTGTGGGTCGATTTACGACACTGCAACCCGGATATGCGCCGTTTTTTGACACAATAGCGTCAAAAATACCCGCAAACACTGCAAGTGCACCAGAGGAGAGCCAAAATGGATCCCAGATGCCACTACAGACCCCAGGAAGATGACAGCAGACCAGGAACCAGCAAGGATGATCCATACAAGAACCAGGACATTTATAGAAAGAAAAGAAAGTGTCGCTTCAGTGCAGAGGAGCAGGAAATCCTGGTTAAAGAGGTGACGGAACACCAGCACCAACTGTTTATCACCTCAAAGTTGCCAATCAGTAGGAGAGAGGCCATATGGCAACAAATTGTTGACAAGATTAACAGTGTGGCTGAAGTACGCAGGACAGTCACCGAGTGTAAGAAACTCTGGCATGACTGCAAATGCAGGACCAAGGAAAAGATGGCCCGGAACAGGAAGGCAGCACTGCAGACTGGAGGTGGGAGTCCAGCACACCAGGAGGCCCTGGACCACATGGAGGAGATGGTCGCAGCCGTCATCCCTGAGGAGATCGTCACAGGGATTCAAGGACAGGACAGCGCAGACTACCAGGAGACAACGCACATGCAGGGTAAGTCGCATGGGGAATTAAAATACAATAATGTTGACTGTAAACAGGGGGGAAAATACCTACTACACATTGCATGTAAGTCATCAGATACATGGAGTGGCATGGGTAAAGAGGTACTGCAGGGGGGAATGGCCTGCACAAACATAAGCTGGGGCACAACATTACACTACACCAACAACAGTCACATGGGGGCATGCTGTCATGCTAACAATGGAGCAAAGGGAAAGCCTCGACAGGAGGGAAGGCCACTGTGTCAAACTTACATCCTGGCACTCGTCAGCTAACATATCTCCTACAGTAACTAGGGCCCTATTAGCAATCAGTTAATAGTTGCCACTACCACCTCTGATCTGTGTGCAGCTATAGTAGCCAATGGCAGTAACCTCCCCATGGAACATACATACCTAAATTAGGGGGTGAGGATGACATCTGCAACAATCTCCTGAAACAAGACAAAGGCCCCAGTACAAGCAAATGTCAATGCCCATAGGTGTCACAAACATCAGCCAATGTAAACAACAATAGGAGTGACACACCACTAAGGACACACCCATGCTGCATATGTCAGGGTCCTTCCCGTGCCTGGCAAACAAGGCAACATCACAAATGTCATACTGCTCAACAACAGCATTGAGGAGGGGACACATGGAACAGGTCACTGAAATACACCTGCACAGTCAGAGGGGGAAATAGGACACTGATACGACCATCAGGGCAATCCAATGTAACACACATTACCCAACATCAGCAGAACACATTAACAATATCAACATCCATATCACATCATAACATTGCCATGCATAGGATATGCTACATGTCAATTACAATTAAGTCAATGTGAACGCTCAGGGATTGGGGCAGATCCTGAGAGTCAAGTGTGCTGCCAGGACCATCAGAACACCCACAGCCAGTGAAAGGTCTCACCATGAGAATGGATATACACAGAGGGTCGAGTAGGACAAAAAGGTGGCTATTCTCTATTTGGCATAAAGCAACACCTAGAGGCGATGAGGCTGACAAGTCTGATAACTCAATAACATACATGTGACACACAGGTGGGCCATAGGCCTGGAAGAATGCCCATCTGAAGGACAGCAGATATCAATACAAAACAAGATCACAAAGTGAATTCATCAAAAGGCAGGCACGTCACGTCAAAATTGTCACAACACAGACACACTAATTGTACCCTGTTTCATTGCAGAGGAAGATGGATCTCCTGCAGATATGCCTGTCCCAGATTTCCCTGATGACATGGATGACGAGCCCGTAAACATTCCCCAGGAGACCATCCAAAAGGTCCTTGAAACCCTCCAGACCTCACCTTCAGTCACAAGGAGGAGCACAGAACAAGCAGCCAGCGCAGAGGAACCACCCACCACCCCAATTGCAAGACCTGCCAACTCCAATACAGCTGAGGACTCGGACGACACTGGCACCAGCTTTGAAAGAACTGTAGTTGGAGTACAGCGGGAGCTGGCCAAGGAGGTGCGGGTGGGGATGCAAACTATGGCAGCCAGCCTTGGGGGGGTGCGCTCTGCATGATGTCATCTGCAGATCAGGCAGCAGCTATGCAAGCCCTAACATCCATACTGCAAGGACTATAGGAAACTGTCAAGGAATTCACCACTGCAGTAAGGGAGTTGCCACAACACCTCGCACCCCAAACATTCCACTGCATGCACGAATGCAATCATGACTCCCTCAGGGCCGACCTGGCTGCCTACCATCGTGATGTGGCTGCTATTCTCAAAAAACAGCAGACCCTCCTTGCTGCAGTACTGCCCTTAAGACCTTCACAGGGAGCAGCGACCGGGATGTCTGACTCCACGTCTTCTAACACTGAGGTGTGTGTTGCCCCTTCACAACCAACAACAACAAGGACAAAGCAGGCAACACACACATCAGAAAAAGAAGACATGGAACAGATCACATTCACACGGAAGAGTACCCGGAAGCACTAGTTCCTGCACCGTGGCCTACTTTGACCAAGGTCCTACGTTTTGTCAAATGCCAGTCTTACAACAACTATACTCAATCACTGTTCTGCAAACCACTGTATAACTTGTCAGCATGCCCAGTTAATGTCTCTCTCCTACTAATCGGCAAATCCTGTCCCTCTGCACTGTCTGTAACATCACCCCAGCATGTCAGTAGCATTATCTACACCCCTTCTGTAGGATCACCATGTAAGATTGCACTAGAACGGACTCAGCAAAAATGGACAATGTACATATTGCACTACAGCACCTATCAATAAATAGCACTTGCACACCAAATATGTCTCTGTGTAATTTGACACATCAACTGTGCAGTAGATAACACAAATGTGCCTGTGTGACAATCATGTTGCTTGTCAATACAACTGTCCTGACATCATGTAGTCAGATACATCTGTGCAGTGGGCAGGATTGCATCATAGCCTGCCCATCCTGAGGAGAATAACTGATGAAGGGAGAAACCATACACCATGATGCTGTGTTGGACAGAATAATGCTTCATCAAGAGAAATCAAAGTCAACTAATAGTGGCTGATAAATGTTGTCACCATGCAATACTAACACATTGAACTATGCAGTCTAATCTAAGCAAACACTACAAAACACAGCATCAATCAACCTTTCTGAGTAAACATCCAAATAGGTAATCATGCAGAATTTTTGCACAAATGATCTATGTCAGTTATGAAGACAAGAAGACAAGAGTGTTAACAAGACCTCATCTTCAAAGATGTCCCTGAACATCACACTGCAGTCCGACTTAAAAATGTCCCCACAATACCAAGTCTGGAAGCACACTTTGTGACGTAGAAAACATACTAATCAACACAAATCCTTTGTGATCCATGTCAACTCCGATTGGTGGTTCTAACAAATGGTGCATACTTATCAAGGTAGCACTGGGGTAGCTGCCATTTTACACCTCAGTTTGTTTTTGTTTGTAGCATAGGACACAAATGTCATAGAACAACAATCATCTACACTGATGCCAAGGCCATGATCAAGTAGCAGTTAACACATAATGCAAAGGGTTATCTATATATTTATTCCAAACTAATCACACCAGAGGCAACTAAGGGAAAAGTCATACTTACACTAATCTAACCTGACTACTCATTACCCACAACTGTCCCTAACTAACCTAAGCTAAACTTACTCTTCACATATAACGAATCGATCTAAACATCAACCCTCCACCCACCATTATGAGACAGGACACATGCAGGACAACACATACTAACCTACACACATACTATAGTATCCTAAACAATCATATATTTTTTTGGTTTTTTTAGATTTTTTTTTTTTTTTTAAACACACAGGAACCCCAACATTGACCTCCACCCACCCACCCACACACTTAATAAGGAAAAGTAGAAAGAATGAGGACCCCCCACCCTCCTCCCTAACACTAACTAAACTAAAAACCTATACTAACCTAACACTAATCCCCCAAGCCCACTAATCATGATAACAAGGAAAGAGGTGGGAGGGGAGGGAATAATGTCCATTGAATACATCAGTCCTAGAGGTTGGCCCTCCGGAGGGTCCGTCTGATAGACCTGACCCGCTTCTTTATGTAGGCGACATCCTGGCTGAGATTGTCCACCTTCCTGATAACTTTGTCCATTTTGCGTTCCAAAGCCAGGAATGCCACAGGGTCGATTGGTGGTGCTGCTGCTGTTTGGGTCCCGGCAGAGGTGCTCTGTGGGCGTGTGGAGCCTAGCCCACTGGACTGTCCTGCAGCTGTCACACTGCTGGGGCCTGGGTGTGCTGCAGAGGCAGGGACAACTGTACCCGCTGTGGCTGGGGCCACTTGGGGAGAACCGGTGGTTGTGGTGGTGGTGGCTGTAGTGGGCAACCTTGGGCCACCCTGTGGTGAAGCCCACCATGCTCCGGAGGCCCGATCCGACTGGTATTTACGGGCCATCCTTCGGAACCCCGACTGCACCTGCAGGATGTGTCGGTACCTCATGGCCCGCCTCTCAAATTCATGCCTCTGTGCGGCAGTCATGTTTGCAGCTGTGAAGACAAAGGGCAACTATTTACCATAGGAACTGCATTGTGTGGAATAGCACAAGTGGTCAATCTGACAATACATCTACTATACTTGTAACAGCTCATATCACCATAAAGATCATTGAAAGTCTCAGAGGAAGTACATGGAAAGCCTGCCTACAAAGGTCATCTCACACATAGCACATACAAAATCTACATGATGGGTAACAACTGGCAATAACTTGTCATCAAAGTACTGACAGTTGCAGCTAACAATCATGCTGCACCTCCTCCGCCTATTGTCTGGACTACATAGGTCAGTGTATGTGATAACAATCACAATCTTCAAGGTCTGCAATTTGTAGTGGGATTTGCTAGTATAGTACTCATGTGCCATAACTGAGTGTGTACACTAGGTTCAAAACCATATTTAATATAATCACAAGCATGTATAACATACTGGTTGCTTCAGTCCTAGGTACCCTATTCACAAACCCATGCCTTTGTTTGGGGGGGGGAGGGAGAACAACAAACAATCCCAAAATAGATGCACACCCAGGAGTGTATAGAAAGCTCAACATGTTTTTGGCTCCACACACACACCACCAGTAAGGGCTATCAACAAATTGGAGTAAGCTAAACCTTGTCCTATCCAAGGTCCACACATGTCAAAATGTACTGACCTAGGGCTACATCACATACTTCCAGTGAGGCATAATTTTTAACAGACACAGAGGAGCAAGAACACCCATGATCATAAATGGCATGCACACCTAGGCCGTTGCACTCTAGTCCAACACACTTCTAGTACAACTTGTGGAAGTACATGCTCCCGGAAGATCCAACCTACAGTGTACTCAGTACATCGGTTAATAGGGAAGTAGCAGTCTTCAGACAAGCCATTTGCTGAAGCTATCTGGGAGAATGTCAGTCTGACATGCAGACTCAGTCCGAGACGAGTCCCAGTGCAACTCTTATTGTAAGTACTGTATTCCACATGACTCACCCCAGTTCCCATAGCGGGCCCTACAGGAATGGCCTACAAACCCAAGATCAGACAAATGGATAAGCATTGGTCAACTCAAAATAATGTGAGAACTGAAATCCCACTAATGGAACAAGACTAATGATTGGGCAGCGCATCACACCTTGCAATGTGTTCAACACACAGTAGTCCACCACACATCACCAGCAAACACAAAACATACCACACATGTCAACACTCACTGTAGGTGTCGGGGTCCTCAAAACGAGCCACCTCTCCCACTGTGTGCGGTGCAGGTCCACCTGTAAAGCATGGAAGGAAGAATATGCTCAGAATCCGTGCACTGACAAACAATTTCAAATACAAATACAATGTGATAATCTGACATGAGTAATGAAACACTTTCAGACATGCTCATACTGCATGGAATAATTCCTGGGCAACATTTACATAGGATGGGTCTCCTGCTACAGTTACACACACTTCTACACACATGCAGTGGCCCCGACTGTCATGTGGTGGCAAACATGCACCTCCATTAGTGTGCACAACAATATAGGTGTGTATTCATCTCATCATGTGCATCCAAGAGAGACATCCAAAAGCTGGTTACTTGAGGACTGCATGACCTGTCGAACAGCCTATGTGGTCATGACACATTTGTGACAGTTAGGTACATGGTACAGAGGGCCAGGTACTTTGGCAATACCTCATGTTGTTACAGTTTCATAAATTGATGTGTCCAAATAATGGTGATTGGCACCAAACATAGATGTTTGTACCCTAGTCCATACCTTTGGACTGCCATCCCTAACCGGATTTTGGCACAAGTAACAAAAAATACCTGTCTAAGATGTTAGCTAAGGGCACCTGACTCCTTTACAAATATGGTTCATGTTCAGATCTGGCATGTATCAATAAAATGTGAAGGAGCACATTTATCCCGAACAGGCATGGCACTTCTGTGAATACTTTCCCTACACACTAACCAGACACACATGAGACATATGTCTGGGCCACATTGCTATCATCAATTGATGTGACGGCAGCACTCATTTTCAGCATCATGTAGGGTTTCCAATGTCAGTCTAGCTATAGCGTCAACATATGTAGGTATGATGTTACTACATCCATACTTCACTGGCAATTGTGACCTGTAGAGTCCTGATTGCTTCATTAATGTGTCGCTTGTCTGACACAAAGGCGGCACTACATTACATTCTGCTCCAAGCAACGTGTAAGTGTGGAAAACATGAGCTGCCTGACTGCTAGCATTTGTCATCCTTCACATAGTGCATCAATTACCCTGTATGTTTCCCTACCATTACACACAGTCAGCTACTTATCTGGCAGATTGGGTACCAATCATCTCATGTCACTACACAGCTTTTAATTGTGCACATTTACATGATCTGTACTCACCAACATGGCCACCAATCATGATTCCCAGGTGGTCCAGCAGATCTTGCTCCCTGGAGATCAGGTCAGCCCAGCAGTGCTTCAATTGATGTTCATTCCGTTGGCTCCTATACAGACTCACCAACTGATGGCGCACCTTCCCCCACTGGACTTTTCGGGCCTCCGTGTGATACCCCTGTATCACCCTACCCCCAGCCTCCAGCATCAGTGGGAGGAAATGGCAAACCAGTCATATGAACCCCCCCCCCAATTCCTCCTCACCCATCCTGGAGAGACGTGGCCTACCAGACATTTAGGCACAGAAAAAGGGGAAAAAGTAGTAGTAAAAAAACAAAAAAAGGGGGAAATGGGGAAAGTTTGAGTGAGGAAATACAAAGAAAACTTAACAAATAGAAGAGCCCAACTATCCCCTATATAACAGTACCCACAACAGACTCCCACAGGCAATAAATACAACACTGGACTGGACAAATTTATACAACACACACTCAGACAGTATTCTACAACACAATATTGATGACAAAACAACAAGTAAGATGGCACTCTGGACACAAATGCACAAATTCACAGGACAACACTTTGCACACAGCCACACAGTCTAGAATAATCAGAGACTGCAAAGTGAAAGTGAAAGTACACCCATTGTACAGATTCTGTAAACAGGATATCCTATTACATCACATCCTGCATAACATGGCCGCCGTTTTTTTCCATTATGCGTCATATTTTCACGCATACAGGTTGTGCGTCATATTTTTTGATGCACAGGAGTGCAGATAATGCAGAGTCAAAATATTTTTAATAATTGGTAAATAATATTTGTTTGCGGCATAATTTACAGTTCCAGAGGTGAAAATTAAGCCGCAGCCAAATATAATTTATATTTATTTAGCTCTGCTTCCAGCGCGATTGAAAGAGAAATGCAAAAGCATTTCTCTTTCAATCACTGGGGAGGCCCGGAGGGGCTTCAAAGGGAAGGAAAAGTATTTCCTTCCCTTTGAAGTCTCTCAGAGGGTTTCAAAAGCCGGATTGCTTGCAATCCGGCTTTTAAAACCCCAGTAGACACCAGGGATTTTTTTTATTTTTATTGTTATTGACAAAAGGGAGCGACCCCTTGGGCAAGGGTCGCTCCCAGGGGGGGCATATTTTCGGGAAGGCCTTTTCTGCCCCCCCTGGGGGCAGATTGGCCTATTATTAGGCCGATCTGCCCCCAGGGGGGGCAGAAACCTCTAGGCACCAGGGACCATTTTTATTTTTTTTTATTTTTTATGTTTCATGTTTTTTTTTGTTGGTGGGGAGTGACCCCTTAGGCAAGGGTCGCTCCCCTTGGGGGAAAATTATATTTTGGCCATTTCTGCCCCCCTTGGGGGCAGATTGGCCTATTTTGATGAGGCCAATCTGCCCCCAAGGGGGGTAGAAACCACTAGACACCAGGGAGTTTTTTCTTTGCGTGAATTTCACGCAAAGGGAGCGACCCCTTAGGCAAGGGTCGCTCCCTGGGGGGGAGGGCAATTTATTTTAGGCCATTTCTGCCCCCCCTGGGGGCAGAAACCTCTAGGCGCCAGGGCAATTTTTTTTTGTGTGTTTTTGTTTTTTTTTTTGTTTCTTTTTTTAGAGATGGGGAGCGACCCATCAGGCAAGGGTCGCTCCCCTGGGGGGCAAATTGTATTTAGACCATATCTGCCCCCCTGGGGGCAGATTGGCCGATTTTAGGTCAATCTGCCCCCAAGGGGGCAGAAACCACTAGGCACCGGGGATTTGTTTTTTGGTGCCAATGTCACGCAGGGGGAGCGACCACGTAGGCAAGGGTCGCTCCCTGGGGGGGAAATTTATTTTAGGCCATTTCTGCCCCCCGTGGGGCAGATCGGCCTATTATTAGGCCGAACTGCCCCCATGGGGGGGCAGAACCCTCTAGGCACCAGGGCAATTTTTTTTTTTTTTTTTTTGTTTGTTTGTTTTTTAGAGATGGGAAGTGACCCATCAGGCAAGGGTCGCTCCCCTTGGGGGGCAAATTGTATTTAGGCCATTTCTGCCCCCCTGGGGGCAGATTGGCCGATTTTAGGTCAATCTGCCCCCAAGGGGGCAGAAACCACTAGGCACCTGGGATTTGTTTTTTGGCACCAATGTCACGCAGGGGGAGCGACCCCGTAGGCAAGGGTCGCTCCCGGGGGGGGGGCAAATTTATTTTAGGCCATTTCTGCCCCCGGGGGGGGGCAGAACCCTCAGGGCTAGAGGGCAAATTTTTCTGTTGTGTTTTTTTTTTTTGTTTGTTTGTTTTTTTCGAGATGGGGAGCGACCCATCAGGCAAGGGTCGCTCCCCTGGGGGGGATATTGTATTTAGGCCATTTCTGCCCTCCTTGGGGGCAGATTGGCCGATTTTAGGTCAATCTGCCCCCAAGGGGGCAGAAACCACTAGGCACCTGGGATTTGTTTTTTGGCGCCAATGTCATGCAGGGGGTGCGACCCCGTAGGCAGGGGTTGTTGCCGGGCAGGGGCAGGGGGGGCTTGGGGAGTTGGGGGGGTCAAATTTATTTTAGGGCATTTCTGCCCCCCCACCGCCACCCGGGCCCGGCTGAGCTAGAGGCCAAACTCCACAGGTAGGCACTTTGCAAAAAACACCTCTGTTTTCTGTGAAAAAATATGTTCTGTCCACGTTGTGTTTTGGGCCATTTCCTTTCGTGGGCGCTAGGCCTACCCACAGAAGTGAGGTACCATTTTTATTGAGAGACTTAGGGGAACGCTGGGTGGAAGGAAATTTGTGGCTCCTCTCAGATTCCAGAACTTTCTGCCACTGAAATGTGAGGAACATGTGTTTTTTTAGCCAAATTTTGAGGTTTGCAAAGGATTCTGGGTAACAGAACCTGGTCCGAGCCCCACAAGTCACCCTATCTTGGATTCCCCTAGGTCTCTAGTTTTCAGAAATGCACAGGTTTGGTAGGTTTCCCTAGGTGCCGGCTGAGCTACAGGCCAAAATCCACAGGTAGGCACTGTTTTCTTTCAAAAATGTGGATGTGTCCAGGTTGCGCTTTGGGGCGTTTCCTGTCGCGGGCTCTAGGCCTACCCACACAAGTGAGGTATCATTTTTATCGGGAGACTTGGGGGAACGCTGGGTGGAAGGAAATTTGTGGCTCCTCTCAGATTCCCGAACTTTCTGCCACAGAAATGTGAGGAACATGTGTTTGTTTAGCCAAATTTTGAGGTTTGCAAAGGATTCTGGGTAACAAAACCTGGTCCGAGCCCCACAAGTCACCCCTCCTTGGATTCCCCTAGGTCTCTAGTTTTCAGAAATGCACAGGTTTGGTAGGTTTCCCTAGCTGCCGGCTGAGCTAGAGGCCAAAATCTACAGGTAGGCACTTCGCAAAAAACACCTCTGTTTTCTTCCAAAAAATTTGGATGTGTCCACGTTGCGCTTTGGGGCGTTTCTTGTCGCTGGCTCTAGGCCTACCCACACAAGTGAGGTATCATTTTTATCGGGAGACTTGGGGGAACGCTGGGTGGAAGGAAATTTGTGGCTCCTCTCAGATTCCCGAACTTTCTGCCACAGAAATGTGAGGAACATGTGTTTTTTTAGCCAAATTTTGAGGTTTGCAAAGGATTCTGGGTAACAGAACCTGGTCCGAGCCCCACAAGTCAGCCCTCCTTGGATTCCCCTAGGTCTCTAGTTTTCAGAAATGCACAGGTTTGGTACGTTTCCCTAGCTGCCGGTTGAGCTAGAGGCCAAAATCTACAGGTAGGCACTTTGCAAAAAACACCTCTGTTTTCTTCCAAAAATTTGGATGTGTCCACGACGCGCTTTGGGGCGTTTCCTGTCGCGGGCGCTAGGCCTACCCACACAAGTGAGGTATCATTTTTATCAGGAGACTTGGGGGAACGCTGGGTGGAAGAAAATTTGTGGCTCCTCTCAGATTCCCGAACTTTCTGCCACAGAAATGTGAGGAACATGTGTTTTTTTAGCCAAATTTTGAGGTTTGCAAAAGATTCTGGGTAACAGAACCTGGTCCGAGCCCCACAAGTCACCCCTCCTTAGATTCCCCTAGGTCTCTAGTTTTCAGAAATGCACAGGTTTGGTAGGTTTCCCTAGCTGCCGGCTGAGCTAGAGGCCAAAATCTACAGGTAGGCACTTCGCAAAAAACACCTCTGTTTTCTTCCCAAAAATTTGGATGTGTCCACGTTGCGCTTTGGGGCGTTTCCTGTCGCGGGCTCTAGGCCTACCCACACAAGTGAGGTATCATTTTTATCAAGAGACTTGGGGGAACGCTGGGTGGAAGGAAATTTGTGGCTCCTCTCAGATTCCCGAACTTTCTGCCACAGAAATGTGAGGAACATGTGTTTTTTTAGCCAAATTTTGAGGTTTGCAAAGGATTCTGGGTAACAGAACCTGGTCCGAGCCCCACAAGTCACCCCTCCTTGGATTCCCCTAGGTCTCTAGTTTTCAGAAATGCACAGGTTTGGTAGGTTTCCCTAGCTGCCGGCTGAGCTAGAGGCCAAAATCTACAGGTAGGCACTTCGCAAAAAACACCTCTGTTTTCTTCCAAAAAATTTGGATGTGTCCACGGTGCGCTTTGGGGCGTTTCTTGTCGCGGGCTCTATGCCTACCCACACAAGTGAGGTATCATTTTTATCGGGAGACTTGGGGGAACGCTGGGTGGAAGGAAATTTGTGGCTCCTCTCAGATTCCCGAACTTTCTGCCACAGAAATGTGAGGAACATGTGTTTTTTTAGCCAAATTTTGAGGTTTGCAAAGGATTCTGGGTAACAGAACCTAGTCCGAGCCCCACAAGTCAGCCCTCCTTTGATTCCCCTAGGTCTTTAGTTTTCAGAAATGCCCAGGTTTGGTAGGTTTCCCTAGCTGCCGGCTGAGCTAGAGGCCAAAATCTACAGGTAGGCACTTTGCAAAAAACACCTCTGTTTTCTTCCAAAAATTTGGATGTGTCCACGACGCGCTTTGGGGCGTTTCCTGTCGCGGGCGCTAGGCCTACCCACACAAGTGAGGTATCATTTTTATCGGGAGACTTGGGGGAACGCTGGGTGGAAGGACATTTGTGGCTCCTCTCAGATTCCTGAACTTTCTGCCACAGAAATGTGAGGAACATGTGTTTTTTTAGCCAAATTTTGAGGTTTGCAAAGGATTCTGGGTAACAGAACCTGGTCCGAGCCCCACAAGTCACCCCTCCTTGGATTCCCCTAGGTCTCTAGTTTTCAGAAATGCACAGGTTTGGTAGGTTTCCCTAGCTGCCGGCTGAGCTAGAGGCCAAAATCTACAGGTAGGCACTTCGCAAAAAACACCTCTGTTTTCTTCCCAAAAATTTGGATGTGTCCACGTTGCGCTTTGGGGCGTTTCCTGTCGCGGGCTCTAGGCCTACCCACACAAGTGAGGTATCATTTTTATCAAGAGACTTGGGGGAACGCTGGGTGGAAGGAAATTTGTGGCTCCTCTCAGATTCCCGAACTTTCTGCCACAGATATGTGAGGAACATGTGTTTTTTTAGCCAAATTTTGAGGTTTGCAAAGGATTCTGCGTAACAGAACCTGGTCCGAGCCCCACAAGTCACCCCTCCTTGGATTCCCCTACGTCTCTAGTTTTCAGAAATGCACAGGTTTGGTAGGTTTCCCTAGCTGCCGGCTGAGCTAGAGGCCAAAATCTACAGGTAGGCACTTCGCAAAAAACACCTCTGTTTTCTTCCCAAAAATTTGGATGTGTCCACGGTGCGCTTTGGGGCGTTTCTTGTCGCGGGCTCTATGCCTACCCACACAAGTGAGGTATCATTTTTATCGGGAGACTTGGGGGAACGCTGGGTGGAAGGAAATTTGTGGCTCCTCTCAGATTCCCGAACTTTCTGCCACAGAAATGTGAGGAACATGTGTTTTTTTAGCCAAATTTTGAGGTTTGCAAAGGATTCTGGGTAACAGAACCTGGTCCGAGCCCCACAAGTCAGCCCTCCTTGGATTCCCCTAGGTCTTTAGTTTTCAGAAATGCCCAGGTTTGGTAGGTTTCCCTAGCTGCCGGCTGAGCTAGAGGCCAAAATCTACAGATAGGCACTTTGCAAAAAACACCTCTGTTTTCTTCCAAAAATTTGGATGTGTCCACGACGCGCTTTGGGGTGTTTCCTGTCGCGGGCGCTAGGCCTACCCACACAAGTGAGGTATCATTTTTATCAGGAGACTTGGGGGAACGCTGGGTGGAAGAAAATTTGTGGCTCCTCTCAGATTCCCGAACTTTCTGCCACAGAAATGTGAGGAACATGTGTTTTTTTAGCCAAATTTTGAGGTTTGCAAAAGATTCTGGGTAACAGAACCTGGTCCGAGCCCAGCAAGTCACCACTCCTTGGATTCCCCTAGGTCTCTAGGTTTCAGAAATGCACATGTTTGGTAGGTTTCCCTAGGTGCCGGCTGAGCTAGAGGCCAAAATCTACAGGTAGGCACTTCGCAAAAAACACCTCTGTTTTCTTCCCAAAAATTTGGATGTGTCCACGTTGCGCTTTGGGGCGTTTCCTGTCGCGGGCTCTAGGCCTACCCACACAAGTGAGGTATCATTTTTATCGGGAGACTTGGGGGAACGCTGGGTGGAAGGACATTTGTGGCTCCTCTCAGATTCCCGAACTTTCTGCACAGAAATGTGAGGAACATGTGTTTTTTTAGCCAAATTTTGAGGTTTGCAAAGGATTCTGGGTAACAGAACCTGGTCCGAGCCCCACAAGTCACCCCTCCCTGGATTCCCCTAGGTCTCTAGTTTTCAGAAATTGACAGGTTTGGTAGGTTTCCCTAGCTGCCGGCTGAGCTAGAGGCCAAAATCTACAGGTAGGCACTTCGCAAAAAACACCTCTGTTTTCTTCCCAAAAATTTGGATGTGTCCACGTTGCGCTTTGGGGCGTTTCCTGTCGCGGGCTCTAGGCCTACCCACACAAGTGAGGTATCATTTTTATCAAGAGACGTGGGGGAACGCTGGGTGGAAGGAAATTTGTGGCTCCTCTCAGATTCCCGAACTTTCTGCCACAGATATGTGAGGAACATGTGTTTTTTTAGCCAAATTTTGAGGTTTGCAAAGGATTCTGCGTAACAGAACCTGGTCCGAGCCCCACAAGTCACCCCTCCTTGGATTCCCCTAGGTCTCTAGTTTTCAGAAATGCACAGGTTTGGTAGGTTTCCCTAGCTGCCGGCTGAGCTAGAGGCCAAAATCTACAGGTAGGCACTTCGCAAAAAACACCTTTTTTTTCTTCAAAAAATTTGGATGTGTCCACGACGCGCTTTGGGGCGTTTCCTGTCGCGGGCGCTAGGCCTACCCACACAAGTGAGGTATCATTTTTATCAGGAGACTTGGGGGAACGCTGGGTGGAAGAAAATTTGTGGCTCCTCTCAGATTCCCGAACTTTCTGCCACAGAAATGTGAGGAACATGTGTTTTTTTAGCCAAATTTTGAGGTTTGCAAAGGATTCTGGGTAACAGAACCTGGTCCGAGCCCCGCAAGTCACCCCTCCTTGGATTTCCCTAGGTCTCTAGTTTTCAGAAATGCACAGATTTGGTAGGTTTCCCTAGGTGCCGGCTGAGCTAGAGGCCAAAATCTACAGGTAGGCACTTCGCAAAAAACACCTCTGTTTTCTTCCAAAAAATTAGGATGTGTCCACGTTGCGCTTTGGGGCGTTTCCTGTCGCTGGCTCTAGGCCTACCCACACAAGTGAGGTATCATTTTTATCGGGAGACTTGGGGGAACGCTGGGTGGAAGGAAATTTGTGGCTCCTCTCAGATTCCCGAACTTTCGGCCACAGATATGTGACGAACATGTGTTTTTTTAGCCAAATTTTGAGGTTTGCAAAGGATTCTGCGTAACAGAACCTGGTCCGAGCCCCACAAGTCACCCCTCCTTGGATTCCCCTAGGTCTCTAGTTTTCAGAAATGCACAGGTTTGGTAGGTTTCCCTAGCTGCCGGCTGAGCTAGAGGCCAAAATCTACAGGTAGGCACTTCGCAAAAAACACCTCTGTTTTCTTCCAAAAAATTTGGATGTGTCCACGTTGCGCTTTGGGGCGTTTCTTGTCGCGGGCACTAGGCCTACCCACACAAGTGAGGTATCATTTTTATCGGGAGACTTGGGGGAACGCTGGGTGGAAGGAAATTTGTGGCTCCTCTCAGATTCCCGAACTTTCTGCCACAGAAATGTGAGGAACATGTGTTTTTTTAGCCAAATTTTGAGGTTTGCAAAGGATTCTGGGTAACAGAACCTGGTCCGAGCCCCACAAGTCAGCCCTCCTTGGATTCCCCTAGGTCTTTAGTTTTCAGAAACGCCCAGGTTTGGTAGGTTTCCCTAGCTGCCGGCTGAGCTAGAGGCCAAAATCTACAGGTAGGCACTTTGCAAAAAACACCTCTGTTTTCTTCCAAAAATTTGGATGTGTCCACGACGCGCTTTGGGGCGTTTCCTGTCGCGGGCGCTAGGCCTACCCACACAAGTGAGGTATCATTTTTATCAGGAGACTTGGGGGAACGCTGGGTGGAAGAAAATTTGTGGCTCCTCTCAGATTCCCGAACTTTCTGCCACAGAAATGTGAGGAACATGTGTTTTTTTAGCCAAATTTTGAGGTTTGCAAAAGATT
The DNA here is from genome assembly GCF_031143425.1 of Pleurodeles waltl. Lineage (NCBI taxonomy): Eukaryota > Metazoa > Chordata > Amphibia > Caudata > Salamandridae > Pleurodeles > Pleurodeles waltl. The sequence goes on from NC_090437.1 coordinate 140,031,741, forward strand.
CTGGGTAACAGAACCTGGTCCGAGCCCCACAAGTCAGCCCTCCTTGGATTCCCCTAGGTCTTTAGTTTTCAGAAATGCCCAGGTTTGGTAGGTTTCCCTAGCTGCCGGCTGAGCTAGAGGCCAAAATCTACAGATAGGCACTTTGCAAAAAACACCTCTGTTTTCTTCCAAAAATTTGGATGTGTCCACGACGCGCTTTGGGGCGTTTCCTGTCGCGGGCGCTAGGCCTACCCACACAAGTGAGGTATCATTTTTATCAGGAGGCTTGGGGGAACGCTGGGTGGAAGAAAATTTGTGGCTCCTCTCAGATTCCCGAACTTTCTGCCACAGAAATGTGAGGAACATGTGTTTTTTTAGCCAAATTTTGAGGTTTGCAAAAGATTCTGGGTAACAGAACCTGGTCCGAGCCCAGCAAGTCACCACTCCTTGGATTCCCCTAGGTCTCTAGGTTTCAGAAATGCACATGTTTGGTAGGTTTCCCTAGGTGCCGGCTGAGCTAGAGGCCAAAATCTACAGGTAGGCACTTCGCAAAAAACACCTCTGTTTTCTTCCCAAAAATTTGGATGTGTCCACGTTGCGCTTTGGGGCGTTTCCTGTCGCGGGCTCTAGGCCTACCCACACAAGTGAGGTATCATTTTTATCGGGAGACTTGGGGGAACGCTGGGTGGAAGGACATTTGTGGCTCCTCTCAGATTCCCGAACTTTCTGCACAGAAATGTGAGGAACATGTGTTTTTTTAGCCAAATTTTGAGGTTTGCAAAGGATTCTGGGTAACAGAACCTGGTCCGAGCCCCACAAGTCACCCCTCCCTGGATTCCCCTAGGTCTCTAGTTTTCAGAAATGCACAGGTTTGGTAGGTTTCCCTAGCTGCCGGCTGAGCTAGAGGCCAAAATCTACAGGTAGGCACTTCGCAAAAAACACCTCTGTTTTCTTCCCAAAAATTTGGATGTGTCCACGTTGCGCTTTGGGGCGTTTCCTGTCGCGGGCTCTAGGCCTACCCACACAAGTGAGGTATCATTGTTATCAAGAGACTTGGGGGAACGCTGGGTGGAAGGAAATTTGTGGCTCCTCTCAGATTCCCGAACTTTCTGCCACAGATATGTGAGGAACATGTGTTTTTTTAGCCAAATTTTGAGGTTTGCAAAGGATTCTGCGTAACAGAACCTGGTCCGAGCCCCACAAGTCAGCCCTCCTTGGATTCCCCTAGGTCTTTAGTTTTCAGAAACGCCCAGGTTTGGTAGGTTTCCCTAGCTGCCGGCTGAGCTAGAGGCCAAAATCTACAGGTAGGCACTTTGCAAAAAACACCTCTGTTTTCTTCCAAAAATTTGGATGTGTCCACGACGCGCTTTGGGGCGTTTCCTGTCGCGGGCGCTAGGCCTACCCACACAAGTGAGGTATCATTTTTATCAGGAGACTTGGGGGAACGCTGGGTGGAAGAAAATTTGTGGCTCCTCTCAGATTCCCGAACTTTCTGCCACAGAAATGTGAGGAACATGTGTTTTTTTAGCCAAATTTTGAGGTTTGCAAAAGATTCTGGGTAACAGAACCTGGTCCGAGCCCCACAAGTCAGCCCTCCTTGGATTCCCCTAGGTCTTTAGTTTTCAGAAATGCCCAGGTTTGGTAGGTTTCCCTAGCTGCCGGCTGAGCTAGAGGCCAAAATCTACAGATAGGCACTTTGCAAAAAACACCTCTGTTTTCTTCCAAAAATTTGGATGTGTCCACGACGCGCTTTGGGGCGTTTCCTGTCGCGGGCGCTAGGCCTACCCACACAAGTGAGGTATCATTTTTATCAGGAGGCTTGGGGGAACGCTGGGTGGAAGAAAATTTGTGGCTCCTCTCAGATTCCCGAACTTTCTGCCACAGAAATGTGAGGAACATGTGTTTTTTTAGCCAAATTTTGAGGTTTGCAAAAGATTCTGGGTAACAGAACCTGGTCCGAGCCCAGCAAGTCACCACTCCTTGGATTCCCCTAGGTCTCTAGGTTTCAGAAATGCACATGTTTGGTAGGTTTCCCTAGGTGCCGGCTGAGCTAGAGGCCAAAATCTACAGGTAGGCACTTCGCAAAAAACACCTCTGTTTTCTTCCCAAAAATTTGGATGTGTCCACGTTGCGCTTTGGGGCGTTTCCTGTCGCGGGCTCTAGGCCTACCCACACAAGTGAGGTATCATTTTTATCGGGAGACTTGGGGGAACGCTGGGTGGAAGGACATTTGTGGCTCCTCTCAGATTCCCGAACTTTCTGCACAGAAATGTGAGGAACATGTGTTTTTTTAGCCAAATTTTGAGGTTTGCAAAGGATTCTGGGTAACAGAACCTGGTCCGAGCCCCACAAGTCACCCCTCCCTGGATTCCCCTAGGTCTCTAGTTTTCAGAAATGCACAGGTTTGGTAGGTTTCCCTAGCTGCCGGCTGAGCTAGAGGCCAAAATCTACAGGTAGGCACTTCGCAAAAAACACCTCTGTTTTCTTCCCAAAAATTTGGATGTGTCCACGTTGCGCTTTGGGGCGTTTCCTGTCGCGGGCTCTAGGCCTACCCACACAAGTGAGGTATCATTTTTATCAAGAGACTTGGGGGAACGCTGGGTGGAAGGAAATTTGTGGCTCCTCTCAGATTCCCGAACTTTCTGCCACAGATATGTGAGGAACATGTGTTTTTTTAGCCAAATTTTGAGGTTTGCAAAGGATTCTGCGTAACAGAACCTGGTCCGAGCCCCACACGTCACCCCTCCTTGGATTCCCCTAGGTCTCTAGTTTTCAGAAATGCACAGGTTTGGTAGGTTTCCCTAGCTGCCGGCTGAGCTAGAGGCCAAAATCTACAGGTAGGCACTTCGCAAAAAACACCTCTGTTTTCTTCCAAAAAATTTGGATGTGTCCACGTTGCGCTTTGGGGCGTTTCTTGTCGCGGGCTCTAGGCCTACCCACACAAGTGAGGTATCATTTTTATCGGGAGACTTGGGGGAACGCTGGGTGGAAGGAAATTTGTGGCTCCTCTCAGATTCCCGAACTTTCTGCCACAGAAATGTGAGGAACATGTGTTTTTTTAGCCAAATTTTGAGGTTTGCAAAGGATTCTGGGTAACAGAACCTGGTCCGAGCCCCACAAGTCAGCCCTCCTTGGATTCCCCTAGGTCTTTAGTTTTCGGAAACGCCCAGGTTTGGTAGGTTTCCCTAGCTGCCGGCTGAGCTAGAGGCCAAAATCTACAGGTAGGCACTTTGCAAAAAACACCTCTGTTTTCTTCCAAAAATTTGGATGTGTCCACGACGCGCTTTGGGGCGTTTCCTGTCACGGGCGCTAGGCCTACCCACACAAGTGAGGTATCATTTTTATCAGGAGACTTGGGGGAACGCTGGGTGGAAGAAAATTTGTGGCTCCTCTCAGATTCCCGAACTTTCTGCCACAGAAATGTGAGGAACATGTGTTTTTTTAGCCAAATTTTGAGGTTTGCAAAAGATTCTGGGTAACAGAACCTGGTCCGAGCCCAGCAAGTCACCCCTCCTTGGATTCCCCTAGGTCTCTAGGTTTCAGAAATGCACAGGTTTGGTATGTTTCGCTAGGTGCCGGCTGAGCTAGAGGCCAAAATCTACAGGTAGGCACTTCGCAAAAAACACCTCTGTTTTCTTCCAAAAAATTTGGATGTGTCCACGTTGCGCTTTGGGGCGTTTCCTGTCGCGGGCTCTAGGCCTACCCACACAAGTGAGGTATCATTTTTATCAGGAGACTTGGGGGAACGCTGGGTGGAAGGAAATTTGTGGCTCCTCTCAGATTCCCGAACTTTCTGCCACAGAAATGTGAGGAACATGTGTTTTTTTAGCCAAATTTTGAGGTTTGCAAAGGATTCTGGGTAACAGAACCTGGTCCGAGCCCCACAAGTCACCCCTCCTTGGATTCCCCTAGGTCTCTAGTTTTCAGAAATGCACAGGTTTGGTAGGTTTCCCTAGCTGCCGGCTTAGGTAGAGGCCAAAATCTACAGGTAGGCACTTTGCAAAAAACACCTCTGTTTTCTTCCCAAAAATGTGGATGTGTCCACGTTGCGCTTTGGGGCGTTTCCTGTCGCTGGCTCTAGGCCTACCCACACAAGTGAGGTATCATTTTTATCGGGAGACTTGGGGGAACGCTGGGTGGAAGGAAATTTGTGGCTCCTCTCAGATTCCCGAACTTTCTGCCACAGAAATGTGAGGAACATGTGTTTTTTTTGCCAAATTTTGAGGTTTGCAAAGGATTCTGGGTAACAGAACCTGGTCCGAGCCCCACAAGTCACCCCTCCTTGGATTCCCCTAGGTCTCTAGTTTTCAGAAATGCACAGGTTTGGTAGGTTTCCCTAGCTGCCGGCTGAGCTAGAGGCCAAAATCTACAGGTAGGCACTTCTCAAAAAACACCTCTGTTTTCTTCCCAAAAATTTGGATGTGTCCACGTTGCGCTTTGGGGCGTTTCCTGTCACGGGCTCTAGGCCTACCCACACAAGTGAGGTATCATTTTTATCAAGAGACTTGGGGGAACGCTGGGTGGAAGGAAATTTGTGGCTCCTCTCAGATTCCCGAACTTTCTGCCACAGATATGTGAGGAACATGTGTTTTTTTAGCCAAATTTTGAGGTTTGCAAAGGATTCTGCGTAACAGAACCTGGTCCGAGCCCCACAAGTCACCCCTCCTTGGATTCCCCTAGGTCTCTAGTTTTCAGAAATGCACAGGTTTGGTAGGTTTCCCTAGCTGCCGGCTGAGCTAGAGGCCAAAATCTACAGGTAGGCACTTCGCAAAAAACACCTTTTTTTTCTTCCAAAAATGTGGATGTGTCCACGACGCGCTTTGGGGCGTTTCCTGTCGCGGGCGCTAGGCCTACCCACACAAGTGAGGTATCATTTTTATCAGGAGACTTGGGGGAACGCTGGGTGGAAGAAAATTTGTGGCTCCTCTCAGATTCCCGAACTTTCTGCCACAGAAATATGAGGAACATGTGTTTTTTTAGCCAAATTTTGAGGTTTGCAAAGGATTCTGGGTAACAGAACCTGGTCCGAGCCCCGCAAGTCACCCCTCCATGGATTTCCCTAGGTCTCTAGTTTTCAGAAATGCACAGATTTGGTAGGTTTCCCTAGGTGCCGGCTGAGCTAGAGGCCAAAATCTACAGGTAGGCACTTCGCAAAAAACACCTCTGTTTTCTTCCAAAAATTTGGATGTGTCCATGTTGCGCTTTGGGGTGTTTCCTGTCGCGGGCGCTAGGCGTACCCACACGTGAGGTATAATTTTTATCGGGAGACTTGGGGGAACGCTGGGTGGAAGGAAATTTGTGGCTCCTCCCAGATTCCAGAACTTTCTGACACAGAAATGTGAGGAACATGTGTTTTTTTAGCCAAATTTTGAGGTTTGCAAAGGATTCTGGGTAACAGAACCTGGTCCGAGCCCCGCAAGTCACCCCTCCTTGGATTACCCTAGGTCTCTAGTTTTCAGAAATGCACAGGTTTGGTAGGTTTCCCTGGGTGCCGGCTGAGCTGGAGGCCAAAATCTACAGGTAGGCACTTCGCAAAAAACACCTCTGTTTTCTTCCAAAAAATGTGGATGTGTCCACGTTGCGCTTTGGGTCGTTTCTTGTCGCGGGCTCTAGGCCTACCCACACAAGTGAGGTATCATTTTTATCGGGAGACTTGGGGGAACGCTGGGTGGAAGGAAATTTGTGGCTCCTCTCAGATTCCCGAACTTTCTGCCACAGAAATGTGAGGAACATTTGTTTTTTTAGCCAAATTTTGAGGTTTGCAAAGGATTCTGGGTAACAGAACCTGGTCCGAGCCCCACAAGTCAGCCCTCCTTGGATTCCCCTAGGTCTCTAGTTTTCAGAAAGGCACAGGTTTGGTAGGTTTCCCTAGCTGCCGGCTGAGCTAGAGGCCAAAATCTACAGGTAGGCACTTTGCAAAAAACACATCTGTTTTCTTCCAAAAATTTGGATGTGTCCACGACGCGCTTTGGGGCGTTTCCTGTCGCGGGCGCTTGGCCTACCCACACAAGTGAGGTATCATTTTTATCAGGAGACTTGGGGGAACGCTGGGTGGAAGGAAATTTGTGGCTCCTCTCAGATTCCCGAACTTTCTGCCACAGAAATGTGAGGAACATGTGTTTTTTAGCCAAATTTTGAGGTTTGCAAAAGATTCTGGGTAACAGAACCTGGTCCGAGCCCAGCAAGTCACCACTCCTTGGATTCCCCTAGGTCTCTAGGTTTCAGAAATGCACATGTTTGGTAGGTTTCCCTAGGTGCCGGCTGAGCTAGAGGCCAAAATCTACAGGTAGGCACTTCGCAAAAAACACCTCTGTTTTCTTCCAAAAAATTTGGATGTGTCCACGTTGCGCGTAGGGGCGTTTCCTGTCGCGGGCTCTAGGCCTACCCACACAAGTGAGGTATCATTTTTACCGGGAGACTTGGGGGAACGCTGGGTGGAAGGACATTTGTGGCTCCTCTCAGATTCCCGAACTTTCTGCCACAGAAATGTGAGGAACATGTGTTTTTTTAGCCAAATTTTGAGGTTTGCAAAGGATTCTGGGTAACAGAACCTGGTCCGAGCCCCACAAGTCACCCCTCCCTGGATTCCCCTAGGTCTCTAGTTTTCAGAAATGCACAGGTTTGGTAGGTTTCCCTAGCTGCCGGCTGAGCTAGAGGCCAAAATCTACAGGTAGGCACTTCGCAAAAAACACCTCTGTTTTCTTTCCAAAAATTTGGATGTGTCCACGTTGCGCTTTGGGGCGTTTCCTGTCGCGGGCTCTAGGCCTACCCACACAAGTGAGGTATCATTTTTATCAAGAGACTTGGGGGAACGTTGGGTGGAAGGAAATTTGTGGCTCCTCTCAGATTCCCGAACTTTCTGCCACAGATATGTGAGGAACATGTGTTTTTTTAGCCAAATTTTGAGGTTTGCAAAGGATTCTGCGTAACAGAACCTGGTCCGAGCCCCACAAGTCACCCCTCCTTGGATTCCCCTAGGTCTCTAGTTTTCAGAAATGCACAGGTTTGGTAGGTTTCCCTAGCTGCCGGCTGAGCTAGAGGCCAAAATCTACAGGTAGGCACTTCGCAAAAAACAACTTTTTTTTCTTCCAAAAATTTGGATGTGTCCACGACGCGCTTTGGGGCGTTTCCTGTCGCGGGCGCTAGGCCTACCCACACAAGTGAGGTATCATTTTTATCAGGAGACTTGGGGAACGCTGGGTGGAAGAAAATTTGTGGCTCCTCTCAGATTCCCGAACTTTCTGCCACAGAAATGTGAGGAAGATGTGTTTTTTTAGCCAAATTTTGAGGTTTGCAAAGGATTCTGGGTAACAGAACCTGGTCCGAGCCCCGCAAGTCACCCCTCCTTGGATTTCCCTAGGTCTCTAGTTTTCAGAAATGCACAGATTTGGTAGGTTTCCCTAGGTGCCGGCTGAGCTAGAGGCCAAAATCTACAGGTAGGCACTTCGCAAAAAACACCTCTGTTTTCTTCCAAAAAATTAGGATGTGTCCACGTTGCGCTTTGGGGCGTTTCCTGTCGCAGGCTCTAGGCCTACCCACACAAGTGAGGTATCATTTTTATCGGGAGACTTGGGGGAACGCTGGGTGGAAGGAAATTTGTGGCTCCTCTCAGATTCCCGAACTTTCTGCCACAGAAATGTGAGGAACATGTGTTTTTTTAGCCAAATTTTGAGGTTTGCAAAGGATTCTGGGTAACAGAACCTGGTCCGAGCCCCACAAGTCACCCCTCCTTGGATTCCCCTAGGTCTCTAGTTTTCAGAAATGCACAGGTTTGGTAGGTTTCCCTAGCTGCCGGCTGAGCTAGAGGTCAAAATCTACAGGTAGGCACTTCTCAAAAAACACCTCCGTTTTCTTCCCAAAAATTTGGATGTGTCCACGTTGCGCTTTGGGGCGTTTCCTGTCGCGGGCTCTAGGCCTACCCACACAAGTGAGGTATCATTTTTATCAAGAGACTTGGGGGAACGCTGGGTGGAAGGAAATTTGTGGCTCCTCTCAGATTCCCGAACTTTCTGCCACAGATATGTGAGGAACATGTGTTTTTTTAGCCAAATTTTAAGGTTTGCAAAGGATTCTGCGTAACAGAACCTGGTCCGAGCCCCACAAGTCACCCCTCCTTGCATTCCCCTAGGTCTCTAGTTTTCAGAAATGCACAGGTTTGGTAGGTTTCCCTAGCTGCCGGCTGAGCTAGAGGCCAAAATCTACAGGTAGGCACTTCGCAAAAAACACCTCTGTTTTCTTCCAAAAAATTTGGATTTGTCCACGTTGCGCTTTGGGGCGTTTCCTGTCGCTGGCGCTAGGCCTACCCACACAAGTGAGGTATCATTTTGTATCGGGAGACTTGGGGGAACGCTGGGTGGAAGGAAATTTGTGGCTCCTCTCAGATTCAAGAACTTTCTGCCACAGAAATGTGAGGAACATGTGTTTTTTTAGCCAAATTTTGAGGTTTGCAAAGGATTCTGGGTAACAGAACCTGGTCCGAGCCCAGCAAGTCACCCCTCCTTGGATTCCCCTAGGTCTCTAGGTTTCAGAAATGCACAGGTTTGGTAGGTTTCCCTAGGTGCCGGCTGAGCTAGAGGCCAAAATCTACAGGTAGGCACTTCGCAAAAAACACCTCTGTTTTCTTCCCAAAATTTGGATGTGTCCACGTTGTGCTTTGGGGCGCTTCCTGTCGCGGGCGCTAGGCCTACCCACACAAGTGAGGTATCATTTTTATCGGGAGACTTGGGGGAATGCTGGGTGGAAGGAAATTTGGGGCTCCTCTCAGATTCCCGAACTTTCTGCCACAGAAATGTGAGGAACATGTGTTTTTTTAGCCAAATTTTGAGGTTTGCAAAGGATTCTGGGTAACAGAATCTGGTCCGAGCCCAGCAAGTCACCCCTCCTTGGATTCCCCTAGGTCTCTAGGTTTCAGAAATGCACAGGTTTGGTAGGTTTCCCTAGGTGCCGGCTGAGCTAGAGGCCAAAATCTACAGGTAGGCACTTCGCAAAAAACACCTCTGTTTTCTTCCCAAAATTTGGATGTGTCCACGTTGCGCTTTGGGGCGTTTCCTGTCGCGGGCGCTATGCCTACCCACACAAGTGAGGTATCATTTTTATCGGGAGACTTGGGGGAACGCTGGGTGGAAGGAAATTTGTGGCTCCTCTCAGATTCCCAAACTTTCTGCCACAGAAATGTGAGGAACATGTGTTTTTTTAGCCAAATTTTGAGGTTTGCAAAAGATTCTGGGTAACAGAACCTGGTCTGAGCCCAGCAAGTCACCACTCCTTGGATTCCCCTAGGTCTCTAGGTTTCAGAAATGCACATGTTTGGTAGGTTTCCCTAGGTGCCGGCTGAGCTAGAGGCCAAAATCTACAGGTAGGCACTTCGCAAAAAACACCTCTGTTTTCTTCCAAAAAATTTGGATGTGTCCACGTTGCGCTTTGGGGCGTTTCCTGTCGCGGGCTCTAGGCCTACCCACACAAGTGAGGTATCATTTTTATCGGGAGACTTGGGGGAACGCTGGGTGGAAGGACATTTGTGGCTCCTCTCAGATTCCCGAACTTTCTGCCACAGAAATGTGAGGAACATGTGTTTTTTTAGCCAAATTTTGAGGTTTGCAAAGGATTCTGCGTAACAGAACCTGGTCCGAGCCCCACAAGTCACCCCTCCTTGGATTCCCCTAGGTCTCTAGTTTTCAGAAATACACAGGTTTGGTAGGTTTCCCTAGCTGCCGGCTGAGCTAGAGGCCAAAATCTACAGGTAGGCACTTCGCAAAAAACACCTTTTTTTTCTTCCAAAAATTTGGATGTGTCCACGACGCGCTTTGGGGCGTTTCCTGTCGCGGGCGCTAGGCCTACCCACACAAGTGAGGTATCATTTTTATCAGGAGACTTGGGGAAACGCTGGGTGGAAGAAAATTTGTGGCTCCTCTCAGATTCCCGAACTTTCTGCCGCAGAAATGTGAGGAACATGTGTTTTTTTAGCCAAATTTTGAGGTTTGCAAAGGATTCTGGGTAACAGAACCTGGTCCGAGCCCCGGAAGTCACCCCTCCTTGGATTTCCCTAGGTCTCTAGTTTTCAGAAATGCACAGATTTGGTAGGTTTCCCTAGGTGCCGGCTGAGCTAGAGGCCAAAATCTACAGGTAGGCACTTCGCAAAAAACACCTCTGTTTTCTTCCAAAAAATTTGGATGTGTCCACGTTGCGCTTTGGGGCGTTTCCTGTCGCGGGCTCTAGGCCTACCCACACAAGTGAGGTATCATTTTTATCGGGAGACTTGGGGGAACGCTGGGTGGAAGGAAATTTGTGGCTCCTCTCAGATTCCCGAACTTTCTGCCACAGAAATGTGAGGAACATGTGTTTTTTTAGCCAAATTTTGAGGTTTGCAAAGGATTCTGGGTAACAGAACCTGGTCCGAGCCCCACAAGTCACCCCTCCTTGGATTCCCCTAGGTCTCTAGTTTTCAGAAATGCACAGGTTTGGTAGGTTTCCCTAGCTGCCGGCTGAGCTAGAGGCCAAAATCTACAGGTAGGCACTTCTCAAAAAACACCTCTGTTTTCTTCCCAAAAATTTGGATGTGTCCACGTTGCGCTTTGGGGCGTTTCCTGTCGCGGGCTCTAGGCCTACCCACACAAGTGAGGTATCATTTTTATCAAGAGACTTGGGGGAACGCTAGGTGGAAGGAAATTTGTGGCTCCTCTCAGATTCCCGAACTTTCTGCCACAGATATGTGAGGAACATGTGTTTTTTTAGCCAAATTTTGAGGTTTGCAAAGGATTCTGCGTAACAGAACCTGGTCCGAGCCCCACAAGTCACCCCTCCTTGGATTCCCCTAGGTCTCTAGTTTACAGAAATGCACAGGTTTGGTAGGTTTCCCTAGCTGCCGGCTGAGCTAGAGGCCAAAATCTACAGGTAGGCACTTCGCAAAAAACACCTTTTTTTTCTTCCAAAAATTTGGATGTGTCCACGACGCGCTTTGGGGCGTTTCCTGTCGCGGGCGCTAGGCCTACCCACACAAGTGAGGTATCATTTTTATCAGGAGACTTGGGGGAACGCTGGGTGGAAGAAAATTTGTGGCTCCTCTCAGATTCCCGAACTTTCTGCCACAGAAATATGAGGAACATGTGTTTTTTTAGCCAAATTTTGAGGTTTGCAAAGGATTCTGAGTAACAGAACCTGGTCCGAGCCCCGCAAGTCACCCCTCCTTGGATTTCCCTGGGTCTCTAGTTTTCAGAAATGCACAGATTTGGTAGGTTTCCCTAGGTGCCGGCTGAGCTAGAGGCCAAAATCTACAGGTAGGCACTTCGCAAAAAACACCTCTGTTTTCTTCCAAAAATGTGGATGTGTCCATGTTGCGCTTTGGGGTGTTTCCTGTCGCGGGCGCTAGGCGTACCCACACATGTGAGGTATAATTTTTATCGGGAGACTTGGGGGAACGCTGGGTGGAAGGAAATTTGTGGCTCCTCCCAGATTCCAGAACTTTCTGCCACAGAAATGTGAGGAACATGTGTTTTTTTAGCCAAATTTTGAGGTTTGCAAAGGATTCTGGGTAACAGAACCTGGTCCGAGCCCCGCAAGTCACCCCTCCTTGGATTACCCTAGGTCTCTAGTTTTCAGAAATGCACAGGTTTGGTAGGTTTCCCTGGGTGCCGGCTGAGCTGGAGGCCAAAACCTACAGGTAGGCACTTCGCAAAAAACACCTCTGTTTTCTTCCCAAAAATTTGGATGTGTCCACGTTGCGCTTTGGGGCGTTTCCTGTCGCGGGCGCTAGGCCTACCCACACAAGTGAGGTATCATTTTTATCGGGAGACTTGGGGGAACGCTGGGTGGAAGGAAATTTGTGGCTCCTCTCAGATTCAAGAACTTTCTGCCACAGAAATGAGAGGAACATGTGTTTTTTTAGCCAAATTTTGAGGTTTGCAAAGGATTCTGGGTAACAGAACCTGGTCCGAGCCCCGCAAGTCACCCCTCCATGGATTCCCCTAGGTCTCTAGTTTTTAGAAATGCACAGGTTTGGTAGGTTTCCCTAGGTGCCGGCTGAGCTGGAGGCCAAAATCTACAGGTAGGCACTTCGCAAAAAACACCTCTGTTTTCTTCCCAAAATTTGGATGTGTCCACGTTGCGCTTTGGGGCGTTTCCTGTCGCGGGCGCTATGCCTACCCACACAAGTGAGGTATCATTTTTATCGGGAGACTTGGGGGAACGCTGGGTGGAAGGAAATTTGTGGCTCCTCTCAGATTCCAGAACTTTCTGCCACAGAAATGTGAGGAACATTTGTTTTTTTAGCCAAATTTTGAGGTTTGCAAAGGATTCTGGGTAACAGAACCTGGTCTGAGCCCCGCAAGTCACCCCTCCATGGATTCCCCTAGGTCTCTAGTTTTCAGAAATGCACAGGTTTGGTAGGTTTCCTTAGGTGCCGGCTGAGCTAGAGGCCAAAATCTACAGGTAGGCACTTTGCTAAAAACACCTCGGTTTTCTTCCAAAAATTTGGATGTGTCCACGTTGCGCTTTGGGGCGTTTCCTGTCACGGGAGCTAGGCCTACCCACAGAAATGAGGTATCATTTTTATCGGGAGACTTGGGGGAACGCTGGGTGTAAGGAAATTTGTGGCTCCTCTCAGATTCCCGAACTTTCTGCCACAGAAATGTGAGGAACATGTGTTTTTTTAAGCAAATTTTGAAGTTTGCAAAGGATTCTGGGTAACAGAACCTGGTCCGAGCCCTGCAAGTCACCCCTCCTTGGATTCCCCTAGGTCTCTAGTTTTCAGAAATTCACAGGTTTGGTAGGTTTCCCTGGGTGCCGGCTGAGCTGGAGGCCAAAATCTACAGGTAGGCACTTCGCAAAAAACACCTCTGTTTTCTTCCAAAAATTTGGATGTGTCCACGTTGTGCTTTGGGGCGTTTCCTGTCGCGGGCGCTAGGCCTACCCACACAAGTGAGGTATCATTTTTATCGGGAGACTTGGGGGAATGCTGGGTGGAAGGAAATTTGGGGCTCCTCTCAGATTCCCGAACTTTCTGCCACAGAAATGTGAGGAACATGTGTTTTTTTAGCCAAATTTTGAGGTTTGCAAAGGATTCTGGGTAACAGAACGTGGTCCGAGCCCAGCAAGTCACCCCTCCTTGGATTCCCCTAGGTCTCTAGGTTTCAGAAATGCACAGGTTTGGTAGGTTTCCCTAGGTGCCGGCTGAGCTAGAGGCCAAAATCTACAGGTAGGCACTTCGCAAAAAACACCTCTGTTTTCTTCCCAAAATTTGGATGTGTCCACGTTGCGCTTTGGGGCGTTTCCTGTCGCGGGCGCTATGCCTACCCACACAAGTGAGGTATCATTTTTATCGGGAGACTTGGGGGAACGCTGGGTGGAAGGAAATTTGTGGCTCCTCTCAGATTCCCGAACTTTCTGCCACAGAAATGTGAGGAACATGTGTTTTTTTAGCCAAATTTTGAGGTTTGCAAAGGATTCTGGGTAACAGAACCTGGTCCGAGACCCGCAAGTCACCCCTCCTTGTGTTCCCCTAGGTCTCTAGTTGTCAGAAATGCACAGGTTTGGTAGGTTTCCCTAGGTGCCGGCTGAGCTAGAGGTCAAAATCTACAGGTAGGCACTTCGCTAAAAACACCTCTGTTTTCTTCCAAAAATTTGGATGTGTCCACGACGCGCTTTGGGGTGTTTCCTGTCGCAGGAGCTATGCCTACCCACACAAGTGAGGTATCATTTTTATCGGGAGACTTGGGGGAACGCTGGGTGGAAGGAAATTTGTGCCTCCTCTCAGATTCCCGAACTTTCTGCCACAGAAATGAGAGGAACATGTGTTTTTTTAGCCAAATTTTGAGGTTTGCAAAGGATTCTGGGTAACAGAACCTGGTCCGAGCCCCGCAAGTCACCCCTCCTTGGATTCCCCAAGGTCTCTAGTTTTCAGAAATGCACAGGTTTGGTACGTTTCGATTGGTGCCGGCTGAGCTAGAGGCCAAAATCTACAAGTAGGCACTTCGCAAAAAACACCTCTGTTTTCTTCTAAAAATTTGGATGTGTCCACGTTGCGCTTTGGGGCGTTTCCTGTCGCGGGCGCTAGGCCTACCCACACAAGTGAGGTATCATTTTTATCGGGAGACTTGGGGGAATGCTGGGTGGAAGGAAATTTGGGGCTCCTCTCAGATTCCCGAACTTTCTGCCACAGATATGTGAGGAACATGTGTTTTTTTAGCCAAATTTTGAGGTTTGCAAAGGATTCTGCGTAACAGAACCTGGTCCGAGCCCCACAAGTCACCCCTCCTTGGATTCCCCTAGGTCTCTAGTTTTCAGAAATACACAGGTTTGGTAGGTTTCCCTAGCTGCCGGCTGAGCTAGAGGCCAAAATCTACAGGTAGGCACTTCGCAAAAAACACCTTTTTTTTCTTCCAAAAATTTGGATGTGTCCACGACGCGCTTTGGGGCGTTTCCTGTCGCGGGCGCTAGGCCTACCCACACAAGTGAGGTATCATTTTTATCAGGAGACTTGGGGAAACGCTGGGTGGAAGAAAATTTGTGGCTCCTCTCAGATTCCCGAACTTTCTGCCACAGAAATGTGAGGAACATGTGTTTTTTTAGCCAAATTTTGAGGTTTGCAAAGGATTCTGGGTAACAGAACCTGGTCCGAGCCCCGGAAGTCACCCCTCCTTGGATTTCCCTAGGTCTCTAGTTTTCAGAAATGCACAGATTTGGTAGGTTTCCCTAGGTGCCGGCTGAGCTAGAGGCCAAAATCTACAGGTAGGCACTTCGCAAAAAACACCTTTTTTTTCTTCCAAAAAATTTGGATGTGTCCACGTTGCGCTTTGGGGCGTTTCCTGTCGCGGGCTCTAGGCCTACCCACACAAGTGAGGTATCATTTTTATCAGGAGACTTGGGGGAACGCTGGGTGGAAGGAAATTTGTGGCTCCTCTCAGATTCCCGAACTTTCTGCCACAGAAATGTGAGGAACATGTGTTTTTTTAGCCAAATTTTGAGGTTTGCAAAGGATTCTGGGTAACAGAACCTGGTCCGAGCCCCACAAGTCACCCCTCCTTGGATTCCCCTAGGTCTCTAGTTTTCAGAAATGCACAGGTTTGGTAGGTTTCCCTAGCTGCCGGCTTAGGTAGAGGCCAAAATCTACAGGTAGGCACTTTGCAAAAAACACCTCTGTTTTCTTCCCAAAAATGTGGATGTGTCCACGTTGCGCTTTGGGGCGTTTCCTGTCGCTGGCTCTAGGCCTACCCACACAAGTGAGGTATCATTTTTATCGGGAGACTTGGGGGAACGCTGGGTGGAAGGAAATTTGTGGCTCCTCTCAGATTCCCGAACTTTCTGCCACAGAAATGTGAGGAACATGTGTTTTTTTTGCCAAATTTTGAGGTTTGCAAAGGATTCTGGGTAACAGAACCTGGTCCGAGCCCCACAAGTCACCCCTCCTTGGATTCCCCTAGGTCTCTAGTTTTCAGAAATGCACAGGTTTGGTAGGTTTCCCTAGCTGCCGGCTGAGCTAGAGGCCAAAATCTACAGGTAGGCACTTCTCAAAAAACACCTCTGTTTTCTTCCCAAAAATTTGGATGTGTCCACGTTGCGCTTTGGGGCGTTTCCTGTCACGGGCTCTAGGCCTACCCACACAAGTGAGGTATCATTTTTATCAAGAGACTTGGGGGAACGCTGGGTGGAAGGAAATTTGTGGCTCCTCTCAGATTCCCGAACTTTCTGCCACAGATATGTGAGGAACATGTGTTTTTTTAGCCAAATTTTGAGGTTTGCAAAGGATTCTGCGTAACAGAACCTGGTCCGAGCCCCACAAGTCACCCCTCCTTGGATTCCCCTAGGTCTCTAGTTTTCAGAAATGCACAGGTTTGGTAGGTTTCCCTAGCTGCCGGCTGAGCTAGAGGCCAAAATCTACAGGTAGGCACTTCGCAAAAAACACCTTTTTTTTCTTCCAAAAATGTGGATGTGTCCACGACGCGCTTTGGGGCGTTTCCTGTCGCGGGCGCTAGGCCTACCCACACAAGTGAGGTATCATTTTTATCAGGAGACTTGGGGGAACGCTGGGTGGAAGAAAATTTGTGGCTCCTCTCAGATTCCCGAACTTTCTGCCACAGAAATATGAGGAACATGTGTTTTTTTAGCCAAATTTTGAGGTTTGCAAAGGATTCTGGGTAACAGAACCTGGTCCGAGCCCCGCAAGTCACCCCTCCATGGATTTCCCTAGGTCTCTAGTTTTCAGAAATGCACAGATTTGGTAGGTTTCCCTAGGTGCCGGCTGAGCTAGAGGCCAAAATCTACAGGTAGGCACTTCGCAAAAAACACCTCTGTTTTCTTCCAAAAATTTGGATGTGTCCATGTTGCGCTTTGGGGTGTTTCCTGTCGCGGGCGCTAGGCGTACCCACACGTGAGGTATAATTTTTATCGGGAGACTTGGGGGAACGCTGGGTGGAAGGAAATTTGTGGCTCCTCCCAGATTCCAGAACTTTCTGACACAGAAATGTGAGGAACATGTGTTTTTTTAGCCAAATTTTGAGGTTTGCAAAGGATTCTGGGTAACAGAACCTGGTCCGAGCCCCGCAAGTCACCCCTCCTTGGATTACCCTAGGTCTCTAGTTTTCAGAAATGCACAGGTTTGGTAGGTTTCCCTGGGTGCCGGCTGAGCTGGAGGCCAAAATCTACAGGTAGGCACTTCGCAAAAAACACCTCTGTTTTCTTCCAAAAAATGTGGATGTGTCCACGTTGCGCTTTGGGTCGTTTCTTGTCGCGGGCTCTAGGCCTACCCACACAAGTGAGGTATCATTTTTATCGGGAGACTTGGGGGAACGCTGGGTGGAAGGAAATTTGTGGCTCCTCTCAGATTCCCGAACTTTCTGCCACAGAAATGTGAGGAACATTTGTTTTTTTAGCCAAATTTTGAGGTTTGCAAAGGATTCTGGGTAACAGAACCTGGTCCGAGCCCCACAAGTCAGCCCTCCTTGGATTCCCCTAGGTCTCTAGTTTTCAGAAAGGCACAGGTTTGGTAGGTTTCCCTAGCTGCCGGCTGAGCTAGAGGCCAAAATCTACAGGTAGGCACTTTGCAAAAAACACATCTGTTTTCTTCCAAAAATTTGGATGTGTCCACGACGCGCTTTGGGGCGTTTCCTGTCGCGGGCGCTTGGCCTACCCACACAAGTGAGGTATCATTTTTATCAGGAGACTTGGGGGAACGCTGGGTGGAAGGAAATTTGTGGCTCCTCTCAGATTCCCGAACTTTCTGCCACAGAAATGTGAGGAACATGTGTTTTTTAGCCAAATTTTGAGGTTTGCAAAAGATTCTGGGTAACAGAACCTGGTCCGAGCCCAGCAAGTCACCACTCCTTGGATTCCCCTAGGTCTCTAGGTTTCAGAAATGCACATGTTTGGTAGGTTTCCCTAGGTGCCGGCTGAGCTAGAGGCCAAAATCTACAGGTAGGCACTTCGCAAAAAACACCTCTGTTTTCTTCCAAAAAATTTGGATGTGTCCACGTTGCGCGTAGGGGCGTTTCCTGTCGCGGGCTCTAGGCCTACCCACACAAGTGAGGTATCATTTTTATCGGGAGACTTGGGGGAACGCTGGGTGGAAGGACATTTGTGGCTCCTCTCAGATTCCCGAACTTTCTGCCACAGAAATGTGAGGAACATGTGTTTTTTTAGCCAAATTTTGAGGTTTGCAAAGGATTCTGGGTAACAGAACCTGGTCCGAGCCCCACAAGTCACCCCTCCCTGGATTCCCCTAGGTCTCTAGTTTTCAGAAATGCACAGGTTTGGTAGGTTTCCCTAGCTGCCGGCTGAGCTAGAGGCCAAAATCTACAGGTAGGCACTTCGCAAAAAACACCTCTGTTTTCTTTCCAAAAATTTGGATGTGTCCACGTTGCGCTTTGGGGCGTTTCCTGTCGCGGGCTCTAGGCCTACCCACACAAGTGAGGTATCATTTTTATCAAGAGACTTGGGGGAACGTTGGGTGGAAGGAAATTTGTGGCTCCTCTCAGATTCCCGAACTTTCTGCCACAGATATGTGAGGAACATGTGTTTTTTTAGCCAAATTTTGAGGTTTGCAAAGGATTCTGCGTAACAGAACCTGGTCCGAGCCCCACAAGTCACCCCTCCTTGGATTCCCCTAGGTCTCTAGTTTTCAGAAATGCACAGGTTTGGTAGGTTTCCCTAGCTGCCGGCTCAGCTAGAGGCCAAAATCTACAGGTAGGCACTTCGCAAAAAACAACTTTTTTTTCTTCCAAAAATTTGGATGTGTCCACGACGCGCTTTGGGGCGTTTCCTGTCGCGGGCGCTAGGCCTACCCACACAAGTGAGGTATCATTTTTATCAGGAGACTTGGGGAACGCTGGGTGGAAGAAAATTTGTGGCTCCTCTCAGATTCCCGAACTTTCTGCCACAGAAATGTGAGGAAGATGTGTTTTTTTAGCCAAATTTTGAGGTTTGCAAAGGATTCTGGGTAACAGAACCTGGTCCGAGCCCCGCAAGTCACCCCTCCTTGGATTTCCCTAGGTCTCTAGTTTTCAGAAATGCACAGATTTGGTAGGTTTCCCTAGGTGCCGGCTGAGCTAGAGGCCAAAATCTACAGGTAGGCACTTCGCAAAAAACACCTCTGTTTTCTTCCAAAAAATTAGGATGTGTCCACGTTGCGCTTTGGGGCGTTTCCTGTCGCAGGCTCTAGGCCTACCCACACAAGTGAGGTATCATTTTTATCGGGAGACTTGGGGGAACGCTGGGTGGAAGGAAATTTGTGGCTCCTCTCAGATTCCCGAACTTTCTGCCACAGAAATGTGAGGAACATGTGTTTTTTTAGCCAAATTTTGAGGTTTGCAAAGGATTCTGGGTAACAGAACCTGGTCCGAGCCCCACAAGTCACCCCTCCTTGGATTCCCCTAGGTCTCTAGTTTTCAGAAATGCACAGGTTTGGTAGGTTTCCCTAGCTGCCGGCTGAGCTAGAGGTCAAAATCTACAGGTAGGCACTTCTCAAAAAACACCTCTGTTTTCTTCCCAAAAATTTGGATGTGTCCACGTTGCGCTTTGGGGCGTTTCCTGTCGCGGGCTCTAGGCCTACCCACACAAGTGAGGTATCATTTTTATCAAGAGACTTGGGGGAACGCTGGGTGGAAGGAAATTTGTGGCTCCTCTCAGATTCCCGAACTTTCTGCCACAGATATGTGAGGAACATGTGTTTTTTTAGCCAAATTTTAAGGTTTGCAAAGGATTCTGCGTAACAGAACCTGGTCCGAGCCCCACAAGTCACCCCTCCTTGCATTCCCCTAGGTCTCTAGTTTTCAGAAATGCACAGGTTTGGTAGGTTTCCCTAGCTGCCGGCTGAGCTAGAGGCCAAAATCTACAGGTAGGCACTTCGCAAAAAACACCTCTGTTTTCTTCCAAAAAATTTGGATGTGTCCACGTTGCGCTTTGGGGCGTTTCCTGTCGCTGGCGCTAGGCCTACCCACACAAGTGAGGTATCATTTTGTATCGGGAGACTTGGGGGAACGCTGGGTGGAAGGAAATTTGTGGCTCCTCTCAGATTCAAGAACTTTCTGCCACAGAAATGTGAGGAACATGTGTTTTTTTAGCCAAATTTTGAGGTTTGCAAAGGATTCTGGGTAACAGAACCTGGTCCGAGCCCAGCAAGTCACCCCTCCTTGGATTCCCCTAGGTCTCTAGGTTTCAGAAATGCACAGGTTTGGTAGGTTTCCCTAGGTGCCGGCTGAGCTAGAGGCCAAAATCTACAGGTAGGCACTTCGCAAAAAACACCTCTGTTTTCTTCCCAAAATTTGGATGTGTCCACGTTGTGCTTTGGGGCGCTTCCTGTCGCGGGCGCTAGGCCTACCCACACAAGTGA
The DNA here is from genome assembly GCF_031143425.1 of Pleurodeles waltl. Classification (NCBI taxonomy): domain Eukaryota; kingdom Metazoa; phylum Chordata; class Amphibia; order Caudata; family Salamandridae; genus Pleurodeles; species Pleurodeles waltl. The sequence continues at coordinate 140,051,536 of NC_090437.1, forward strand.
GGTATCATTTTTATCGGGAGACTTGGGGGAATGCTGGGTGGAAGGAAATTTGGGGCTCCTCTCAGATTCCCGAACTTTCTGCCACAGAAATGTGAGGAACATGTGTTTTTTTAGCCAAATTTTGAGGTTTGCAAAGGATTCTGGGTAACAGAATCTGGTCCGAGCCCAGCAAGTCACCCCTCCTTGGATTCCCCTAGGTCTCTAGGTTTCAGAAATGCACAGGTTTGGTAGGTTTCCCTAGGTGCCGGCTGAGCTAGAGGCCAAAATCTACAGGTAGGCACTTCGCAAAAAACACCTCTGTTTTCTTCCCAAAATTTGGATGTGTCCACGTTGCGCTTTGGGGCGTTTCCTGTCGCGGGCGCTATGCCTACCCACACAAGTGAGGTATCATTTTTATCGGGAGACTTGGGGGAACGCTGGGTGGAAGGAAATTTGTGGCTCCTCTCAGATTCCCAAACTTTCTGCCACAGAAATGTGAGGAACATGTGTTTTTTTAGCCAAATTTTGAGGTTTGCAAAAGATTCTGGGTAACAGAACCTGGTCTGAGCCCAGCAAGTCACCACTCCTTGGATTCCCCTAGGTCTCTAGGTTTCAGAAATGCACATGTTTGGTAGGTTTCCCTAGGTGCCGGCTGAGCTAGAGGCCAAAATCTACAGGTAGGCACTTCGCAAAAAACACCTCTGTTTTCTTCCAAAAAATTTGGATGTGTCCACGTTGCGCTTTGGGGCGTTTCCTGTCGCGGGCTCTAGGCCTACCCACACAAGTGAGGTATCATTTTTATCGGGAGACTTGGGGGAACGCTGGGTGGAAGGACATTTGTGGCTCCTCTCAGATTCCCGAACTTTCTGCCACAGAAATGTGAGGAACATGTGTTTTTTTAGCCAAATTTTGAGGTTTGCAAAGGATTCTGCGTAACAGAACCTGGTCCGAGCCCCACAAGTCACCCCTCCTTGGATTCCCCTAGGTCTCTAGTTTTCAGAAATACACAGGTTTGGTAGGTTTCCCTAGCTGCCGGCTGAGCTAGAGGCCAAAATCTACAGGTAGGCACTTCGCAAAAAACACCTTTTTTTTCTTCCAAAAATTTGGATGTGTCCACGACGCGCTTTGGGGCGTTTCCTGTCGCGGGCGCTAGGCCTACCCACACAAGTGAGGTATCATTTTTATCAGGAGACTTGGGGAAACGCTGGGTGGAAGAAAATTTGTGGCTCCTCTCAGATTCCCGAACTTTCTGCCGCAGAAATGTGAGGAACATGTGTTTTTTTAGCCAAATTTTGAGGTTTGCAAAGGATTCTGGGTAACAGAACCTGGTCCGAGCCCCGGAAGTCACCCCTCCTTGGATTTCCCTAGGTCTCTAGTTTTCAGAAATGCACAGATTTGGTAGGTTTCCCTAGGTGCCGGCTGAGCTAGAGGCCAAAATCTACAGGTAGGCACTTCGCAAAAAACACCTCTGTTTTCTTCCAAAAAATTTGGATGTGTCCACGTTGCGCTTTGGGGCGTTTCCTGTCGCGGGCTCTAGGCCTACCCACACAAGTGAGGTATCATTTTTATCGGGAGACTTGGGGGAACGCTGGGTGGAAGGAAATTTGTGGCTCCTCTCAGATTCCCGAACTTTCTGCCACAGAAATGTGAGGAACATGTGTTTTTTTAGCCAAATTTTGAGGTTTGCAAAGGATTCTGGGTAACAGAACCTGGTCCGAGCCCCACAAGTCACCCCTCCTTGGATTCCCCTAGGTCTCTAGTTTTCAGAAATGCACAGGTTTGGTAGGTTTCCCTAGCTGCCGGCTGAGCTAGAGGCCAAAATCTACAGGTAGGCACTTCTCAAAAAACACCTCTGTTTTCTTCCCAAAAATTTGGATGTGTCCACGTTGCGCTTTGGGGCGTTTCCTGTCGCGGGCTCTAGGCCTACCCACACAAGTGAGGTATCATTTTTATCAAGAGACTTGGGGGAACGCTAGGTGGAAGGAAATTTGTGGCTCCTCTCAGATTCCCGAACTTTCTGCCACAGATATGTGAGGAACATGTGTTTTTTTAGCCAAATTTTGAGGTTTGCAAAGGATTCTGCGTAACAGAACCTGGTCCGAGCCCCACAAGTCACCCCTCCTTGGATTCCCCTAGGTCTCTAGTTTACAGAAATGCACAGGTTTGGTAGGTTTCCCTAGCTGCCGGCTGAGCTAGAGGCCAAAATCTACAGGTAGGCACTTCGCAAAAAACACCTTTTTTTTCTTCCAAAAATTTGGATGTGTCCACGACGCGCTTTGGGGCGTTTCCTGTCGCGGGCGCTAGGCCTACCCACACAAGTGAGGTATCATTTTTATCAGGAGACTTGGGGGAACGCTGGGTGGAAGAAAATTTGTGGCTCCTCTCAGATTCCCGAACTTTCTGCCACAGAAATATGAGGAACATGTGTTTTTTTAGCCAAATTTTGAGGTTTGCAAAGGATTCTGAGTAACAGAACCTGGTCCGAGCCCCGCAAGTCACCCCTCCTTGGATTTCCCTGGGTCTCTAGTTTTCAGAAATGCACAGATTTGGTAGGTTTCCCTAGGTGCCGGCTGAGCTAGAGGCCAAAATCTACAGGTAGGCACTTCGCAAAAAACACCTCTGTTTTCTTCCAAAAATGTGGATGTGTCCATGTTGCGCTTTGGGGTGTTTCCTGTCGCGGGCGCTAGGCGTACCCACACATGTGAGGTATAATTTTTATCGGGAGACTTGGGGGAACGCTGGGTGGAAGGAAATTTGTGGCTCCTCCCAGATTCCAGAACTTTCTGCCACAGAAATGTGAGGAACATGTGTTTTTTTAGCCAAATTTTGAGGTTTGCAAAGGATTCTGGGTAACAGAACCTGGTCCGAGCCCCGCAAGTCACCCCTCCTTGGATTACCCTAGGTCTCTAGTTTTCAGAAATGCACAGGTTTGGTAGGTTTCCCTGGGTGCCGGCTGAGCTGGAGGCCAAAACCTACAGGTAGGCACTTCGCAAAAAACACCTCTGTTTTCTTCCCAAAAATTTGGATGTGTCCACGTTGCGCTTTGGGGCGTTTCCTGTCGCGGGCGCTAGGCCTACCCACACAAGTGAGGTATCATTTTTATCGGGAGACTTGGGGGAACGCTGGGTGGAAGGAAATTTGTGGCTCCTCTCAGATTCAAGAACTTTCTGCCACAGAAATGAGAGGAACATGTGTTTTTTTAGCCAAATTTTGAGGTTTGCAAAGGATTCTGGGTAACAGAACCTGGTCCGAGCCCCGCAAGTCACCCCTCCATGGATTCCCCTAGGTCTCTAGTTTTTAGAAATGCACAGGTTTGGTAGGTTTCCCTAGGTGCCGGCTGAGCTGGAGGCCAAAATCTACAGGTAGGCACTTCGCAAAAAACACCTCTGTTTTCTTCCCAAAATTTGGATGTGTCCACGTTGCGCTTTGGGGCGTTTCCTGTCGCGGGCGCTATGCCTACCCACACAAGTGAGGTATCATTTTTATCGGGAGACTTGGGGGAACGCTGGGTGGAAGGAAATTTGTGGCTCCTCTCAGATTCCAGAACTTTCTGCCACAGAAATGTGAGGAACATTTGTTTTTTTAGCCAAATTTTGAGGTTTGCAAAGGATTCTGGGTAACAGAACCTGGTCTGAGCCCCGCAAGTCACCCCTCCATGGATTCCCCTAGGTCTCTAGTTTTCAGAAATGCACAGGTTTGGTAGGTTTCCTTAGGTGCCGGCTGAGCTAGAGGCCAAAATCTACAGGTAGGCACTTTGCTAAAAACACCTCGGTTTTCTTCCAAAAATTTGGATGTGTCCACGTTGCGCTTTGGGGCGTTTCCTGTCACGGGAGCTAGGCCTACCCACAGAAATGAGGTATCATTTTTATCGGGAGACTTGGGGGAACGCTGGGTGTAAGGAAATTTGTGGCTCCTCTCAGATTCCCGAACTTTCTGCCACAGAAATGTGAGGAACATGTGTTTTTTTAAGCAAATTTTGAAGTTTGCAAAGGATTCTGGGTAACAGAACCTGGTCCGAGCCCTGCAAGTCACCCCTCCTTGGATTCCCCTAGGTCTCTAGTTTTCAGAAATTCACAGGTTTGGTAGGTTTCCCTGGGTGCCGGCTGAGCTGGAGGCCAAAATCTACAGGTAGGCACTTCGCAAAAAACACCTCTGTTTTCTTCCAAAAATTTGGATGTGTCCACGTTGTGCTTTGGGGCGTTTCCTGTCGCGGGCGCTAGGCCTACCCACACAAGTGAGGTATCATTTTTATCGGGAGACTTGGGGGAATGCTGGGTGGAAGGAAATTTGGGGCTCCTCTCAGATTCCCGAACTTTCTGCCACAGAAATGTGAGGAACATGTGTTTTTTTAGCCAAATTTTGAGGTTTGCAAAGGATTCTGGGTAACAGAACTTGGTCCGAGCCCAGCAAGTCACCCCTCCTTGGATTCCCCTAGGTCTCTAGGTTTCAGAAATGCACAGGTTTGGTAGGTTTCCCTAGGTGCCGGCTGAGCTAGAGGCCAAAATCTACAGGTAGGCACTTCGCAAAAAACACCTCTGTTTTCTTCCCAAAATTTGGATGTGTCCACGTTGCGCTTTGGGGCGTTTCCTGTCGCGGGCGCTATGCCTACCCACACAAGTGAGGTATCATTTTTATCGGGAGACTTGGGGGAACGCTGGGTGGAAGGAAATTTGTGGCTCCTCTCAGATTCCCGAACTTTCTGCCACAGAAATGTGAGGAACATGTGTTTTTTTAGCCAAATTTTAAGGTTTGCAAAGGATTCTGGGTAACAGAACCTGGTCCGAGACCCGCAAGTCACCCCTCCTTGTGTTCCCCTAGGTCTCTAGTTGTCAGAAATGCACAGGTTTGGTAGGTTTCCCTAGGTGCCGGCTGAGCTAGAGGTCAAAATCTACAGGTAGGCACTTCGCTAAAAACACCTCTGTTTTCTTCCAAAAATTTGGATGTGTCCACGACGCGCTTTGGGGTGTTTCCTGTCGCAGGAGCTATGCCTACCCACACAAGTGAGGTATCATTTTTATCGGGAGACTTGGGGGAACGCTGGGTGGAAGGAAATTTGTGCCTCCTCTCAGATTCCCGAACTTTCTGCCACAGAAATGAGAGGAACATGTGTTTTTTTAGCCAAATTTTGAGGTTTGCAAAGGATTCTGGGTAACAGAACCTGGTCCGAGCCCCGCAAGTCACCCCTCCTTGGATTCCCCAAGGTCTCTAGTTTTCAGAAATGCACAGGTTTGGTACGTTTCGATTGGTGCCGGCTGAGCTAGAGGCCAAAATCTACAGGTAGGCACTTCGCAAAAAACACCTCTGTTTTCTTCTAAAAATTTGGATGTGTCCACGTTGCGCTTTGGGGCGTTTCCTGTCGCGGGCGCTAGGCCTACCCACACAAGTGAGGTATCATTTTTATCGGGAGACTTGGGGGAATGCTGGGTGGAAGGAAATTTGGGGCTCCTCTCAGATTCCCGAACTTTCTGCCACAGATATGTGAGGAACATGTGTTTTTTTAGCCAAATTTTGAGGTTTGCAAAGGATTCTGCGTAACAGAACCTGGTCCGAGCCCCACAAGTCACCCCTCCTTGGATTCCCCTAGGTCTCTAGTTTTCAGAAATACACAGGTTTGGTAGGTTTCCCTAGCTGCCGGCTGAGCTAGAGGCCAAAATCTACAGGTAGGCACTTCGCAAAAAACACCTTTTTTTTCTTCCAAAAATTTGGATGTGTCCACGACGCGCTTTGGGGCGTTTCCTGTCGCGGGCGCTAGGCCTACCCACACAAGTGAGGTATCATTTTTATCAGGAGACTTGGGGAAACGCTGGGTGGAAGAAAATTTGTGGCTCCTCTCAGATTCCCGAACTTTCTGCCACAGAAATGTGAGGAACATGTGTTTTTTTAGCCAAATTTTGAGGTTTGCAAAGGATTCTGGGTAACAGAACCTGGTCCGAGCCCCGGAAGTCACCCCTCCTTGGATTTCCCTAGGTCTCTAGTTTTCAGAAATGCACAGATTTGGTAGGTTTCCCTAGGTGCCGGCTGAGCTAGAGGCCAAAATCTACAGGTAGGCACTTCGCAAAAAACACCTTTTTTTTCTTCCAAAAATTTGGATGTGTCCACGTTGCGCTTTGGGGCGTTTCCTGTCGCGGGCTCTAGGCCTACCCACACAAGTGAGGTATCATTTTTATCGGGAGACTTGGGGGAACGCTGGGTGGAAGGAAATTTGTGGCTCCTCTCAGATTCCCGAACTTTCTGCCACAGAAATGTGAGGAACATGTGTTTTTTTAGCCAAATTTTGAGGTTTGCAAAGGATTCTGGGTAACAGAACCTGGTCCGAGCCCCACAAGTCACCCCTCCTTGGATTCCCCTAGGTCTCTAGTTTTCAGGAATGCACAGGTTTGGTAGGTTTCCCTAGCTGCCGGCTGAGCTAGAGGCCAAAATCTACAGGTAGGCACTTCTCAAAAAACACCTCTGTTTTCTTCCCAAAAATTTGGATGTGTCCACGTTGCGCTTTGGGGCGTTTCCTGTCGCGGGCTCTAGGCCTACCCACACAAGTGAGGTATCATTTTTATCAAGAGACTTGGGGGAACGCTAGGTGGAAGGAAATTTGTGGCTCCTCTCAGATTCCCGAACTTTCTGCCACAGATATGTGAGGAACATGTGTTTTTTTAGCCAAATTTTGAGGTTTGCAAAGGATTCTGCGTAACAGAACCTGGTCCGAGCCCCACAAGTCACCCCTCCTTGGATTCCCCTAGGTCTCTAGTTTTCAGAAATGCACAGGTTTGGTAGGTTTCCCTAGCTGCCGGCTGAGCTAGAGGCCAAAATCTACAGGTAGGCACTTCGCAAAAAACACCTTTTTTTTCTTCCAAAAATTTGGATGTGTCCACGACGCGCTTTGGGGCGTTTCCTGTCGCGGGCGCTAGGCCTACCCACACAAGTGAGGTATCATTTTTATCAGGAGACTTGGGGGAACGCTGGGTGGAAGAAAATTTGTGGCTCCTCTCAGATTCCCGAACTTTCTGCCACAGAAATATGAGGAACATGTGTTTTTTTAGCCAAATTTTGAGGTTTGCAAAGGATTCTGAGTAACAGAACCTGGTCCGAGCCCCGCAAGTCACCCCTCCTTGGATTTCCCTGGGTCTCTAGTTTTCAGAAATGCACAGATTTGGTAGGTTTCCCTAGGTGCCGGCTGAGCTAGAGGCCAAAATCTACAGGTAGGCACTTCGCAAAAAACACCTCTGTTTTCTTCCAAAAATGTGGATGTGTCCATGTTGCGCTTTGGGGTGTTTCCTGTCGCGGGCGCTAGGCGTACCCACACATGTGAGGTATAATTTTTATCAGGAGACTTGGGGGAACGCTGGGTGGAAGGAAATTTGTGGCTCCTCCCAGATTCCAGAACTTTCTGCCACAGAAATGTGAGGAACATGTGTTTTTTTAGCCAAATTTTGAGGTTTGCAAAGGATTCTGGGTAACAGAACCTGGTCCGAGCCCCGCAAGTCACCCCTCCTTGGATTACCCTAGGTCTCTAGTTTTCAGAAATGCACAGGTTTGGTAGGTTTCCCTGGGTGCCGGCTGAGCTGGAGGCCAAAACCTACAGGTAGGCACTTCGCAAAAAACACCTCTGTTTTCTTCCCAAAAATTTGGATGTGTCCACGTTGCGCTTTGGGGCGTTTCCTGTCGCGGGCGCTAGGCCTACCCACGCAAGTGAGGTATCATTTTTATCGGGAGACTTGGGGGAACGCTGGGTGGAAGGAAATTTGTGGCTCCTCTCAGATTCAAGAACTTTCTGCCACAGAAATGAGAGGAACATGTGTTTTTTTAGCCAAATTTTGAGGTTTGCAAAGGATTCTGGGTAACAGAACCTGGTCCGAGCCCCGCAAGTCACCCCTCCATGGATTCCCCTAGGTCTCTAGTTTTTAGAAATGCACAGGTTTGGTAGGTTTCCCTAGGTGCCGGCTGAGCTGGAGGCCAAAATCTACAGGTAGGCACTTCGCAAAAAACACCTCTGTTTTCTTCCCAAAATTTGGATGTGTCCACGTTGCGCTTTGGGGCGTTTCCTGTCGCGGGCGCTATGCCTACCCACACAAGTGAGGTATCATTTTTATCGGGAGACTTGGGGGAACGCTGGGTGGAAGGAAATTTGTGGCTCCTCTCAGATTCCAGAACTTTCTGCCACAGAAATGTGAGGAACATTTGTTTTTTTAGCCAAATTTTGAGGTTTGCAAAGGATTCTGGGTAACAGAACCTGGTCTGAGCCCCGCAAGTCACCCCTCCATGGATTCCCCTAGGTCTCTAGTTTTCAGAAATGCACAGGTTTGGTAGGTTTCCTTAGGTGCCGGCTGAGCTAGAGGCCAAAATCTACAGGTAGGCACTTTGCTAAAAACACCTCGGTTTTCTTCCAAAAATTTGGATGTGTCCACGTTGCGCTTTGGGGCGTTTCCTGTCACGGGAGCTAGGCCTACCCACAGAAATGAGGTATCATTTTTATCGGGAGACTTGGGGGAACGCTGGGTGTAAGGAAATTTGTGGCTCCTCTCAGATTCCCGAACTTTCTGCCACAGAAATGTGAGGAACATGTGTTTTTTTAAGCAAATTTTGAAGTTTGCAAAGGATTCTGGGTAACAGAACCTGGTCCGAGCCCTGCAAGTCACCCCTCCTTGGATTCCCCTAGGTCTCTAGTTTTCAGAAATTCACAGGTTTGGTAGGTTTCCCTGGGTGCCGGCTGAGCTGGAGGCCAAAATCTACAGGTAGGCACTTCGCAAAAAACACCTCTGTTTTCTTCCAAAAATTTGGATGTGTCCACGTTGTGCTTTGGGGCGTTCCTGTCGCGGGCGCTAGGCCTACCCACACAAGTGAGGTATCATTTTTATCGGGAGACTTGGGGGAATGCTGGGTGGAAGGAAATTTGGGGCTCCTCTCAGATTCCCGAACTTTCTGCCACAGAAATGTGAGGAACATGTGTTTTTTTAGCCAAATTTTGAGGTTTGCAAAGGATTCTGGGTAACAGAACCTGGTCCGAGCCCAGCAAGTCACCCCTCCTTGGATTCCCCTACGTCTCTAGGTTTCAGAAATGCACAGGTTTGGTAGGTTTCCCTAGGTGCCGGCTGAGCTAGAGGCCAAAATCTACAGGTAGGCACTTCGCAAAAAACACCTCTGTTTTCTTCCCAAAATTTGGATGTGTCCACGTTGCGCTTTGGGGCGTTTCCTGTCGCGGGCGCTATGCCTACCCACACAAGTGAGGTATCATTTTTATCGGGAGACTTGGGGGAACGCTGGGTGGAAGGAAATTTGTGGCTCCTCTCAGATTCCCGAACTTTCTGCCACAGAAATGTGAGGAACATGTGTTTTTTTAGCCAAATTTTGAGGTTTGCAAAGGATTCTGGGTAACAGAACCTGGTCCGAGACCCGCAAGTCACCCCTCCTTGTGTTCCCCTAGGTCTCTAGTTGTCAGAAATGCACAGGTTTGGTAGGTTTCCCTAGGTGCCGGCTGAGCTAGAGGTCAAAATCTACAGGTAGGCACTTCGCTAAAAACACCTCTGTTTTCTTCCAAAAATTTGGATGTGTCCACGACGCGCTTTGGGGTGTTTCCTGTCGCAGGAGCTATGCCTACCCACACAAGTGAGGTATCATTTTTATCGGGAGACTTGGGGGAACGCTGGGTGGAAGGAAATTTGTGCCTCCTCTCAGATTCCCGAACTTTCTGCCACAGAAATGAGAGGAACATGTGTTTTTTTAGCCAAATTTTGAGGTTTGCAAAGGATTCTGGGTAACAGAACCTGGTCCGAGCCCCGCAAGTCACCCCTCCTTGGATTCCCCAAGGTCTCTAGTTTTCAGAAATGCACAGGTTTGGTACGTTTCGATTGGTGCCGGCTGAGCTAGAGGCCAAAATCTACAGGTAGGCACTTCGCAAAAAACACCTCTGTTTTCTTCTAAAAATTTGGATGTGTCCACGTTGCGCTTTGGGGCGTTTCCTGTCGCGGGCGCTAGGCCTACCCACACAAGTGAGGTATCATTTTTATCGGGAGACTTGGGGGAATGCTGGGTGGAAGGAAATTTGGGGCTCCTCTCAGATTCCCGAACTTTCTGCCACAGAAATGTGAGGAACATGTGTTTTTTTAGCCAAATTTTGAGGTTTGCAAAGGATTCTGGGTAACAGAACCTGGTCCGAGCCCAGCAAGTCACCCCTCCTTGGATTCCCCTAGGTCTCTAGGTTTCAGAAATGCACAGGTTTGGTAGGTTTCCCTAGGTGCCGGCTGAGCTAGAGGCCAAAATCTACAGGTAGGCACTTCGCAAAAAACACCTCTGTTTTCTTCCCAAAATTTGGATGTGTCCACGTTGCGCTTTGGGGCGTTTCCTGTCGCGGGCGCTATGCCTACCCACACAAGTGAGGTATCATTTTTATCGGGAGACTTGGGGGAACGCTGGGTGGAAGGAAATTTGTGGCTCCTCTCAGATTCCCAAACTTTCTGCCACAGAAATGTGAGGAACATGTGTTTTTTTAGCCAAATTTTGAGGTTTGCAAAGGATTCTGGGTAACAGAACCTGGTCCGAGCCCCGCAAGTCACCCCTCCTTGGATTCCCCTAGGTCTCTAGTTGTCAGAAATGCACAGGTTTGGTAGGTTTCCCAAGGTGCCGGCTGAGCTAGAGGCCACAATCTACAGGTAGGCACTTCGCAAAAAACACCTCTGTTTTCTTCCAAAAATTTGGATGTGTCCACGTTGCGCTTTGGGGCGTTTCCTGTCGCAGGAGCTATGCCTACCCACACAAGTGAGGTATCATTTTTATCGGGAGACTTGGGGGAACGCTGGGTGGAAGGAAATGTGTGCCTCCTCTCAGATTCCCGAACTTTCTGCCACAGAAATGAGAGGAACATGTGTTTTTTTAGCCAAATTTTGAGGTTTGCAAAGGATTCTGGGTAACAGAACCTGGTCCGAGCCCCGCAAGTCACCCCTCCTTGGATTCCCCTAGGTCTCTAGTTTTCAGAAATGCACAGGTTTGGTAGGTTTCCCTAGGTGCCGGCTGAGCTAGAGGCCAAAATCTACAGGTAGGCACTTCGCAAAAAACACCTCTGTTTTCTTCTAAAAATTTGGATGTGTCCACGTTGCGCTTTGGGGCGTTTCCTGTCGCGGGCGCTATGCCTACCCACACAAGTGAGGTATCATTTTTATCGGGAGACTTGGGGGAACGCTGGGTGGAAGGAAATTTGTGGCTCCTCTCAGATTCCCAAACTTTCTGCCACAGAAATGTGAGGAACATGTGTTTTTTTAGCCAAATTTTGAGGTTTGCAAAGGATTCTGGGTAACAGAACCTGGTCCGAGCCCCGCAAGTCACCCCTCCTTGGATTCCCCTAGGTCTCTAGTTTTCAGAAATGCACAGGTTTGGTAGGTTTCCCTAGGTGCCGGCTGAGCTAGAGGCCAAAATCTACAGGTAGGCACTTCGCAAAAAACACCTCTGTTTTCTTCCCAAAATTTGGATGTGTCCACGTTGCGCTTTGGGGCGTTTCCTGTCGCGGGCGCTATGCCTACCCACACAAGTGAGGTATCATTTTTATCGGGAGACTTGGGGGAACGCTGGGTGGAAGGAAATTTGTGGCTCCTCTCAGATTCCCAAACTTTCTGCCACAGAAATGTGAGGAACATGTGTTTTTTTAGCCAAATTTTGAGGTTTGCAAAGGATTCTGGGTAACAGAACCTGGTCCGAGCCCCGCAAGTCACCCCTCCTTGGATTCCCCTAGGTCTCTAGTTGTCAGAAATGCACAGGTTTGGTAGGTTTCCCAAGGTGCCGGCTGAGCTAGAGGCCACAATCTACAGGTAGGCACTTCGCAAAAAACACCTCTGTTTTCTTCCAAAAATTTGGATGTGTCCACGTTGTGCTTTGGGGCGTTTCCTGTCGCGGGCGCTAGGCCTACCCACACAAGTGAGGTATCATTTTTATCGGGAGACTTGGGGGAACGCTGGGTGTAAGGAAATTTGTGGCTCCTCTCAGATTCCCGAACTTTCTGCCACAGAAATGTGAGGAACATGTGTTTTTTTAGCCAAATTTTGAGGTTTGCAAAGGATTCTGGGTAACAGAACCTGGTCCGAGCCCAGCAAGTCACCCCTCCTTGGATTCCCCTAGGTCTCTAGGTTTCAGAAATGCACAGGTTTGGTAGGTTTCCCTAGGTGCCGGCTGAGCTAGAGGCCAAAATCTACAGGTAGGCACTTCGCAAAAAACACCTGTTTTCTTCCCAAAATTTGGATGTGTCCACGTTGCGCTTTGGGGCGTTTCCTGTCGCGGGCGCTATGCCTACCCACACAAGTGAGGTATCATTTTTATCGGGAGACTTGGGGGAACGCTGGGTGGAAGGAAATTTGTGGCTCCTCTCAGATTCCCGAACTTTCTGCCACAGAAATGTGAGGAACATGTGTTTTTTTAGCCAAATTTTGAGGTTTGCAAAGGATTCTGGGTAACAGAACCTGGTCCGAGACCCGCAAGTCACCCCTCCTTGTGTTCCCCTAGGTCTCTAGTTGTCAGAAATGCACAGGTTTGGTAGGTTTCCCTAGGTGCCGGCTGAGCTAGAGGTCAAAATCTACAGGTAGGCACTTCGCTAAAAACACCTCTGTTTTCTTCCAAAAATTTGGATGTGTCCACGACGCGCTTTGGGGTGTTTCCTGTCGCAGGAGCTATGCCTACCCACACAAGTGAGGTATCATTTTTATCGGGAGACTTGGGGGAACGCTGGGTGGAAGGAAATTTGTGCCTCCTCTCAGATTCCCGAACTTTCTGCCACAGAAATGAGAGGAACATGTGTTTTTTTAGCCAAATTTTGAGGTTTGCAAAGGATTCTGGGTAACAGAACCTGGTCCGAGCCCCGCAAGTCACCCCTCCTTGGATTCCCCAAGGTCTCTAGTTTTCAGAAATGCACAGGTTTGGTACGTTTCGATTGGTGCCGGCTGAGCTAGAGGCCAAAATCTACAGGTAGGCACTTCGCAAAAAACACCTCTGTTTTCTTCTAAAAATTTGGATGTGTCCACGTTGCGCTTTGGGGCGTTTCCTGTCGCGGGCGCTAGGCCTACCCACACAAGTGAGGTATCATTTTTATCGGGAGACTTGGGGGAATGCTGGGTGGAAGGAAATTTGGGGCTCCTCTCAGATTCCCGAACTTTCTGCCACAGAAATGTGAGGAACATGTGTTTTTTTAGCCAAATTTTGAGGTTTGCAAAGGATTCTGGGTAACAGAACCTGGTCCGAGCCCAGCAAGTCACCCCTCCTTGGATTCCCCTAGGTCTCTAGGTTTCAGAAATGCACAGGTTTGGTAGGTTTCCCTAGGTGCCGGCTGAGCTAGAGGCCAAAATCTACAGGTAGGCACTTCGCAAAAAACACCTCTGTTTTCTTCCCAAAATTTGGATGTGTCCACGTTGCGCTTTGGGGCGTTTCCTGTCGCGGGCGCTATGCCTACCCACACAAGTGAGGTATCATTTTTATCGGGAGACTTGGGGGAACGCTGGGTGGAAGGAAATTTGTGGCTCCTCTCAGATTCCCAAACTTTCTGCCACAGAAATGTGAGGAACATGTGTTTTTTTAGCCAAATTTTGAGGTTTGCAAAGGATTCTGGGTAACAGAACCTGGTCCGAGCCCCGCAAGTCACCCCTCCTTGGATTCCCCTAGGTCTCTAGTTGTCAGAAATGCACAGGTTTGGTAGGTTTCCCAAGGTGCCGGCTGAGCTAGAGGTCAAAATCTACAGGTAGGCACTTCGCTAAAAACACCTCTGTTTTCTTCCAAAAATTTGGATGTGTCCACGTTGCGCTTTGGGGCGTTTCCTGTCGCAGGAGCTATGCCTACCCACACAAGTGAGGTATCATTTTTATCGGGAGACTTGGGGGAACGCTGGGTGGAAGGAAATGTGTGCCTCCTCTCAGATTCCCGAACTTTCTGCCACAGAAATGAGAGGAACATGTGTTTTTTTAGCCAAATTTTGAGGTTTGCAAAGGATTCTGGGTAACAGAACCTGGTCCGAGCCCCGCAAGTCACCCCTCCTTGGATTCCCCTAGGTCTCTAGTTTTCAGAAATGCACAGGTTTGGTAGGTTTCCCTAGGTGCCGGCTGAGCTAGAGGCCAAAATCTACAGGTAGGCACTTCGCAAAAAACACCTCTGTTTTCTTCTAAAAATTTGGATGTGTCCACGTTGCGCTTTGGGGCGTTTCCTGTCGCGGGTGCTAGGCCTACCCACACAAGTGAGGTATCATTTTTATCGGGAGACTTGGGGGAACGCTGGGTGGAAGGAAATTTGTGGCTCCTCTCAGATTCCCGAACTTTCTGCCACAGAAATGTGAAGAACATGTGTCTTTTTAGCCAAATTTTGAGGTTTGCAAACGATTCTGGGTAACAGAACCTGGTCCGAGCCCCGTAAGTCACCCCTCCTTGGATTCCCCTATGTCTCTAGTTTTCAGAAATGCACAGGTTTGGTAGGTTTCCCTAGGTGCCGGCTGAGCTAGAGGCCAAAATCTACAGGTAGGTACTTCGCAAAAAACACCTCTGTTTTCTTCCAAAAATTTGGATGTGTCCACGTTGCGCTTTGGGGCGGTTCCTGTCGCGGGCGCTAGGCCTACCCACACAAGTGAGGTATCATTTTTATCGGGAAACTTGGGGGAACGCTGAGTGGAAGGAAATTTGTGGCTCCTCTTAGATTCCAGAACTTTCTGCCACAGAAATGTGAGGAACATGTGTTTTTTTAGCCAAATTTTGAGGTTTGCAAAGGATTCTGGGTAACAGAACCTGGTCCGAGCCCCGCAAGTCACCCCTCCTTGAATTCCCCTAGGTCTCTAGTTTTCAGAAATGCACAGGTTTGGTAGGTTTCCCTAGGTGCCGGCTGAGCTAGAGGCCAAAATCTACAGGTAGGTACTTCGCAAAAAACACCTCTCTTTTCTTCCAAAGATTTTGATGTGTCCACGTTGCGCTTTGGGGCGTTTCCTGTCGCTGGCGCTAGGCCTACCCACACAAGTGAGGTATCATTTTTATCGGGAGACTTGTGGGAACGCTGGGTGGAAGTAAATTTGTGGCTCCTCTCAGATTCCTGAACTTTCTGCCACAGGAATGTGAGGAACATGTGTTTTTTTAGCCAAATTTTGAGGTTTGCAAAGGATTCTGGGTAACAGAACCTGGTCCGAGCCCCGCAAGTCACCCCTCCTTGGAATTCCCCTAGGTCTCTAGTTTTCAGAAATGCACAGGTTTGGTAGGTTTCCCTAGGTGCCGGCTGAGCTAGAGGCCAAAATCTACAGGCACGTCGCAAAAAACACCTCTGTTTTCTTCCCAAAATTTGGATGTGTCCATGTTGCGCTTTGGGGCGTTTCCTGTCGCGGGCGCTAGGCCTACCCACACAAGTGAGGTATCATTTTTATTGGGAGACTTGGGGGAACGCTGGGAGGAAGGAAATTTGTGGCTCCTCTCAGATTCCCGAACTTTCTGCCACAGAAATGTGAAGAACATGTGTCTTTTTAGCCAAATTTTGAGGTTTGCAAACGATTCTGGGTAACAGAACCTGGTCCGAGCCCCGTAAGTCACCCCTCCTTGGATTCCCCTATGTCTCTAGTTTTCAGAAATGCACAGGTTTGGTAGGTTTCCCTAGGTGCCGGCTGAGCTAGAGGCCAAAATCTACAGGTAGGTACTTCGCAAAAAACACCTCTGTTTTCTTCCAAAAATTTGGATGTGTCCACGTTGCGCTTTGGGGCGGTTCCTGTCGCGGGCGCTAGGCCTACCCACACAAGTGAGGTATCATTTTTATCGGGAAACTTGGGGGAACGCTGAGTGGAAGGAAATTTGTGGCTCCTCTTAGATTCCAGAACTTTCTGCCACAGAAATGTGAGGAACATGTGTTTTTTTAGCCAAATTTTGAGGTTTGCAAAGGATTCTGGGTAACAGAACCTGGTCCGAGCCCCGCAAGTCACCCCTCCTTGAATTCCCCTAGGTCTCTAGTTTTCAGAAATGCACAGGTTTGGTAGGTTTCCCTAGGTGCCGGCTGAGCTAGAGGCCAAAATCTACAGGTAGGTACTTCGCAAAAAACACCTCTGTTTTCTTCCAAAGATTTTGATGTGTCCACGTTGCGCTTTGGGGCGTTTCCTGTCGCTGGCGCTAGGCCTACCCACACAAGTGAGGTATCATTTTTATCGGGAGACTTGTGGGAACGCTGGGTGGAAGTAAATTTGTGGCTCCTCTCAGATTCCTGAACTTTCTGCCACAGGAATGTGAGGAACATGTGTATTTTTAGCCAAATTTTGAGGTTTGCAAAGGATTCTGGGTAACAGAACCTGGTCCGAGCCCCGCAAGTCACCCCTCCTTGGAATTCCCCTAGGTCTCTAGTTTTCAGAAATGCACAGGTTTGGTAGGTTTCCCTAGGTGCCGGCTGAGCTAGAGGCCAAAATCTACAGGCACGTCGCAAAAAACACCTCTGTTTTCTTCCCAAAATTTGGATGTGTCCATGTTGCACTTTGGGGCGTTTCCTGTCGCGGGCGCTAGGCCTACCCACACAAGTGAGGTATCATTTTTATTGGGAGACTTGGGGGAACGCTGGGAGGAAGGAAATTTGTGGCTCCTCTCAGAGTTCAGAACTTTCTGCCACAGAAATGTGAGGAACATGTGCTTTTTTAGCCAAATTTTGAGGTTTGCAAAGGATTCTGGGTAACAGAACCTGGTCCGAGCCCCGCAAGTCACCCCTCCTTGGATTCCCCTAGGTCTCTAGTTGTCAGAAATGCACAGGTTTGGTAGGTTTCCCTAGGTGCCGGCTGAGCTAGAGGCCAAAATCTACAGGTAGGTACTTCGCCAAAAACACCTCTGTTTTCTTCCAAAAATTTGGATGTGTCCACGTTGTGCTTTGGGGCGTTTCCTGTCGCGGGCGCTAGGCCTACCCACAAAAGTGAGGTATCATTTTTATCGGGATACTTGGGGTAACGCTGGGTGGAAGGAAATTTGTGGCTCCTCTCAGATTCCCGAACTTTCTGCCACAGAAATGTGAGGAACATGTGTTTTTTTAGCCACATTTTGAGGTTTGCAAAGGATTCTGGGTAACAGAACCTGGTCCGAGCCCCGCAAGTCACACCTCCTTGGATTCCCCTACGTCTCTAATTTTCAGAAATGCACAGGTTTGGTAGGTGTCCCTAGGTGCCGGCTGAGCTAGAGGCCAAAATCTACAGGTAGGTACTTCGCAAAAAACACCTCTGTTTTCTTCCAAAAATTTGGATGTGTCCACGTTGCGCTTTGGGGCGTTTCCTGTCGCGGGCGCTAGGTCTACCCACACAAGTGAGGTATCATTTTTATCGGGAGACTTGGGGGAACGCTGGGTGGAAGGAAATTTCTGGCTCCTCTCAGATTCCCGAACTTTCTGCCACAGAAATGTGAGGAACATGTGTTTTTTTAGCCAAATTTTGAGGTTTGCAAAGGATTCTGGGTAACAGAACCTGGTCCGAGCCCCGCAAGTCACACCTCCTTGGATTCCCCTAGGTCTCCAGTTTTCAGAAATGCACAGGTTTGGTAGGTTTCCCTAGGTGCCGGCTGAGCTAGAGGCCAAAATCTACAGGTAGGTACTTCGCAAAAAACACCTCTGTTTTCTTCCAAAAATTTGGATGTGTCCACGTTGCGCTTTGGGGCGTTTCCTGTCGCGGGCGCTAGGCCTACCCACACAAGTGAGGTATCATTTTTATCGGGAGACTTGGGGGAACGCTGGGTGGAAGGAAATTTGTGGCTCCTCTTAGATTCCAGAACTTTCTGCCACAGAAATGTGAGGAACATGTGTTTTTTTAGCCAAATTTTGAGGTTTGCAAAGGATTCTGCGTAACAGAACCTGGTCCGAGCCCCACAAGTCACCCCTCCTTGGATTCCCCTAGGTCTCTAGTTTTCAGAAATGCACAGGTTTGGTAGGTTTCCCTAGCTGCCGGCTGAGCTAGAGGCCAAAATCTACAGGTAGGCACTTCGCAAAAAACACCTTTTTTTTCTTCCAAAAATTTGGATGTGTCCACGACGCGCTTTGGGGCGTTTCCTGTCGCGGGCGCTAGGCCTACCCACACAAGTGAGGTATCATTTTTATCAGGAGACTTGGGGGAACGCTGGGTGTAAGAAAATTTGTGGCTCCTCTCAGATTCCCGAACTTTCTGCCACAGAAATATGAGGAACATGTGTTTTTTTAGCCAAATTTTGAGGTTTGCAAAGGATTCTGGGTAACAGAACCTGGTCCGAGCCCCGCAAGTCACCCCTCCTTGGATTTCCCTAGGTCTCTAGTTTTCAGAAATGCACAGATTTGGTAGGTTTCCCTAGGTGCCGGCTGAGCTAGAGGCCAAAATCTACAGGTAGGCACTTCGCAAAAAACACCTCTGTTTTCTTCCAAAAATTTGGATGTGTCCATGTTGCGCTTTGGGGTGTTTCCTGTCGCGGGCGCTAGGCGTACCCACACATGTGAGGTATAATTCTTATCGGGAGACTTGGGGGAACGCTGGGTGGAAGGAAATTTGTGGCTCCTCCCAGATTCCAGAACTTTCTGCCACAGAAATGTGAGGAACATGTGTTTTTTTAGCCAAATTTTGAGGTTTGCAAAGGATTCTGGGTAACAGAACCTGGTCCGAGTCCCGCAAGTCACCCCTCCTTGGATTACCCTAGGTCTCTAGTTTTCAGAAATGCACAGATTTGGTAGGTTTCCCTGGGTGCCGGCTGAGCTGAAGGCCAAAATCTACAGGTAGGCACTTCGCAAAAAACACCTCTGTTTTCTTCCAAAAAATGTGGATGTGTCCACGTTGCGCTTTGGGGCGTTTCCTGTCGCGGGCGCTAAGCCTACCCACACAAGGGAGGTATCATTTTTATCGGGAGACTTGGGGGAACGCAGGGTGGAAGGAAATTTGTGGCTCCTCTCAGATTCAAGAACTTTCTGCCACAGAAATGAGAGGAACATGTGTTTTTTTAGCCAAATTTTGAGGTTTCCAAAGGATTCTGGGTAACAGAACCTGGTCCGAGCCCCGCAAGTCACCCCTCCATGGATTCCCCTAGGTCTCTAGTTTTCAGAAATGCACAGGTTTGGTAGGTTTCCCTAGGTGCCGGCTGAGCTAGAGGCCAAAATCTACAGGTAGGCACTTCACTAAAAACACCTCTGTTTTCTTCCAAAAATTTGGATGTGTCCACGTTGCGCTTTGGGGCGTTTCCTGTCGCGGGAGCTAGGCCTACCCACACAAGTGAGGTATCATTTTTATCGGGAGACTTGGGGGAACGCTGGGTGGAAGGAAATTTGTGGCTCCTCTCAGATTCCTGAACTTTCTGCCACAGAAATGTGAGGAACATGTGTTTTTTTAGCCAAATTTTGAGGTTTGCAAAGGATTCTGGGTAACAGAACCTGGTCCGAGCCCCACAAGTCACCCCTCCTTGGATTCCCCTAGGTCTCTAGTTTTCAGAAATGCACAGGTTTGGTAGGTTTCCCTAGGTGCCGGCTGAGCTAGAGGTCAAAATCTACAGGTAGGCACTTCGCTAAAAACACCTCTGTTTTCTTCCAAAAATGTGGATGTGTCCACTTTGCGCTTTGGGGCGTTTCCTGTCGCAGGAGCTATGCCTACCCACACAAGTGAGGTATCATTTTTATTGGGAGACTTGGGGAAACGCTGGGTGGAAGGAAATTTGTGCCTCCTCTCAGATTCCCGAACTTTCTGCCACAGAAATGAGAGGAACATGTGTTTTTTTAGCCAAATTTTGAGGTTTGCAAAGGATTCTGGGTAACAGAACCTGGTCCGAGCCCCGCAAGTCATCCCTCCTTGGATTTCCCTAGGTCTCTAGTTTTCAGAAATGCACAGATTTGGTAGGTTTCCCTAGGTGCCGGCTGACCTAGAGGCCAAAATATACAGGTAGGCACTTCGCAAAAAACACCTCTGTTTTCTTCCCAAAATTTGGATGTGTCCATGTTGCGCTTTGGGGTGTTTCCTGTCGCGGGCGCTAGGCGTACCCACACAAGTGAGGTATAATTTTTATCGGGAGACTTGGGGGAACGCTGGGTGGAAGGAAATTTGTGGCTCCTCCGAAATTCCAGAACTTTCTGCCACAGAAATGTGAGGAACATGTGTTTTTTTAGCCAAATTTTGAGGTTTGCAAAGGATTCTGGGTAACAGAACCTGCTCCGAGCCCCGCAAGTCACCCCTCCTTGGATTCCCCTAGGTCTCTAGTTTTCAGAAATTCACAGGTTTGGTAGGTTTCCCTGGGTGCCGGCTGAGCTGGAGGCCAAAATCTACAGGTAGGCACTTCGCAAAAAACACCTCTGTTTTCTTCCCAAAATTTGGATGTGTCCACGTTGCGCTTTGGGGCGTTTCCTGTCGCGGGCGCTATGCCTACCCACACAAGTGAGGTATCATTTTTATCGGGAGACTTGGGGGAACGCTGGGTGGAAGGAAATTTGTGGCTCCTCTCAGATTCCAGAACTTTCTGCCACAGAAATGTGAGGAACATGTGTTTTTTTAAGCAAATTTTGAAGTTTGCAAAGGATTCTGGGTAACAGAACCTGGTCCGAGCCCCGCAAGTCACCCCTCCTTGGATTCCCCTAGGTCTCTAGTTTTCAGAAATTCACAGGTTTGGTAGGTTTCCCTGGGTGCCGGCTGAGCTGGAGGCCAAAATCTACAGGTAGGCACTTCGCAAAAAACACCTCTGTTTTCTTCCAAAAATTTGGATGTGTCCACGTTGTGCTTTGGGGCGTTTCCTGTCGCGGGCGCTAGGCCTACCCACACAAGTGAGGTATCATTTTTATCGGGAGACTTGGGGGAATGCTGGGTGGAAGGAAATTTGGGGCTCCTCTCAGATTCCCGAACTTTCTGCCACAGAAATGTGAGGAACATGTGTTTTTTTAGCCAAATTTTGAGGTTTGCAAAGGATTCTGGGTAACAGAACCTGGTCCGAGCCCAGCAAGTCACCCCTCCTTGGATTCCCCTAGGTCTCTAGGTTTCAGAAATGCACAGGTTTGGTAGGTTTCCCTAGGTGCCGGCTGAGCTAGAGGTCAAAATCTACAGGTAGGCACTTCGCTAAAAACACCTCTGTTTTCTTCCAAAAATTTGGATGTGTCCACGTTGCGCTTTGGGGCGTTTCCTGTCGCAGGAGCTATGCCTACCCACACAAGTGAGGTATCATTTTTATTGGGAGACTTGGGGAAACGCTGGGTGGAAGGAAATTTGTGCCTCCTCTCAGATTCCCGAACTTTCTGCCACAGAAATGAGAGGAACATGTGTTTTTTTAGCCAAATTTTGAGGTTTGCAAAGGATTCTGGGTAACAGAACCTGGTCCGAGCCCCGCAAGTCATCCCTCCTTGGATTTCCCTAGGTCTCTAGTTTTCAGAAATGCACAGATTTGGTAGGTTTCCCTAGGTGCCGGCTGAGCTAGAGGCCAAAATATACAGGTAGGCACTTCGCAAAAAACACCTCTGTTTTCTTCCCAAAATTTGGATGTGTCCATGTTGCGCTTTGGGGTGTTTCCTGTCGCGGGCGCTAGGCGTACCCACACAAGTGAGGTATAATTTTTATCGGGAGACTTGGGGGAACGCTGGGTGGAAGGAAATTTGTGGCTCCTCCGAAATTCCAGAACTTTCTGCCACAGAAATGTGAGGAACATGTGTTTTTTTAGCCAAATTTTGAGGTTTGCAAAGGATTCTGGGTAACAGAACCTGCTCCGAGCCCTGCAAGTCACCCCTCCTTGGATTCCCCTAGGTCTCTAGTTTTCAGAAATTCACAGGTTTGGTAGGTTTCCCTGGGTGCCGGCTGAGCTGGAGGCCAAAATCTACAGGTAGGCACTTCGCAAAAAACACCTCTGTTTTCTTCCCAAAATTTGGATGTGTCCACGTTGCGCTTTGGGGCGTTTCCTGTCGCGGGCGCTATGCCTACCCACACAAGTGAGGTATCATTTTTATCGGGAGACTTGGGGGAACGCTGGGTGGAAGGAAATTTGTGGCTCCTCTCAGATTCCAGAACTTTCTGCCACAGAAATGTGAGGAACATGTGTTTTTTTAGCCAAATTTTGAGGTTTGCAAAGGATTCTGGGTAACAGAACCTGGTCTGAGCCCCGCAAGTCACCCCTCCATGGATTCCCCTAGGTCTCTAGTTTTCAGAAATGCACAGGTTTGGTAGGTTTCCTTAGGTGCCGGCTGAGCTAGAGGCCAAAATCTACAGGTAGGCACTTTGCTAAAAACACCTCTGTTTTCTTCCAAAAATTTGGATGTGTCCACGTTGCGCTTTGGGGCGTTTCCTGTCACGGGAGCTAGGCCTACCCACAGAAATGAGGTATCATTTTTATCGGGAGACTTGGGGGAACGCTGGGTGGAAGGAAATTTGTGGCTCCTCTCAGATTCCCGAACTTTCTGCCACAGAAATGTGAGGAACATGTGTTTTTTTAAGCAAATTTTGAAGTTTGCAAAGGATTCTGGGTAACAGAACCTGGTCCGAGCCCCGCAAGTCACCCCTCCTTGGATTCCCCTAGGTCTCTAGTTTTCAGAAATTCACAGGTTTGGTAGGTTTCCCTGGGGGCCGGCTGAGCTGGAGGCCAAAATCTACAGGTAGGCACTTCGCAAAAAACACCTCTGTTTTCTTCCAAAAATTTGGATGTGTCCACGTTGTGCTTTGGGGCGTTTCCTGTCGCGGGCGCTAGGCCTACCCACACAAGTGAGGTATCATTTTTATCGGGAGACTTGGGGGAATGCTGGGTGGAAGGAAATGTGGGGCTCCTCTCAGATTCCCGAACTTTCTGCCACAGAAATGTGAGGAACATGTGTTTTTTTAGCCAAATTTTGAGGTTTGCAAAGGATTCTGGGTAACAGAACCTGGTCCGAGCCCAGCAAGTCACCCCTCCTTGGATTCCCCTAGGTCTCTAGGTTTCAGAAATGCACAGGTTTGGTAGGTTTCCCTAGGTGCCGGCTGAGCTAGAGGTCAAAATCTACAGGTAGGCACTTCGCTAAAAACACCTCTGTTTTCTTCCAAAAATTTGGATGTGTCCACGTTGCGCTTTGGGGCGTTTCCTGTCGCAGGAGCTATGCCTACCCACACAAGTGAGGTATCATTTTTATCGGGAGACTTGGGGGAACGCTGGGTGGAAGGAAATTTGTGCCTCCTCTCAGATTCCCGAACTTTCTGCCACAGAAATGAGAGGAACATGTGTTTTTTTAGCCAAATTTTGAGGTTTGCAAAGGATTCTGGGTAACAGAACCTGGTCCGAGCCCCGCAAGTCACCCCTCCTTGGATTCCCCTAGGTCTCTAGTTTTCAGAAATGCACAGGTTTGGTAGGTTTCCCTAGGTGCCGGCTGAGCTAGAGGCCAAAATCTACAGGTAGGCACTTCGCAAAAAACACCTCTGTTTTCTTCAAAAAATTTGGATGTGTCCACATTGCGCTTAGGGGCGTTTCCTGTCGCGGGCGCTAGGCCTACCCACACAAGTGAGGTATCATTTTTATCGGGAGACTTGGGGGAACGCTGGGTGGAAGGAAATTTGTGGCTCCTCTCAGATTCCCGAACTTTCTGCCACAGAAATGTGAAGAACATGTGTCTTTTTAGCCAAATTTTGAGGTTTGCAAAGGATTCTGGGTAACAGAACCTGGTCCGAGCCCAGTAAGTCACCCCTCCTTGGATTCCCCTATGTCTCTAGTTTTCAGAAATGCACAGGTTTGGTAGGTTTCCCTAGGTGCCGGCTGAGCTAGAGGCCAAAATCTACAGGTAGGCACTTCGCAAAAAACACCTCTGTTTTCTTCAAAAAATTTGGATGTGTCCACATTGTGCTTTGGGGCGTTTCCTGTCGCGGGCGCTAGGCCTACCCACACAAGTGAGGTATCATTTTTATCGGGAGACTTGGGGGAATGCTGGGTGGAAGGAAATTTGGGGCTCCTCTCAGATTCCCGAACTTTCTGCCACAGAAATGTGAGGAACATGTGTTTTTTTAGCCAAATTTTGAGGTTTGCAAAGGATTCTGGGTAACAGAACCTGGTCCGAGCCCAGCAAGTCACCCCTCCTTGGATTCCCCTAGGTCTCTAGGTTTCAGAAATGCACAGGTTTGGTAGGTTTCCCTAGGTGCCGGCTGAGCTAGAGGTCAAAATCTACAGGTAGGCACTTCGCTAAAAACACCTCTGTTTTCTTCCAAAAATTTGGATGTGTCCACGTTGCGCTTTGGGGCGTTTCCTGTCGCAGGAGCTATGCCTACCCACACAAGTGAGGTATCATTTTTATTGGGAGACTTGGGGAAACGCTGGGTGGAAGGAAATTTGTGCCTCCTCTCAGATTCCCGAACTTTCTGCCACAGAAATGAGAGGAACATGTGTTTTTTTAGCCAAATTTTGAGGTTTGCAAAGGATTCTGGGTAACAGAACCTGGTCCGAGCCCCGCAAGTCACCCCTCCTTGGATTCCCCTAGGTCTCTAGTTGTCAGAAATGCACAGGTTTGGTAGGTTTCCCAAGGTGCCGGCTGAGCTAGAGGTCAAAATCTACAGGTAGGCACTTCGCTAAAAACACCTCTGTTTTCTTCCAAAAATTTGGATGTGTCCACGTTGCGCTTTGGGGCGTTTCCTGTCGCAGGAGCTATGCCTACCCACACAAGTGAGGTATCATTTTTATCGGGAGACTTGGGGGAACGCTGGGTGGAAGGAAATGTGTGCCTCCTCTCAGATTCCCGAACTTTCTGCCACAGAAATGTGAAGAACATGTGTCTTTTTAGCAAAATTTTGAGGTTTGCAAACGATTCTGGGTAACAGAACCTGGTCCGAGCCCCGTAAGTCACCCCTCCTTGGATTCCCCTATGTCTCTAGTTTTCAGAAATGCACAGGTTTGGTAGGTTTCCCTAGGTGCCGGCTGAGCTAGAGGCCAAAATCTACAGGTAGGTACTTCGCAAAAAACACCTCTGTTTTCTTCCAAAAATTTGGATGTGTCCACGTTGCGCTTTGGGGTGGTTCCTGTCGCGGGCGCTAGGCCTACCCACACAAGTGAGGTATCATTTTTATCGGGAAACTTGGGGGAACGCTGAGTGGAAGGAAATTTGTGGCTCCTCTTAGATTCCAGAACTTTCTGCCACAGAAATGTGAGGAACATGTGTTTTTTTAGCCAAATTTTGAGGTTTGCAAAGGATTCTGGGTAACAGAACCTGGTCCGAGCCCTGCAAGTCACCCCTCCTTGAATTCCCCTAGGTCTCTAGTTTTCAGAAATGCACAGGTTTGGTAGGTTTCCCTAGGTGCCGGCTGAGCTAGAGGCCAAAATCTACAGGTAGGTACTTCGCAAAAAACACCTCTGTTTTCTTCCAAAGATTTTGATGTGTCCACGTTGCGCTTTGGGGCGTTTCCTGTCGCTGGCGCTAGGCCTACCCACACAAGTGAGGTATCATTTTTATCGGGAGACTTGTGGGAACGCTGGGTGGAAGTAAATTTGTGGCTCCTCTCAGATTCCTGAACTTTCTGCCACAGGAATGTGAGGAACATGTGTTTTTTTAGCCAAATTTTGAGGTTTGCAAAGGATTCTGGGTAACAGAACCTGGTCCGAGCCCCGCAAGTCACCCCTCCTTGGAATTCCCCTAGGTCTCTAGTTTTCAGAAATGCACAGGTTTGGTAGGTTTCCCTAGGTGCCGGCTGAGCTAGAGGCCAAAATCTACAGGCACGTCGCAAAAAACACCTCTGTTTTCTTCCCAAAATTTGGATGTGTCCATGTTGCGCTTTGGGGCGTTTCCTGTCGCGGGCGCTAGGCCTACCCACACAAGAGAGGTATCATTTTTATTGGGAGACTTGGGGGAACGCTGGGAGGAAGGAAATTTGTGGCTCCTCTCAGATTCCCGAACTTTCTGCCACAGAAATGTGAAGAACATGTGTCTTTTTAGCCAAATTTTGAGGTTTGCAAACGATTCTGGGTAACAGAACCTGGTCCGAGCCCCGTAAGTCACCCCTCCTTGGATTCCCCTATGTCTCTAGTTTTCAGAAATGCACAGGTTTGGTAGGTTTCCCTAGGTGCCGGCTGAGCTAGAGGCCAAAATCTACAGGTAGGTACTTCGCAAAAAACACCTCTGTTTTCTTCCAAAAATTTGGATGTGTCCACGTTGCGCTTTGGGGCGGTTCCTGTCGCGGGCGCTAGGCCTACCCACACAAGTGAGGTATCATTTTTATCGGGAAACTTGGGGGAACGCTGGGTGTAAGGAAATTTGTGGCTCCTCTCAGATTCCCGAACTTTCTGCCACAGAAATGTGAGGAACATGTGTTTTTTTAAGCAAATTTTGAAGTTTGCAAAGGATTCTGGGTAACAGAACCTGGTCCGAGCCCTGCAAGTCACCCCTCCTTGGATTCCCCTAGGTCTCTAGTTTTCAGAAATTCACAGGTTTGGTAGGTTTCCCTGGGTGCCGGCTGAGCTGGAGGCCAAAATCTACAGGTAGGCACTTCGCAAAAAACACCTCTGTTTTCTTCCAAAAATTTGGATGTGTCCACGTTGTGCTTTGGGGCGTTTGCTGTCGCGGGCGCTAGGCGTACCCACACAAGTGAGGTATAATTTTTATCGGGAGACTTGGGGGAACGCTGGGTGGAAGGAAATTTGTGGCTCCTCCGAAATTCCAGAACTTTCTGCCACAGAAATGTGAGGAACATGTGTTTTTTTAGCCAAATTTTGAGGTTTGCAAAGGATTCTGGGTAACAGAACCTGCTCCAGCCCCGCAAGTCACCCCTCCTTGGATTCCCCTAGGTCTCTAGTTTTCAGAAATTCACAGGTTTGGTAGGTTTCCCTGGGTGCCGGCTGAGCTGGAGGCCAAAATCTACAGGTAGGCACTTCGCAAAAAACACCTCTGTTTTCTTCCCAAAATTTGGATGTGTCCACGTTGCGCTTTGGGGCGTTTCCTGTCGCGGGCGCTATGCCTACCCACACAAGTGAGGTATCATTTTTATCGGGAGACTTGGGGGAACGCTGGGTGGAAGGAAATTTGTGGCTCCTCTCAGATTCCAGAACTTTCTGCCACAGAAATGTGAGGAACATGTGTTTTTTTAGCCAAATTTTGAGGTTTGCAAAGGATTCTGGGTAACAGAACCTGGTCTGAGCCCCGCAAGTCACCCCTCCATGGATTCCCCTAGGTCTCTAGTTTTCAGAAATGCACAGGTTTGGTAGGTTTCCTTAGGTGCCGGCTGAGCTAGAGGCCAAAATCTACAGGTAGGCACTTTGCTAAAAACACCTCTGTTTTCTTCCAAAAATTTGGATGTGTCCACGTTGCGCTTTGGGGCGTTTCCTGTCACGGGAGCTAGGCCTACCCACAGAAATGAGGTATCATTTTTATCGGGAGACTTGGGGGAACGCTGGGTGGAAGGAAATTTGTGGCTCCTCTCAGATTCCCGAACTTTCTGCCACAGAAATGTGAGGAACATGTGTTTTTTTAAGCAAATTTTGAAGTTTGCAAAGGATTCTGGGTAACAGAACCTGGTCCGAGCCCCGCAAGTCACCCCTCCTTGGATTCCCCTAGGTCTCTAGTTTTCAGAAATTCACAGGTTTGGTAGGTTTCCCTGGGTGCCGGCTGAGCTGGAGGCCAAAATCTACAGGTAGGCACTTCGCAAAAAACACCTCTGTTTTCTTCCAAAAATTTGGATGTGTCCACGTTGTGCTTTGGGGCGTTTCCTGTCGCGGGCGCTAGGCCTACCCACACAAGTGAGGTATCATTTTTATCGGGAGACTTGGGGGAATGCTGGGTGGAAGGAAATTTGGGGCTCCTCTCAGATTCCCGAACTTTCTGCCACAGAAATGTGAGGAACATGTGTTTTTTTAGCCAAATTTTGAGGTTTGCAAAGGATTCTGGGTAACAGAACCTGGTCCGAGCCCAGCAAGTCACCCCTCCTTGGATTCCCCTAGGTCTCTAGGTTTCAGAAATGCACAGGTTTGGTAGGTTTCCCTAGGTGCCGGCTGAGCTAGAGGTCAAAATCTACAGGTAGGCACTTCGCTAAAAACACCTCTGTTTTCTTCCAAAAATTTGGATGTGTCCACGTTGCGCTTTGGGGCGTTTCCTGTCGCAGGAGCTATGCCTACCCACACAAGTGAGGTATCATTTTTATTGGGAGACTTGGGGAAACGCTGGGTGGAAGGAAATTTGTGCCTCCTCTCAGATTCCCGAACTTTCTGCCACAGAAATGAGAGGAACATGTGTTTTTTTAGCCAAATTTTGAGGTTTGCAAAGGATTCTGGGTAACAGAACCTGGTCCGAGCCCCGCAAGTCATCCCTCCTTGGATTTCCCTAGGTCTCTAGTTTTCAGAAATGCACAGATTTGGTAGGTTTCCCTAGGTGCCGGCTGAGCTAGAGGCCAAAATATACAGGTAGGCACTTCGCAAAAAACACCTCTGTTTTCTTCCCAAAATTTGGATGTGTCCATGTTGCGCTTTGGGGTGTTTCCTGTCGCGGGCGCTAGGCGTACCCACACAAGTGAGGTATAATTTTTATCGGGAGACTTGGGGGAACGCTGGGTGGAAGGAAATTTGTGGCTCCTCCGAAATTCCAGAACTTTCTGCACAGAAATGTGAGGAACATGTGTTTTTTTAGCCAAATTTTGAGGTTTGCAAAGGATTCTGGGTAACAGAACCTGCTCCGAGCCCCGCAAGTCACCCCTCCTTGGATTCCCCTAGGTCTCTAGTTTTCAGAAATTCACAGGTTTGGTAGGTTTCCCTGGGTGCCGGCTGAGCTGGAGGCCAAAATCTACAGGTAGGCACTTCGCAAAAAACACCTCTGTTTTCTTCCCAAAATTTGGATGTGTCCACGTTGCGCTTTGGGGCGTTTCCTGTCGCGGGCGCTATGCCTACCCACACAAGTGAGGTATCATTTTTATCGGGAGACTTGGGGGAACGCTGGGTGGAAGGAAATTTGTGGCTCCTCTCAGAATCCAGAACTTTCTGCCACAGAAATATGAGGAACATGTGTTTTTTTAGCCAAATTTTGAGGTTTGCAAAGGATTCTGGGTAACAGAACCTGGTCTGAGCCCCGCAAGTCACCCCTCCATGGATTCCCCTAGGTCTCTAGTTTTCAGAAATGCACAGGTTTGGTAGGTTTCCTTAAGTGCCGGCTGAGCTAGAGGCCAAAATCTACAGGTAGGCACTTTGCTAAAAACACCTCTGTTTTCTTCCAAAAATTTGGATGTGTCCACGTTGCGCTTTGGGGCGTTTCCTGTCACGGGAGCTAGGCCTACCCACAGAAATGAGGTATCATTTTTATCGGGAGACTTGGGGGAACGCTGGGTGGAAGGAAATTTGTGGCTCCTCTCAGATTCCCGAACTTTCTGCCACAGAAATGTGAGGAACATGTGTTTTTTTAAGCAAATTTTGAAGTTTGCAAAGGATTCTGGGTAACAGAACCTGGTCCGAGCCCCGCAAGTCACCCCTCCTTGGATTCCCCTAGGTCTCTAGTTTTCAGAAATTCACAGGTTTGGTAGGTTTCCCTGGGTGCCGGCTGAGCTGGAGGCCAAAATCTACAGGTAGGCACTTCGCAAAAAACACCTCTGTTTTCTTCCAAAAATTTGGATGTGTCCACGTTGTGCTTTGGGGTGTTTCCTGTCGCGGGCGCTAGGCCTACCCACACAAGTGAGGTATCATTTTTATCGGGAGACTTGGGGGAATGCTGGGTGGAAGGAAATGTGGGGCTCCTCTCAGATTCCCGAACTTTCTGCCACAGAAATGTGAGGAACATGTGTTTTTTTAGCCAAATTTTGAGGTTTGCAAAGGATTCTGGGTAACAGAACCTGGTCCGAGCCCAGCAAGTCACCCCTCCTTGGATTCCCCTAGGTCTCTAGTTTTCAGAAATGCACAGGTTTGGTAGGTTTCCCTAGGTGCCGGCTGAGCTAGAGGCCAAAATCTACAGGTAGGCACTTCGCAAAAAACACCTCTGTTTTCTTCTAAAAATTTGGATGTGTCCACGTTGCGCTTTGGGGCGTTTCCTGTCGCGGGTGCTAGGCCTACCCACACAAGTGAGGTATCATTTTTATCGGGAGACTTGGGGGAACGCTGGGTGGAAGGAAATTTGTGGCTCCTCTCAGATTCCCGAACTTTCTGCCACAGAAATGTGAAGAACATGTGTCTTTTTAGCCAAATTTTGAGGTTTGCAAACGATTCTGGGTAACAGAACCTGGTCCGAGCCCCGTAAGTCACCCCTCCTTGGATTCCCCTATGTCTCTAGTTTTCAGAAATGCACAGGTTTGGTAGGTTTCCCTAGGTGCCGGCTGAGCTAGAGGCCAAAATCTACAGGTAGGTACTTCGCAAAAAACACCTCTGTTTTCTTCCAAAAATTTGGATGTGTCCACGTTGCGCTTTGGGGCGGTTCCTGTCGCGGGCGCTACGCCTACCCACACAAGTGAGGTATCATTTTTATCGGGAAACTTGGGGGAACGCTGAGTGGAAGGAAATTTGTGGCTCCTCTTAGATTCCAGAACTTTCTGCCACAGAAATGTGAGGAACATGTGTTTTTTTAGCCAAATTTTGAGGTTTGCAAAGGATTCTGGGTAACAGAACCTGGTCCGAGCCCTGCAAGTCACCCCTCCTTGAATTCCCCTAGGTCTCTAGTTTTCAGAAATGCACAGGTTTGGTAGGTTTCCCTAGGTGCCGGCTGAGCTAGAGGCCAAAATCTACAGGTAGGTACTTCGCAAAAAACACCTCTGTTTTCTTCCAAAGATTTTGATGTGTCCACGTTGCGCTTTGGGGCGTTTCCTGTCGCTGGCGCTAGGCCTACCCACACAAGTGAGGTATCATTTTTATCGGGAGACTTGTGGGAACGCTGGGTGGAAGTAAATTTGTGGCTCCTCTCAGATTCCTGAACTTTCTGCCACAGGAATGTGAGGAACATGTGTTTTTTTAGCCAAATATTGAGGTTTGCAAAGGATTCTGGGTAACAGAACCTGGTCCGAGCCCCGCAAGTCACCCCTCCTTGGAATTCCCCTAGGTCTCTAGTTTTCAGAAATGCACAGGTTTGGTAGGTTTCCCTAGGTGCCGGCTGAGCTAGAGGCCAAAATCTACAGGCACGTCGCAAAAAACACCTCTGTTTTCTTCCCAAAATTTGGATGTGTCCATGTTGCGCTTTGGGGCGTTTCCTGTCGGGGGCGCTAGGCCTACCCACACAAGAGAGGTATCATTTTTATTGGGAGACTTGGGGGAACGCTGGGAGGAAGGAAATTTGTGGCTCCTCTCAGATTCCCGAACTTTCTGCCACAGAAATGTGAAGAACATGTGTCTTTTTAGCCAAATTTTGAGGTTTGCAAACGATTCTGGGTAACAGAACCTGGTCCGAGCCCCGTAAGTCACCCCTCCTTGGATTCCCCTATGTCTCTAGTTTTCAGAAATGCACAGGTTTGGTAGGTTTCCCTAGGTGCCGGCTGAGCTAGAGGCCAAAATCTACAGGTAGGTACTTCGCAAAAAACACCTCTGTTTTCTTCCAAAAATTTGGATGTGTCCACGTTGCGCTTTGGGGCGGTTCCTGTCGCGGGCGCTAGGCCTACCCACACAAGTGAGGTATCATTTTTATCGGGAAACTTGGGGGAACGCTGGGTGTAAGGAAATTTGTGGCTCCTCTCAGATTCCCGAACTTTCTGCCACAGAAATGTGAGGAACATGTGTTTTTTTAAGCAAATTTTGAAGTTTGCAAAGGATTCTGGGTAACAGAACCTGGTCCGAGCCCTGCAAGTCACCCCTCCTTGGATTCCCCTAGGTCTCTAGTTTTCAGAAATTCACAGGTTTGGTAGGTTTCCCTGGGTGCCGGCTGAGCTGGAGGCCAAAATCTACAGGTAGGCACTTCGCAAAAAACACCTCTGTTTTCTTCCAAAAATTTGGATGTGTCCACGTTGTGCTTTGGGGCGTTTGCTGTCGCGGGCGCTAGGCGTACCCACACAAGTGAGGTATAATTTTTATCGGGAGACTTGGGGGAACGCTGGGTGGAAGGAAATTTGTGGCTCCTCCGAAATTCCAGAACTTTCTGCCACAGAAATGTGAGGAACATGTGTTTTTTTAGCCAAATTTTGAGGTTTGCAAAGGATTCTGGGTAACAGAACCTGCTCCAGCCCCGCAAGTCACCCCTCCTTGGATTCCCCTAGGTCTCTAGTTTTCAGAAATTCACAGGTTTGGTAGGTTTCTCTGGGTGCCGGCTGAGCTGGAGGCCAAAATCTACAGGTAGGCACTTCGCAAAAAACACCTCTGTTTTCTTCCCAAAATTTGGATGTGTCCACGTTGCGCTTTGGGGCGTTTCCTGTCGCGGGCGCTATGCCTACCCACACAAGTGAGGTATCATTTTTATCGGGAGACTTGGGGGAACGCTGGGTGGAAGGAAATTTGTGGCTCCTCTCAGATTCCAGAACTTTCTGCCACAGAAATGTGAGGAACATGTGTTTTTTTAGCCAAATTTTGAGGTTTGCAAAGGACTCTGGGTAACAGAACCTGGTCCGAACCCCGCAAGTCACCCCTCCTTGGATTCCCCTAGGTCTCTAGTTTTCAGAAATGCACAGGTTTGGTAGGTTGGTAGGTTTCCCTAGGTGCCGGCTGAGCTAGAGGCCAAAATCTACAGGTAGGTACTTCGCAAAAAACACCTCTGTTTTCTTCCAAAAATTTGGATGTGTCCACGTTGCGCTTTGGGGCGGTTCCTGTCGCGGGCGCTAGGCCTACCCACACAAGTGAGGTATCATTTTTATCGGGAAACTTGGGGGAACGCTGGGTGTAAGGAAATTTGTGGCTCCTCTCAGATTCCCGAACTTTCTGCCACAGAAATGTGAGGAACATGTGTTTTTTTAAGCAAATTTTGAAGTTTGCAAAGGATTCTGGGTAACAGAACCTGGTCCGAGCCCTGCAAGTCACCCCTCCTTGGATTCCCCTAGGTCTCTAGTTTTCAGAAATTCACAGGTTTGGTAGGTTTCCCTGGGTGCCGGCTGAGCTGGAGGCCAAAATCTACAGGTAGGCACTTCGCAAAAAACACCTCTGTTTTCTTCCAAAAATTTGGATGTGTCCACGTTGTGCTTTGGGGCGTTTGCTGTCGCGGGCGCTAGGCGTACCCACACAAGTGAGGTATAATTTTTATCGGGAGACTTGGGGGAACGCTGGGTGGAAGGAAATTTGTGGCTCCTCCGAAATTCCAGAACTTTCTGCCACAGAAATGTGAGGAACATGTGTTTTTTTAGCCAAATTTTGAGGTTTGCAAAGGATTCTGGGTAACAGAACCTGCTCCAGCCCCGCAAGTCACCCCTCCTTGGATTCCCCTAGGTCTCTAGTTTTCAGAAATTCACAGGTTTGGTAGGTTTCTCTGGGTGCCGGCTGAGCTGGAGGCCAAAATCTACAGGTAGGCACTTCGCAAAAAACACCTCTGTTTTCTTCCCAAAATTTGGATGTGTCCACGTTGCGCTTTGGGGCGTTTCCTGTCGCGGGCGCTATGCCTACCCACACAAGTGAGGTATCATTTTTATCGGGAGACTTGGGGGAACGCTGGGTGGAAGGAAATTTGTGGCTCCTCTCAGATTCCAGAACTTTCTGCCACAGAAATGTGAGGAACATGTGTTTTTTTAGCCAAATTTTGAGGTTTGCAAAGGACTCTGGGTAACAGAACCTGGTCCGAACCCCGCAAGTCACCCCTCCTTGGATTCCCCTAGGTCTCTAGTTTTCAGAAATGCACAGGTTTGGTAGGTTGGTAGGTTTCCCTAGGTGCCGGCTGAGCTAGAGGCCAAAATCTACAG
Organism: Pleurodeles waltl; assembly: GCF_031143425.1. NCBI lineage: Eukaryota > Metazoa > Chordata > Amphibia > Caudata > Salamandridae > Pleurodeles > Pleurodeles waltl. The sequence continues at coordinate 140,085,134 of NC_090437.1, forward strand.
GTAGGTACTTCGCAAAAAACACCTCTGTTTTCTTCCAAAAATTTGGATGTGTCCACGTTGCGCTTTGGGGCGGTTCCTGTCGCGGGCGCTAGGCCTACCCACACAAGTGAGGTATCATTTTTATCGGGAAACTTGGGGGAACGCTGGGTGTAAGGAAATTTGTGGCTCCTCTCAGATTCCCGAACTTTCTGCCACAGAAATGTGAGGAACATGTGTTTTTTTAAGCAAATTTTGAAGTTTGCAAAGGATTCTGGGTAACAGAACCTGGTCCGAGCCCTGCAAGTCACCCCTCCTTGGATTCCCCTAGGTCTCTAGTTTTCAGAAATTCACAGGTTTGGTAGGTTTCCCTGGGTGCCGGCTGAGCTGGAGGCCAAAATCTACAGGTAGGCACTTCGCAAAAAACACCTCTGTTTTCTTCCAAAAATTTGGATGTGTCCACGTTGTGCTTTGGGGCGTTTGCTGTCGCGGGCGCTAGGCGTACCCACACAAGTGAGGTATAATTTTTATCGGGAGACTTGGGGGAACGCTGGGTGGAAGGAAATTTGTGGCTCCTCCGAAATTCCAGAACTTTCTGCCACAGAAATGTGAGGAACATGTGTTTTTTTAGCCAAATTTTGAGGTTTGCAAAGGATTCTGGGTAACAGAACCTGCTCCAGCCCCGCAAGTCACCCCTCCTTGGATTCCCCTAGGTCTCTAGTTTTCAGAAATTCACAGGTTTGGTAGGTTTCCCTGGGTGCCGGCTGAGCTGGAGGCCAAAATCTACAGGTAGGCACTTCGCAAAAAACACCTCTGTTTTCTTCCCAAAATTTGGATGTGTCCACGTTGCGCTTTGGGGCGTTTCCTGTCGCGGGCGCTATGCCTACCCACACAAGTGAGGTATCATTTTTATCGGGAGACTTGGGGGAACGCTGGGTGGAAGGAAATTTGTGGCTCCTCTCAGATTCCAGAACTTTCTGCCACAGAAATGTGAGGAACATGTGTTTTTTTAGCCAAATTTTGAGGTTTGCAAAGGATTCTGGGTAACAGAACCTGGTCTGAGCCCCGCAAGTCACCCCTCCATGGATTCCCCTAGGTCTCTAGTTTTCAGAAATGCACAGGTTTGGTAGGTTTCCTTAGGTGCCGGCTGAGCTAGAGGCCAAAATCTACAGGTAGGCACTTTGCTAAAAACACCTCTGTTTTCTTCCAAAAATTTTGAAGTATCCACGTTGCGCTTTGGGGCGTTTCCTGTCACGGGAGCTAGGCCTACCCACAGAAATGAGGTATCATTTTTATCGGGAGACTTGGGGGAACGCTGGGTGGAAGGAAATTTGTGGCTCCTCTCAGATTCCCGAACTTTCTGCCACAGAAATGTGAGGAACATGTGTTTTTTTAGCCAAATTTTGAGGTTTGCAAAGGATTCTGGGTAACAGAACCTGGTCCGAGCCCCGCAAGTCACCCCTCCTTGGATTCCCCTAGGTCTCTAGTTTTCAGAAATGCACAGGTTTGGTAGGTTTCCCTAGGTGCCGGCTGAGCTAGAGGCCAAAATCTACAGGTAGGCACTTCGCAAAAAACACCTCTGTTTTCTTCTAAAAATTTGGATGTGTCCACGTTGCGCTTAGGGGCGTTTCCTGTCGCGGGCGCTAGGCCTACCCACACAAGTGAGGTATCATTTTTATCGGGAGACTTGGGGGAACGCTGGGTGGAAGGAAATTTGTGGCTCCTCTCAGATTCCCGAACTTTCTGCCACAGAAATGTGAAGAACATGTGTCTTTTTAGCCAAATTTTGAGGTTTGCAAAGGATTCTGGGTAACAGAACCTGGTCCGAGCCCAGTAAGTCACCCCTCCTTGGATTCCCCTATGTCTCTAGTTTTCAGAAATGCACAGGTTTGGTAGGTTTCCCTAGGTGCCGGCTGAGCTAGAGGCCAAAATCTACAGGTAGGCACTTCGCAAAAAACACCTCTGTTTTCTTCCAAAAATTTGGATGTGTCCACATTGTGCTTTGGGGCGTTTCCTGTCGCGGGCGCTAGGCCTACCCACACAAGTGAGGTATCATTTTTATCGGGAGACTTGGGGGAATGCTGGGTGGAAGGAAATTTGGGGCTCCTCTCAGATTCCCGAACTTTCTGCCACAGAAATGTGAGGAACATGTGTTTTTTTAGCCAAATTTTGAGGTTTGCAAAGGATTCTGGGTAACAGAACCTGGTCCGAGCCCAGCAAGTCACCCCTCCTTGGATTCCCCTAGGTCTCTAGGTTTCAGAAATGCACAGGTTTGGTAGGTTTCCCTAGGTGCCGGCTGAGCTAGAGGCCAAAATCTGCAGGTAGGCACTTCGCAAAAAACACCTCCGTTTTCTTCCCAAAATTTGGATGTGTCCACGTTGCGCTTTGGGGCGTTTCCTGTCGCGGGCGCTATGCCTACCCACACAAGTGAGGTATCATTTTTATCGGGAGACTTGGGGGAACGCTGTGTGGAAGGAAATTTGTGGCTCCTCTCAGATTCAAGAACTTTCTGCCACAGAAATGAGAGGAACATGTGTTTTTTTAGCCAAATTTTGAGGTTTCCAAAGGATTCTGGGTAACAGAACCTGGTCCGAGCCCCGCAAGTCACCCCTCCATGGATTCCCCTAGGTCTCTAGTTTTCAGAAATGCACAGGTTTGGTAGGTTTCCCTATGTGCCGGCTGAGCTAGAGGCCAAAATCTACAGGTAGGCACTTCGCTAAAAACACCTCTGTTTTCTTCCAAAAATTTGGATGTGTCCACGTTGCGCTTTGGGGCGTTTCCTGTCGCGGGAGCTAGGCCTACCCACACAAGTGAGGTATCATTTTTATCGGGAGACTTGGGGGAACGCTGGGTGGAAGGAAATTTGTGGCTCCTCTCAGATTCCCGAACTTTCTGCCACAGAAATGTGAGGAACGTGTGTTTTTTTAGCCAAATTTTGAGGTTTGCAAAGGATTCTGGGTAACAGAACCTGGTCCGAGCCCCACAAGTCACCCCTCCTTGGATTCCCCTAGGTCTCTAGTTTTCAGAAATGCACAGGTTTGGTAGGTTTCCCTAGCTGCCGGCTGAGCTAGAGGCCAAAATCTACAGGTAGGCACTTCGCAAAAAACACCTCTGTTTTCTTCCAAAAAATTTGGATGTGTCCACGTTGCGCTTTGGGGCGTTTCCTGTCGCGGGCGCTAGGCCTACCCACACAAGTGAGGTATCATTTGTATCGGGAGACTTGGGGAACGCTGGGTGGAAGGAAATTTGTGGCTCCTCTCAGATTCAAGAACTTTCTGCCACAGAAATGAGAGGAACATGTGTTTTTTTAGCCAAATTTTGAGGTTTCCAAAGGATTCTGGGTAACAGAACCTGGTCCGAGCCCCGCAAGTCACCCCTCCATGGATTCCCCTAGGTCTCTAGTTTTCAGAAATGCACAGGTTTGGTAGGTTTCCCTAGGTGCCGGCTGAGCTAGAGGCCAAAATCTACAGGTAGGCACTTCGCTAAAAACACCTCTGTTTTCTTCCAAAAATGTGGATGTGTCCACGTTGCGCTTTGGGGCGTTTCCTGTCGCGGGAGCTAGGCCTACCCACACAAGTGAGGTATCATTTTTATCGGGAGACTTGGGGGAACGCTGGGTGGAAGGAAATTTGTGGCTCCTCTCAGATTCCCGAACTTTCTGCCACAGAAATGTGAGGAACATGTGTTTTTTTAGCCAAATTTTGAGGTTTGCAAAGGATTCTGGGTAACAGAACCTGGTCCGAGCTCCGCAAGTCACACCTCCTTGGATTCCCCTAGGTCTCCAGTTTTCAGAAATGCACAGGTTTGGTAGGTTTCCCTAGGTGCCGGCTGAGCTAGAGGCCAAAATCTACAGGTAGGTACTTCGCAAAAAACACCTCTGTTTTCTTCCAAAAATTTGGATGTGTCCACGTTGCGCTTTGGGGCGTTTCCTGTCGCGGGCGCTAGGCCTACCCACACAAGTGAGGTATCATTTTTATCGGGAGACTTGGGGGAACGCTGGGTGGAAGGAAATTTGTGGCTCCTCTTAGATTCCAGAACTTTCTGCCACAGAAATGTGAGGAACATGTGTTTTTTTAGCCAAATTTTGAGGTTTGCAAAGGATTCTGCGTAACAGAACCTGGTCCGAGCCCCACAAGTCACCCCTCCTTGGATTCCCCTAGGTCTCTAGTTTTCAGAAATGCACAGGTTTGGTAGGTTTCCCTAGCTGCCGGCTGAGCTAGAGGCCAAAATCTACAGGTAGGCACTTCGCAAAAAACACCTTTTTTTTCTTCCAAAAATTTGGATGTGTCCACGACGCGCTTTGGGGCGTTTCCTGTCGCGGGCGCTAGGCCTACCCACACAAGTGAGGTATCATTTTTATCAGGAGACTTGGGGGAACGCTGGGTGGAAGAAAATTTGTGGCTCCTCTCAGATTCCCGAACTTTCTGCCACAGAAATATGAGGAACATGTGTTTTTTTAGCCAAATTTTGAGGTTTGCAAAGGATTCTGGGTAACAGAACCTGGTCTGAGCCCCGCAAGTCACCCCTCCTTGGATTTCCCTAGGTCTCTAGTTTTCAGAAATGCACAGATTTGGTAGGTTTCCCTAGGTGCCGGCTGAGCTAGAGGCCAAAATCTACAGGTAGGCACTTCGCAAAAAACACCTCTGTTTTCTTCCAAAAATTTGGATGTGTCCATGTTGCGCTTTGGGGTGTTTCCTGTCGCGGGCGCTAGGCGTACCCACACATGTGAGGTATAATTCTTATCGGGAGACTTGGGGGAACGCTGGGTGGAAGGAAATTTGTGGCTCCTCCCAGATTCCAGAACTTTCTGCCACAGAAATGTGAGGAACATGTGTTTTTTTAGCCAAATTTTGAGGTTTGCAAAGGATTCTGGGTAACAGAACCTGGTCCGAGTCCCGCAAGTCACCCCTCCTTGGATTACCCTAGGTCTCTAGTTTTCAGAAATGCACAGATTTGGTAGGTTTCCCTGGGTGCCGGCTGAGCTGGAGGCCAAAATCTACAGGTAGGCACTTCGCAAAAAACACCTCTGTTTTCTTCCAAAAAATGTGGATGTGTCCACGTTGCGCTTTGGGGCGTTTCCTGTCGCGGGCGCTAGGCCTACCCACACAAGGGAGGTATCATTTTTATCGGGAGACTTGGGGGAACGCAGGGTGGAAGGAAATTTGTGGCTCCTCTCAGATTCAAGAACTTTCTGCCACAGAAATGAGAGGAACATGTGTTTTTTTAGCCAAATTTTGAGGTTTCCAAAGGATTCTGGGTAACAGAACCTGGTCCGAGCCCCGCAAGTCACCCCTCCATGGATTCCCCTAGGTCTCTAGTTTTCAGAAATGCACAGGTTTGGTAGGTTTCCCTAGGTGCCGGCTGAGCTAGAGGCCAAAATCTACAGGTAGGCACTTCGCTAAAAACACCTCTGTTTTCTTCCAAAAATTTGGATGTGTCCACGTTGCGCTTTGGGGCGTTTCCTGTCGCGGGAGCTAGGCCTACCCACACAAGTGAGGTATCATTTTTATCGGGAGACTTGGGGGAACGCTGGGTGGAAGGAAATTTGTGGCTCCTCTCAGATTCCTGAACTTTCTGCCACAGAAATGTGAGGAACATGTGTTTTTTTAGCCAAATTTTGAGGTTTGCAAAGGATTCTGGGTAACAGAACCTGGTCCGAGCCCCACAAGTCACCCCTCCTTGGATTCCCCTAGGTCTCTAGTTTTCAGAAATGCACAGGTTTGGTAGGTTTCCCTAGGTGCCGGCTGAGCTAGAGGTCAAAATCTACAGGTAGGCACTTCGCTAAAAACACCTCTGTTTTCTTCCAAAAATTTGGATGTGTCCACTTTGCGCTTTGGGGCGTTTCCTGTCGCAGGAGCTATGCCTACCCACACAAGTGAGGTATCATTTTTATTGGGAGACTTGGGGAAACGCTGGGTGGAAGGAAATTTGTGCCTCCTCTCAGATTCCCGAACTTTCTGCCACAGAAATGAGAGGAACATGTGTTTTTTTAGCCAAATTTTGAGGTTTGCAAAGGATTCTGGGTAACAGAACCTGGTCCGAGCCCCGCAAGTCATCCCTCCTTGGATTTCCCTAGGTCTCTAGTTTTCAGAAATGCACAGATTTGGTAGGTTTCCCTAGGTGCCGGCTGACCTAGAGGCCAAAATATACAGGTAGGCACTTCGCAAAAAACACCTCTGTTTTCTTCCCAAAATTTGGATGTGTCCATGTTGCGCTTTGGGGTGTTTCCTGTCGCGGGCGCTAGGCGTACCCACACAAGTGAGGTATAATTTTTATCGGGAGACTTGGGGGAACGCTGGGTGGAAGGAAATTTGTGGCTCCTCCGAAATTCCAGAACTTTCTGCCACAGAAATGTGAGGAACATGTGTTTTTTTAGCCAAATTTTGAGGTTTGCAAAGGATTCTGGGTAACAGAACCTGCTCCGAGCCCCGCAAGTCACCCCTCCTTGGATTCCCCTAGGTCTCTAGTTTTCAGAAATTCACAGGTTTGGTAGGTTTCCCTGGGTGCCGGCTGAGCTGGAGGCCAAAATCTACAGGTAGGCACTTCGCAAAAAACACCTCTGTTTTCTTCCCAAAATTTGGATGTGTCCACGTTGCGCTTTGGGGCGTTTCCTGTCGCGGGCGCTATGCCTACCCACACAAGTGAGGTATCATTTTTATCGGGAGACTTGGGGGAACGCTGGGTGGAAGGAAATTTGTGGCTCCTCTCAGATTCCAGAACTTTCTGCCACAGAAATGTGAGGAACATGTGTTTTTTAAGCCAAATTTTGAGGTTTGCAAAGGATTCTGGGTAACAGAACCTGGTCTGAGCCCCGCAAGTCACCCCTCCATGGATTCCCCTAGGTCTCTAGTTTTCAGAAATGCACAGGTTTGGTAGGTTTCCTTAGGTGCCGGCTGAGCTAGAGGCCAAAATCTACAGGTAGGCACTTTGCTAAAAACACCTCTGTTTTCTTCCAAAAATTTGGATGTGTCCACGTTGCGCTTTGGGGCGTTTCCTGTCACGGGAGCTAGGCCTACCCACAGAAATGAGGTATCATTTTTATCGGGAGACTTGGGGGAACGCTGGGTGGAAGGAAATTTGTGGCTCCTCTCAGATTCCCGAACTTTCTGCCACAGAAATGTGAGGAACATGTGTTTTTTTAAGCAAATTTTGAAGTTTGCAAAGGATTCTGGGTAACAGAACCTGGTCCGAGCCCCGCAAGTCACCCCTCCTTGGATTCCCCTAGGTCTCTAGTTTTCAGAAATTCACAGGTTTGGTAGGTTTCCCTGGGTGCCGGCTGAGCTGGAGGCCAAAATCTACAGGTAGGCACTTCGCAAAAAACACCTCTGTTTTCTTCCAAAAATTTGGATGTGTCCACGTTGTGCTTTGGGGCGTTTCCTGTCGCGGGCGCTAGGCCTACCCACACAAGTGAGGTATCATTTTTATCGGGAGACTTGGGGGAATGCTGGGTGGAAGGAAATGTGGGGCTCCTCTCAGATTCCCGAACTTTCTGCCACAGAAATGTGAGGAACATGTGTTTTTTTAGCCAAATTTTGAGGTTTGCAAAGGATTCTGGGTAACAGAACCTGGTCCGAGCCCAGCAAGTCACCCCTCCTTGGATTCCCCTAGGTCTCTAGGTTTCAGAAATGCACAGGTTTGGTAGGTTTCCCTAGGTGCCGGCTGAGCTAGAGGTCAAAATCTACAGGTAGGCACTTCGCTAAAAACACCTCTGTTTTCTTCCAAAAATTTGGATGTGTCCACGTTGCGCTTTGGGGCGTTTCCTGTCGCAGGAGCTATGCCTACCCACACAAGTGAGGTATCATTTTTATCGGGAGACTTGGGGGAACGCTGGGTGGAAGGAAATTTGTGCCTCCTCTCAGATTCCCGAACTTTCTGCCACAGAAATGAGAGGAACATGTGTTTTTTTAGCCAAATTTTGAGGTTTGCAAAGGATTCTGGGTAACAGAACCTGGTCCGAGCCCCGCAAGTCACCCCTCCTTGGATTCCCCTAGGTCTCTAGTTTTCAGAAATGCACAGGTTTGGTAGGTTTCCCTAGGTGCCGGCTGAGCTAGAGGCCAAAATCTACAGGTAGGCACTTCGCAAAAAACACCTCTGTTTTCTTCAAAAAATTTGGATGTGTCCACGTTGCGCTTAGGGGCGTTTCCTGTAGCGGGCGCTAGGCCTACCCACACAAGTGAGGTATCATTTTTATCGGGAGACTTGGGGGAACGCTGGGTGGAAGGAAATTTGTGGCTCCTCTCAGATTCCCGAACTTTCTGCCACAGAAATGTGAAGAACATGTGTCTTTTTAGCCAAATTTTGAGGTTTGCAAAGGATTCTGGGTAACAGAACCTGGTCCGAGCCCAGTAAGTCACCCCTCCTTGGATTCCCCTATGTCTCTAGTTTTCAGAAATGCACAGGTTTGGTAGGTTTCCCTAGGTGCCGGCTGAGCTAGAGGCCAAAATCTACAGGTAGGCACTTCGCAAAAAACACCTCTGTTTTCTTCCAAAAATTTGGATGTGTCCACATTGTGCTTTGGGGCGTTTCCTGTCGCGGGCGCTAGGCCTACCCACACAAGTGAGGTATCATTTTTATCGGGAGACTTGGGGGAATGCTGGGTGGAAGGAAATTTGGGGCTCCTCTCAGATTCCCGAACTTTCTGCCACAGAAATGTGAGGAACATGTGTTTTTTTAGCCAAATTTTGAGGTTTGCAAAGGATTCTGGGTAACAGAACCTGGTCCGAGCCCAGCAAGTCACCCCTCCTTGGATTCCCCTAGGTCTCTAGGTTTCAGAAATGCACAGGTTTGGTAGGTTTCCCTAGGTGCCGGCTGAGCTAGAGGTCAAAATCTACAGGTAGGCACTTCGCTAAAAACACCTCTGTTTTCTTCCAAAAATTTGGATGTGTCCACGTTGCGCTTTGGGGCGTTTCCTGTCGCAGGAGCTATGCCTACCCACACAAGTGAGGTATCATTTTTATTGGGAGACTTGGGGAAACGCTGGGTGGAAGGAAATTTGTGCCTCCTCTCAGATTCCCGAACTTTCTGCCACAGAAATGAGAGGAACATGTGTTTTTTTAGCCAAATTTTGAGGTTTGCAAAGGATTCTGGGTAACAGAACCTGGTCCGAGCCCCGCAAGTCACCCCTCCTTGGATTCCCCTAGGTCTCTAGTTGTCAGAAATGCACAGGTTTGGTAGGTTTCCCAAGGTGCCGGCTGAGCTAGAGGTCAAAATCTACAGGTAGGCACTTCGCTAAAAACACCTCTGTTTTCTTCCAAAAATTTGGATGTGTCCACGTTGCGCTTTGGGGCGTTTCCTGTCGCAGGAGCTATGCCTACCCACACAAGTGAGGTATCATTTTTATCGGGAGACTTGGGGGAACGCTGGGTGGAAGGAAATGTGTGCCTCCTCTCAGATTCCCGAACTTTCTGCCACAGAAATGAGAGGAACATGTGTTTTTTTAGCCAAATTTTGAGGTTTGCAAAGGATTCTGGGTAACAGAACCTGGTCCGAGCCCCGCAAGTCACCCCTCCTTGGATTCCCCTAGGTCTCTAGTTTTCAGAAATGCACAGGTTTGGTAGGTTTCCCTAGGTGCCGGCTGAGCTAGAGGCCAAAATCTACAGGTAGGCACTTCGCAAAAAACACCTCTGTTTTCTTCTAAAAATGTGGATGTGTCCACGTTGCGCTTTGGGGCGTTTCCTGTCGCGGGTGCTAGGCCTACCCACACAAGTGAGGTATCATTTTTATCGGGAGACTTGGGGGAACGCTGGGTGGAAGGAAATTTGTGGCTCCTCTCAGATTCCCGAACTTTCTGCCACAGAAATGTGAAGAACATGTGTCTTTTTAGCCAAATTTTGAGGTTTGCAAACGATTCTGGGTAACAGAACCTGGTCCGAGCCCCGTAAGTCACCCCTCCTTGGATTCCCCTATGTCTCTAGTTTTCAGAAATGCACAGGTTTGGTAGGTTTCCCTAGGTGCCGGCTGAGCTAGAGGCCAAAATCTACAGGTAGGTACTTCGCAAAAAACACCTCTGTTTTCTTCCAAAAATTTGGATGTGTCCACGTTGCGCTTTGGGGCGGTTCCTGTCGCGGGCGCTAGGCCTACCCACACAAGTGAGGTATCATTTTTATCGGGAAACTTGGGGGAACGCTGAGTGGAAGGAAATTTGTGGCTCCTCTTAGATTCCAGAACTTTCTGCCACAGAAATGTGAGGAACATGTGTTTTTTTAGCCAAATTCTGAGGTTTGCAAAGGATTCTGGGTAACAGAACCTGGTCCGAGCCCTGCAAGTCACCCCTCCTTGAATTCCCCTAGGTCTCTAGTTTTCAGAAATGCACAGGTTTGGTAGGTTTCCCTAGGTGCCGGCTGAGCTAGAGGCCAAAATCTACAGGTAGGTACTTCGCAAAAAACACCTCTGTTTTCTTCCAAAGATTTTGATGTGTCCACGTTGCGCTTTGGGGCGTTTCCTGTCGCTGGCGCTAGGCCTACCCACACAAGTGAGGTATCATTTTTATCGGGAGACTTGTGGGAACGCTGGGTGGAAGTAAATTTGTGGCTCCTCTCAGATTCCTGAACTTTCTGCCACAGGAATGTGAGGAACATGTGTTTTTTTAGCCAAATTTTGAGGTTTGCAAAGGATTCTGGGTAACAGAACCTGGTCCGAGCCCCGCAAGTCACCCCTCCTTGGAATTCCCCTAGGTCTCTAGTTTTCAGAAATGCACAGGTTTGGTAGGTTTCCCTAGGTGCCGGCTGAGCTAGAGGCCAAAATCTACAGGCACGTCGCAAAAAACACCTCTGTTTTCTTCCCAAAATTTGGATGTGTCCATGTTGCGCTTTGGGGCGTTTCCTGTCGCGGGCGCTAGGCCTACCCACACAAGTGAGGTATCATTTTTATTGGGAGACTTGGGGGAACGCTGGGAGGAAGGAAATTTGTGGCTCCTCTCAGATTCCCGAACTTTCTGCCACAGAAATGTGAAGAACATGTGTCTTTTTAGCCAAATTTTGAGGTTTGCAAACGATTCTGGGTAACAGAACCTGGTCCGAGCCCCGTAAGTCACCCCTCCTTGGATTCCCCTATGTCTCTAGTTTTCAGAAATGCACAGGTTTGGTAGGTTTCCCTAGGTGCCGGCTGAGCTAGAGGCCAAAATCTACAGGTAGGTACTTCGCAAAAAACACCTCTGTTTTCTTCCAAAAATTTGGATGTGTCCACGTTGCGCTTTGGGGCGGTTCCTGTCGCGGGCGCTAGGCCTACCCACACAAGTGAGGTATCATTTTTATCGGGAAACTTGGGGGAACGCTGGGTGTAAGGAAATTTGTGGCTCCTCTCAGATTCCCGAACTTTCTGCCACAGAAATGTGAGGAACATGTGTTTTTTTAGCCAAATTTTGAGGTTTGCAAAGGATTCTGGGTAACAGAACCTGGTCTGAGCCCCGCAAGTCACCCCTCCATGGATTCCCCTAGGTCTCTAGTTTTCAGAAATGCACAGGTTTGGTAGGTTTCCTTAGGTGCCGGCTGAGCTAGAGGCCAAAATCTACAGGTAGGCACTTTGCTAAAAACACCTCTGTTTTCTTCCAAAAATTTGGATGTGTCCACGTTGCGCTTTGGGGAGTTTCCTGTCACGGGAGCTAGGCCTACCCACAGAAATGAGGTATCATTTTTATCGGGAGACTTGGGGGAACGCTGGGTGGAAGGAAATTTGTGGCTCCTCTCAGATTCCCGAACTTTCTGCCACAGAAATGTGAGGAACATGTGTTTTTTTAAGCAAATTTTGAAGTTTGCAAAGGATTCTGGGTAACAGAACCTGGTCCGAGCCCCGCAAGTCACCCCTCCTTGGATTCCCCTAGGTCTCTAGTTTTCAGAAATTCACAGGTTTGGTAGGTTTCCCTGGGTGCCGGCTGAGCTGGAGGCCAAAATCTACAGGTAGGCACTTCGCAAAAAACACCTCTGTTTTCTTCCAAAAATTTGGATGTGTCCACGTTGTGCTTTGGGGCGTTTCCTGTCGCGGGCGCTAGGCCTACCCACACAAGTGAGGTATCATTTTTATCGGGAGACTTGGGGGAATGCTGGGTGGAAGGAAATTTGGGGCTCCTCTCAGATTCCCGAACTTTCTGCCACAGAAATGTGAGGAACATGTGTTTTTTTAGCCAAATTTTGAGGTTTGCAAAGGATTCTGGGTAACAGAACCTGGTCCGAGCCCAGCAAGTCACCCCTCCTTGGATTCCCCTAGGTCTCTAGGTTTCAGAAATGCACAGGTTTGGTAGGTTTCCCTAGGTGCCGGCTGAGCTAGAGGTCAAAATCTACAGGTAGGCACTTCGCTAAAAACACCTCTGTTTTCTTCCAAAAATTTGGATGTGTCCACGTTGCGCTTTGGGGCGTTTCCTGTCGCAGGAGCTATGCCTACCCACACAAGTGAGGTATCATTTTTATTGGGAGACTTGGGGAAACGCTGGGTGGAAGGAAATTTGTGCCTCCTCTCAGATTCCCGAACTTTCTGCCACAGAAATGAGAGGAACATGTGTTTTTTTAGCCAAATTTTGAGGTTTGCAAAGGATTCTGGGTAACAGAACCTGGTCCGAGCCCCGCAAGTCATCCCTCCTTGGATTTCCCTAGGTCTCTAGTTTTCAGAAATGCACAGATTTGGTAGGTTTCCCTAGGTGCCGGCTGAGCTAGAGGCCAAAATATACAGGTAGGCACTTCGCAAAAAACACCTCTGTTTTCTTCCCAAAATTTGGATGTGTCCATGTTGCGCTTTGGGGTGTTTCCTGTCGCGGGCGCTAGGCGTACCCACACAAGTGAGGTATAATTTTTATCGGGAGACTTGGGGGAACGCTGGGTGGAAGGAAATTTGTGGCTCCTCCGAAATTCCAGAACTTTCTGCCACAGAAATGTGAGGAACATGTGTTTTTTTAGCCAAATTTTGAGGTTTGCAAAGGATTCTGGGTAACAGAACCTGGTCTGAGCCCCGCAAGTCACCCCTCCATGGATTCCCCTAGGTCTCTAGTTTTCAGAAATGCACAGGTTTGGTAGGTTTCCTTAGGTGCCGGCTGAGCTAGAGGCCAAAATCTACAGGTAGGCACTTTGCTAAAAACACCTCTGTTTTCTTCCAAAAATTTGGATGTGTCCACGTTGCGCTTTGGGGCGTTTCCTGTCACGGGAGCTAGGCCTACCCACAGAAATGAGGTATCATTTTTATCGGGAGACTTGGGGGAACGCTGGGTGGAAGGAAATTTGTGGCTCCTCTCAGATTCCCGAACTTTCTGCCACAGAAATGTGAGGAACATGTGTTTTTTTAAGCAAATTTTGAAGTTTGCAAAGGATTCTGGGTAACAGAACCTGGTCCGAGCCCCGCAAGTCACCCCTCCTTGGATTCCCCTAGGTCTCTAGGTTTCAGAAATGCACAGGTTTGGTAGGTTTCCCTAGGTGCCGGCTGAGCTAGAGGTCAAAATCTACAGGTAGGCACTTCGCTAAAAACACCTCTGTTTTCTTCCAAAAATTTGGATGTGTCCACGTTGCGCTTTGGGGCGTTTCCTGTCGCAGGAGCTATGCCTACCCACACAAGTGAGGTATCATTTTTATCGGGAGACTTGGGGGAACGCTGGGTGGAAGGAAATTTGTGCCTCCTCTCAGATTCCCGAACTTTCTGCCACAGAAATGAGAGGAACATGTGTTTTTTTAGCCAAATTTTGAGGTTTGCAAAGGATTCTGGGTAACAGAACCTGGTCCGAGCCCCGCAAGTCACCCCTCCTTGGATTCCCCTAGGTCTCTAGTTTTCAGAAATGCACAGGTTTGGTAGGTTTCCCTAGGTGCCGGCTGAGCTAGAGGCCAAAATCTACAGGTAGGCACTTCGCAAAAAACACCTCTGTTTTCTTCAAAAAATTTGGATGTGTCCACGTTGCGCTTAGGGGCGTTTCCTGTCGCGGGCGCTAGGCCTACCCACACAAGTGAGGTATCATTTTTATCGGGAGACTTGGGGGAACGCTGGGTGGAAGGAAATTTGTGGCTCCTCTCAGATTCCCGAACTTTCTGCCACAGAAATGTGAAGAACATGTGTCTTTTTAGCCAAATTTTGAGGTTTGCAAAGGATTCTGGGTAACAGAACCTGGTCCGAGCCCAGCAAGTCACCCCTCCTTGGATTCCCCTAGGTCTCTAGGTTTCAGAAATGCACAGGTTTGGTAGGTTTCCCTAGGTGCCGGCTGAGCTAGAGGTCAAAATCTACAGGTAGGCACTTCGCTAAAAACACCTCTGTTTTCTTCCAAAAATTTGGATGTGTCCACGTTGCGCTTTGGGGCGTTTCCTGTCGCAGGAGCTATGCCTACCCACACAAGTGAGGTATCATTTTTATTGGGAGACTTGGGGAAACGCTGGGTGGAAGGAAATTTGTGCCTCCTCTCAGATTCCCGAACTTTCTGCCACAGAAATGAGAGGAACATGTGTTTTTTTAGCCAAATTTTGAGGTTTGCAAAGGATTCTGGGTAACAGAACCTGGTCCGAGCCCCGCAAGTCATCCCTCCTTGGATTTCCCTAGGTCTCTAGTTTTCAGAAATGCACAGATTTGGTAGGTTTCCCTAGGTGCCGGCTGAGCTAGAGGCCAAAATATACAGGTAGGCACTTCGCAAAAAACACCTCTGTTTTCTTCCCAAAATTTGGATGTGTCCATGTTGCGCTTTGGGGTGTTTCCTGTCGCGGGCGCTAGGCGTACCCACACAAGTGAGGTATAATTTTTATCGGGAGACTTGGGGGAACGCTGGGTGGAAGGAAATTTGTGGCTCCTCCGAAATTCCAGAACTTTCTGCCACAGAAATGTGAGGAACATGTGTTTTTTTAGCCAAATTTTGAGGTTTGCAAAGGATTCTGGGTAACAGAACCTGCTCCGAGCCCCGCAAGTCACCCCTCCTTGGATTCCCCTAGGTCTCTAGTTTTCAGAAATTCACAGGTTTGGTAGGTTTCCCTGGGTGCCGGCTGAGCTGGAGGCCAAAATCTACAGGTAGGCACTTCGCAAAAAACACCTCTGTTTTCTTCCCAAAATTTGGATGTGTCCACGTTGCGCTTTGGGGCGTTTCCTGTCGCGGGCGCTATGCCTACCCACACAAGTGAGGTATCATTTTTATCGGGAGACTTGGGGGAACGCTGGGTGGAAGGAAATTTGTGGCTCCTCTCAGATTCCAGAACTTTCTGCCACAGAAATATGAGGAACATGTGTTTTTTTAGCCAAATTTTGAGGTTTGCAAAGGATTCTGGGTAACAGAACCTGGTCTGAGCCCCGCAAGTCACCCCTCCATGGATTCCCCTAGGTCTCTAGTTTTCAGAAATGCACAGGTTTGGTAGGTTTCCTTAGGTGCCGGCTGAGCTAGAGGCCAAAATCTACAGGTAGGCACTTTGCTAAAAACACCTCTGTTTTCTTCCAAAAATTTGGATGTGTCCACGTTGCGCTTTGGGGCGTTTCCTGTCACGGGAGCTAGGCCTACCCACAGAAATGAGGTATCATTTTTATCGGGAGACTTGGGGGAACGCTGGGTGGAAGGAAATTTGTGGCTCCTCTCAGATTCCCGAACTTTCTGCCACAGAAATGTGAGGAACATGTGTTTTTTTAAGCAAATTTTGAAGTTTGCAAAGGATTCTGGGTAACAGAACCTGGTCCGAGCCCCGCAAGTCACCCCTCCTTGGATTCCCCTAGGTCTCTAGGTTTCAGAAATGCACAGGTTTGGTAGGTTTCCCTAGGTGCCGGCTGAGCTAGAGGTCAAAATCTACAGGTAGGCACTTCGCTAAAAACACCTCTGTTTTCTTCCAAAAATTTGGATGTGTCCACGTTGCGCTTTGGGGCGTTTCCTGTCGCAGGAGCTATGCCTACCCACACAAGTGAGGTATCATTTTTATCGGGAGACTTGGGGGAACGCTGGGTGGAAGGAAATTTGTGCCTCCTCTCAGATTCCCGAACTTTCTGCCACAGAAATGAGAGGAACATGTGTTTTTTTAGCCAAATTTTGAGGTTTGCAAAGGATTCTGGGTAACAGAACCTGGTCCGAGCCCCGCAAGTCACCCCTCCTTGGATTCCCCTAGGTCTCTAGTTTTCAGAAATGCACAGGTTTGGTAGGTTTCCCTAGGTGCCGGCTGAGCTAGAGGCCAAAATCTACAGGTAGGCACTTCGCAAAAAACACCTCTGTTTTCTTCAAAAAATTTGGATGTGTCCACGTTGCGCTTAGGGGCGTTTCCTGTCGCGGGCGCTAGGCCTACCCACACAAGTGAGGTATCATTTTTATCGGGAGACTTGGGGGAACGCTGGGTGGAAGGAAATTTGTGGCTCCTCTCAGATTCCCGAACTTTCTGCCACAGAAATGTGAAGAACATGTGTCTTTTTAGCCAAATTTTGAGGTTTGCAAAGGATTCTGGGTAACAGAACCTGGTCCGAGCCCAGTAAGTCACCCCTCCTTGGATTCCCCTATGTCTCTAGTTTTCAGAAATGCACAGGTTTGGTAGGTTTCCCTAGGTGCCGGCTGAGCTAGAGGCCAAAATCTACAGGTAGGCACTTCGCAAAAAACACCTCTGTTTTCTTCCAAAAATTTGGATGTGTCCACATTGTGCTTTGGGGCGTTTCCTGTCGCGGGCGCTAGGCCTACCCACACAAGTGAGGTATCATTTTTATCGGGAGACTTGGGGGAATGCTGGGTGGAAGGAAATTTGGGGCTCCTCTCAGATTCCCGAACTTTCTGCCACAGAAATGTGAGGAACATGTGTTTTTTTAGCCAAATTTTGAGGTTTGCAAAGGATTCTGGGTAACAGAACCTGGTCCGAGCCCAGCAAGTCACCCCTCCTTGGATTCCCCTAGGTCTCTAGGTTTCAGAAATGCACAGGTTTGGTAGGTTTCCCTAGGTGCCGGCTGAGCTAGAGGCCAAAATCTGCAGGTAGGCACTTCGCAAAAAACACCTCTGTTTTCTTCCCAAAATTTGGATGTGTCCACGTTGCGCTTTGGGGCGTTTCCTGTCGCGGGCGCTATGCCTACCCACACAAGTGAGGTATCATTTTTATCGGGAGACTTGGGGGAACGCTGTGTGGAAGGAAATTTGTGGCTCCTCTCAGATTCAAGAACTTTCTGCCACAGAAATGAGAGGAACATGTGTTTTTTTAGCCAAATTTTGAGGTTTCCAAAGGATTCTGGGTAACAGAACCTGGTCCGAGCCCCGCAAGTCACCCCTCCATGGATTCCCCTAGGTCTCTAGTTTTCAGAAATGCACAGGTTTGGTAGGTTTCCCTATGTGCCGGCTGAGCTAGAGGCCAAAATCTACAGGTAGGCACTTCGCTAAAAACACCTCTGTTTTCTTCCAAAAATTTGGATGTGTCCACGTTGCGCTTTGGGGCGTTTCCTGTCGCGGGAGCTAGGCCTACCCACACAAGTGAGGTATCATTTTTATCGGGAGACTTGGGGGAACGCTGGGTGGAAGGAAATTTGTGGCTCCTCTCAGATTCCCGAACTTTCTGCCACAGAAATGTGAGGAACATGTGTTTTTTTAGCCAAATTTTGAGGTTTGCAAAGGATTCTGGGTAACAGAACCTGGTCCGAGCCCCACAAGTCACCCCTCCTTGGATTCCCCTAGGTCTCTAGTTTTCAGAAATGCACAGGTTTGGTAGGTTTCCCTAGCTGCCGGCTGAGCTAGAGGCCAAAATCTACAGGTAGGCACTTCGCAAAAAACACCTCTGTTTTCTTCCAAAAAATTTGGATGTGTCCACGTTGCGCTTTGGGGCGTTTCCTGTCGCGGGCGCTAGGCCTACCCACACAAGTGAGGTATCATTTGTATCGGGAGACTTGGGGGAACGCTGGGTGGAAGGAAATTTGTGGCTCCTCTCAGATTCAAGAACTTTCTGCCACAGAAATGAGAGGAACATGTGTTTTTTTAGCCAAATTTTGAGGTTTCCAAAGGATTCTGGGTAACAGAACCTGGTCCGAGCCCCGCAAGTCACCCCTCCATGGATTCCCCTAGGTCTCTAGTTTTCAGAAATGCACAGGTTTGGTAGGTTTCCCTAGGTGCCGGCTGAGCTAGAGGCCAAAATCTACAGGTAGGCACTTCGCTAAAAACACCTCTGTTTTCTTCCAAAAATGTGGATGTGTCCACGTTGCGCTTTGGGGCGTTTCCTGTCGCGGGAGCTAGGCCTACCCACACAAGTGAGGTATCATTTTTATCGGGAGACTTGGGGGAACGCTGGGTGGAAGGAAATTTGTGGCTCCTCTCAGATTCCCGAACTTTCTGCCACAGAAATGTGAGGAACATGTGTTTTTTTAGCCAAATTTTGAGGTTTGCAAAGGATTCTGGGTAACAGAACCTGGTCCGAGCCACACAAGTCACCCCTCCTTGGATTCCTCTAGGTCTCTAGTTTTCAGAAATGCACAGGTTTGGTAGGTTTCCCTAGCTGCCGGCTGAGCTAGAGGCCAAAATCTACAGGTAGGCACTTCGCAAAATACACCTCTGTTTTCTTCCAAAAATTTGGATGTGTACACGACGCGCTTTGGGGCGTTTCCTGTCGCGGGCGCTAGGCCTACCCACACAAGTGAGGTATCATTTTTATCGGGAGACTTGGGGGAATGCTGGGAGGAAGGAAATTTGGGGCTCCTCTCAGATTGTCGAACTTTCTGCCACAGAAATGTGAGGAACATGTGTTTTTTTAGCCAAATTTTGAGGTTTGCAAAGGACTCTGGGTAACAGAACCTGGTCCGAGCCCAGCAAGTCACCCCTCCTTGGATTCCCCTAGGTCTCTAGGTTTCAGAAATGCACAGGTTTGGTAGGTTTCCCTAGGTGCCGGCTGAGCTAGAGGCCAAAATCTACAGGTAGGCACTTCGCAAAAAACACCTCTGTTTTCTTCCCAAAATTTGGATGTGTCCACGTTGCGCTTTGGGGTGTTTCCTGTCGCGGGCGCTATGCCTACCCACACAAGTGAGGTATCATTTTTATCGGGAGACTTGGGGGAACGCTGGGTGGAAGGAAATTTGTGGCTCCTCTCAGAGTCCAGAACTTTCTGCCACAGAAATGTGAGGAACATGTGCTTTTTTAGCCAAATTTTGAGGTTTGCAAAGGATTCTGGGTAACAGAACCTGGTCCGAGCCCCGCAAGTCACCCCTCCTTGGATTCCCCTAGGTCTCTAGTTTTCAGAAATGCACAGGTTTGGTAGGTTTCCCTGGGTGCCGGCTGAGCTAGAGGCCAAAATCTACAGGTAGGTACTTCGCAAAAAACACCTCTGTTTTCTTCCAAAAATTTGGATGTGTCCACGTTGTGCTTTGGGGCGTTTCCTGTCGCGGGCGCTAGGCCTACCCATACAAGTGAGGTATCATTTTTATCGGGAGACTTGGGGGAACGCTGGGTGGAAGGAAATTTGTGGCTCCTCTCAGATTCCCGAACTTTCTGCCACAGAAATGTGAGGAACATGTGTTTTTTTAGCCAAATTTTGAGGTTTGCAAAGGATTCTGGGTAACAGAACCTGGTCCGAGCCCCGCAAGTCACACCTCCTTGGATTCCCCTAGGTCTCCAGTTTTCAGAAATGCACAGGTTTGGTAGGTTTCCCTAGGTGCCGGCTGAGCTAGAGGCCAAAATCTACAGGTAGGTACTTCGCAAAAAACACCTCTGTTTTCTTCCAAAAATTTGGATGTGTCCACGTTGCGTTTTGGGGCGTTTCCTGTCGCGGGCGCTAGGCCTACCCACACAAGTGAGGTATCATTTTTATCGGGAGACTTGGGGGAACGCTGGGTGGAAGGAAATTTGTGGCTCCTCTTAGATTCCAGAACTTTCTGCCACAGAAATGTGAGGAACATGTGTTTTTTTAGCCAAATTTTGAGGTTTGCAAAGGATTCTACGTAACAGAACCTGGTCCGAGCCCCACAAGTCACCCCTCCTTGGATTCCCCTAGGTCTCTAGTTTTCAGAAATGCACAGGTTTGGTAGGTTTCCCTAGCTGCCGGCTGAGCTAGAGGCCAAAATCTACAGGTAGGCACTTCGCAAAAAACACCTTTTTTTTCTTCCAAAAATTTGGATGTGTCCACGACGCGCTTTGGGGCGTTTCCTGTCGCGGGCGCTAGGCCTACCCACACAAGTGAGGTATCATTTTTATCAGGAGACTTGGGGGAACGCTGGGTGGAAGAAAATTTGTGGCTCCTCTCAGATTCCCGAACTTTCTGCCACAGAAATATGAGGAACATGTGTTTTTTTGGCCAAATTTTGAGGTTTGCAAAGGATTCTGGTTAACAGAACCTGGTCCGAGCCCCGCAAGTCACCCCTCCTTGGATTTCCCTAGGTCTCTAGTTTTCAGAAATGCACAGATTTGGTAGGTTTCCCTAGGTGCCGGCTGAGCTAGAGGCCAAAATCTACAGGTAGACACTTCGCAAAAAACACCTCTGTTTTCTTCCAAAAATTTGGATGTGTCCATGTTGCGCTTTGGGGTGTTTCCTGTCGCGGGCGCTAGGCGTACCCACACATGTGAGGTATAATTGTTATCGGGAGACTTGGGGGAACGCTGGGTGGAAGGAAATTTGTGGCTCCTCCCAGATTCCAGAACTTTCTGCCACAGAAATGTGAGGAACATGTGTTTTTTTAGCCAAATTTTGAGGTTTGCAAAGGATTCTGGGTAACAGAACCTGGTCCGAGCCCCGCAAGTCACCCCTCCTTGGATTACCCTAGGTCTCTAGTTTTCAGAAATGCACAGGTTTGGTAGGTTTCCCTGGGTGCCGGCTGAGCTGGAGGCCAAAATCTACAGGTAGGCACTTCGCAAAAAACACCTCTGTTTTCTTCCAAAAAATTTGGATGTGTCCACTTTGCGCTTTGGGGCGTTTCCTGTCGCGGGCGCTAGGCCTACCCACACAAGGGAGGTATCATTTTTATCGGGAGACTTGGGGGAACGCTGGGTGGAAGGAAATTTGTGGCTCCTCTCAGATTCAAGAACTTTCTGCCACAGAAATAAGAGGAACATGTGTTTTTTTAGCCAAATTTTGAGGTTTCCAAAGGATTCTGGGTAACAGAACCTGGTCCGAGCCCCGCAAGTCACCCCTCCATGGATTCCCCTAGGTCTCTAGTTTTCAGAAATGCACAGGTTTGGTAGGTTTCCCTAGCTGCCGGCTGAGCTAGAGGCCAAAATCTACAGGTAGGCACTTCGCAAAAAACACCTTTTTTTTCTCCCAAAAATTTGGATGTGTCCACGACGCGCTTTGGGGCGTTTCCTGTCGCGGGCGCTAGGCCTACCCACACAAGTGAGGTATCATTTTTATCAGGAGACTTGGGGGAACGCTGGGTGGAAGGAAATTTGTGGCTCCTCCCAGATTCCAGAACTTTCTGCCACAGAAATGTGAGGAACATGTGTTTTTTTAGCCAAATTTTGAGGTTTGCAAAGGATTCTGGTTAACAGAACCTGGTCCGAGCCCCGCAAGTCACCCCTCCTTGGATTTCCCTAGGTCTCTAGTTTTCAGAAATGCACAGATTTGGTAGGTTTCCCTAGGTGCCGGCTGAGCTAGAGGCCAAAATCTACAGGTAGGCACTTCGCAAAAAACACCTCTGTTTTCTTCCAAAAATTTGGATGTGTCCATGTTGCGCTTTGGGGTGTTTCCTGTCGCGGGCGCTAGGCGTACCCACACATGTGAGGTATAATTTTTATCGGGAGACTTGGGGGAACGCTGGGTGGAAGGAAATTTGTGGCTCCTCCCAGATTCCAGAACTTTCTGCCACAGAAATGTGAGGAACATGTGTTTTTTTAGCCAAATTTTGAGGTTTGCAAAGGATTCTGGGTAACAGAACCTGGTCCGAGCCCTGCAAGTCACCCCTCCTTGGATTACCCTAGGTCTCTAGTTTTCAGAAATGCACAGGTTTGGTAGGTTTCCCTGGGTGCCGGCTGAGCTGGAGGCCAAAATCTACAGGTAGGCACTTCGCAAAAAACACCTCTGTTTTCTTCCAAAAAATTTGGATGTGTCCACGTTGCGCTTTGGGGCGTTTCCTGTCGCGGGCGCTAGGCCTACCCACACAAGGGAGGTATCATTTTTATCGGGAGACTTGGGGGAACGCTGGGTGGAAGGAAATTTGTGGCTCCTCTCAGATTCAAGAACTTTCTGCCACAGAAATGAGAGGAACATGTGTTTTTTTAGCCAAATTTTGAGGTTTCCAAAGGATTCTGGGTAACAGAACCTGGTCCGAGCCCCGCAAGTCACCCCTCCATGGATTCCCTAGGTCTCTAGTTTTCAGAAATGCACAGGTTTGGTAGGTTTCCCTAGGTGCCGGCTGAGCTAGAGGCCAAAATCTACAGGTAGGCACTTCGCTAAAAACACCTCTGTTTTCTTCCAAAATTTTGGATGTGTCCACGTAGCGCTTTGGGGCGTTTCCTGTGGCGGGAGCTAGGCCTACCCACACAAGTGAGGTATCATTTTTATCGGGAGACTTGGGGGAACGCTGGGTGGAAGGAAATTTGTGGCTCCTCTCAGATTCCCGAACTTTCTGCCACAGAAATGTGAGGAACATGTGTTTTTTTAGCCAAATTTTGAGGTTTGCAAAGGATTCTGGGTAACAGAACCTGGTCCGAGCCCCACAAGTCACCCCTCCTTGGATTCCCCTAGGTCTCTAGTTTTCAGAAATGCACAGGTTTGGTAGGTTTCCCTAGGTGCCGGCTGAGCTAGAGGTCAAAATCTACAGGTAGGCACTTCGCTAAAAACACCTCTGTTTTCTTCCAAAAATTTGGATGTGTCCACATTGCGCTTTGGGGCGTTTCCTGTCGCAGGAGCTATGCCTACCCACACAAGTGAGGTATCATTTTTATTGGGAGACTTTGGGGAACGCTGGGTGGAAGGAAATTTGTGCCTCCTCTCAGATTCCCGAACTTTCTGCCACAGAAATGAGAGGAACATGTGTTTTTTTAGCCAAATTTTGAGGTTTGCAAAGGATTCTGGGTAACAGAACCTGGTCCGAGCCCCTCAAGTCATCCCTCCTTGGATTTCCCTAGGTCTCTAGTTTTCAGAAATGCACAGATTTGGTAGGTTTCCCTAGGTGCCGGCTGAGCTAGAGGCCAAAATATACAGGTAGGCACTTCGCAAAAAACACCTCTGTTTTCTTCCCAAAATTTGGATGTGTCCATGTTGCGCTTTGGGGTGTTTCCTGTCGCGGGCGCTAGGCGTACCCACACAAGTGAGGTATAATTTTTATCGGGAGACTTGGGGGAACGCTGGGTGGAAGGAAATTTGTGGCTCCTCCCAGATTCCAGAACTTTCTGCCACAGAAATGTGAGGAACATGTGTTTTTTTAGCCAAATTTTGAGGTTTGCAAAGGATTCTGGGTAACAGAACCTGGTCCGAGCCCCGCAAGTCACCCCTCCTTGGATTCCCCTAGGTCTCTAGTTTTCAGAAATTCACAGGTTTGGTAGGTTTCCCTGGGTGCCGGCTGAGCTGGAGGCCAAAATCTACAGGTAGGCACTTTGCAAAAAACACCTCTGTTTTCTTCCCAAAATTTGGATGTGTCCACGTTGCGCTTTGGGGCGTTTCCTGTCGCGGGCGCTATGCCTACCCACACAAGTGAGGTATCATTTTTATCGGGAGACTTGGGGGAACGCTGGGTGGAAGGAAATTTGTGGCTCCTCTCAGATTCCAGAACTTTCTGCCACAGAAATGTGAGGAACATGTGTTTTTTTAGTCAAATTTTGAGGTTTGCAAAGGATTCTGGGTAACAGAACCTGGTCTGAGCCCCGCAAGTCACCCCTCCATGGATTCCCCTAGGTCTCTAGTTTTCAGAAATGCACAGGTTTGGTAGGTTTCCTTAGGTGCCGGCTGAGCTAGAGGCCAAAATCTACAGGTAGGCACTTTGCTAAAAACACCTCTGTTTTCTTCCAAAAATTTGGATGTGTCCACGTTGCGCTTAGGGGCGTTTCCTGTCACGGGAGCTAGGCCTACCCACAGAAATGAGGTATCATTTTTATCGGGAGACTTGGGGGAACGCTGGGTGGAAGGAAATTTGTGGCTCCTCTCAGATTCCCGAACTTTCTGCCACAGAAATGTGAGGAACATGTGTTTTTTTAAGCAAATTTTGAAGTTTGCAAAGGATTCTGGGTAACAGAACCTGGTCCGAGCCCCACAAGTCACCCCTCCTTGGATTCCCATAGGTCTCTAGTTTTCAGAAATTCACAGGTTTGGTAGGTTTCCCTGGGTGCCGGCTGAGCTGGAGGCCAAAATCTACAGGTAGGCACTTCGCAAAAAACACCTCTGTTTTCTTCCAAAAATTTGGATGTGTCCACGTTGTGCTTTGGGGCGTTTCCTGTCGCGGGCGCTAGGCCTACCCACACAAGTGAGGTATCATTTTTATCGGGAGACTTGGGGGAATGCTGTGTGGAAGGAAATTTGGGGCTCCTCCCAGATTCCAGAACTTTCTGCCACAGAAATGTGAGGAACATGTGTTTTTTTAGCCAAATTTTGAGGTTTGCAAAGGATTCTGGGTAACAGAACCTGGTCCGAGCCCAGCAAGTCACCCCTCCTTGGATTCCCCTAGGTCTCTAGGTTTCAGAAATGCACAGGTTTGGTAGGTTTCCCTAGGTGCCGGCTGAGCTAGAGGCCAAAATCTACAGGTAGGCACTTCGCAAAAAACACCTCTGTTTTCTTCCCAAAATTTGGATGTGTCCACGTTGCGCTTTGGGGTGTTTCCTGTCGCGGGCGCTATGCCTACCCACACAAGTGAGGTATCATTTTTATCGGGATACTTGGGGGAACGCTGGGTGGAAGGAAATTTGTGGCTCCTCTCAGATTCCCGAACTTTCTGCCACAGAAATGTGAGGAACATGTGTTTTTTTAGCAACATTTTGAGGTTTGCAAAGGATTCTGGGTAACAGAACCTGGTCCGAGACCCGCAAGTCACCCCTCCTTGGATTCCCCTAGGTCTCTAGTTGTCAGAAATGCACAGGTTTGGTAGGTTTCCCTAGGTGCCGGCTGAGCTAGAGGTCAAAATCTACAGGTAGGCACTTCGCTAAAAACACCTCTGTTTTCTTCCAAAAATTTGGATGTGTCCACGTTGCGCTTTGGGGCGTTTCCTGTCGCAGGAGCTATGCCTACCCACACAAGTGAGGTATCATTTTTATCGGGAGACTTGGGGGAACGCTGGGTGGAAGGAAATTTGTGCCTCCTCTCAGATTCCCGAACTTTCTGCCACAGAAATGAGAGGAACATGTGTTTTTTTAGCCAAATTTTGAGGTTTGCAAAGGATTCTGGGTAACAGAACCTGGTCCGAGCCCCGCAAGTCACCCCTCCTTGGATTCCCCTAGGTCTCTAGTTTTCAGAAATGCACAGGTTTGGTAGGTTTCCCAAGGTGCCGGCTGAGCTAGAGGCCAAAATCTACATGTAGGCACTTCGCAAAAAACACCTCTGTTTTCTTCTAAAAATTTGGATGTGTCCACGTTGCGCTTAGGGGCGTTTCCTGTCGCGGGCGCTAGGCCTACCCACACAAGTGAGGTATCATTTTTATCGGGAGACTTGGGGGAACGCTGGGTGGAAGCAAATTTGTGGCTCCTCTCAGATTCCCGAACTTTCTGCCACAGAAATGTGAAGAACATGTGTCTTTTTAGCCAAATTTTGAGGTTTGCAAAGGATTCTGGGTAACAGAACCTGGTCCGAGCCCAGTAAGTCACCCCTCCTTGGATTCCCCTAGGTCTCTAGTTTTCAGAAATGCACAGGTTTGGTAGGTTTCCCTAGGTGCCGGCTGAGCTAGAGGCCAAAATCTACAGGTAGGCACTTCGCAAAAAACACCTCTGTTTTCTTCCAAAAATTTGGATGTGTCCACGTTGTGCTTTGGGGTGTTTCCTGTCGCGGGCTCTAGGCCTACCCACACAAGTGAGGTATCATTTTTATCGGGAGACTTGGGGGAATGCTGGGTGGAAGGAAATTTGGGGCTCCTCTCGGATTCCCGAACTTTCTGCCACAGAAATGTGAGGAACATGTGTTTTTTTAGCCAAATTTTGAGGTTTGCAAAGGATTCTGGGTAACAGAACCTGGTCCGAGCCCAGCAAGTCACCCCTCCTTGGATTTCCCTAGGTCTCTAGTTTTCAGAAATGCACAGATTTGGTAGGTTTCCCTAGGTGCCGGCTGAGCTAGAGGCCAAAATCTACAGGTAGGCACTTCGCAAAAAACACCTCTGTTTTCTTCCAAAAATTTGGATGTGTCCATGTTGCGCTTTGGGGTGTTTCCTGTCGCGGGCGCTAGGCGTACCCACACATGTGAGGTATAATTTTTATCGGGAGACTTGGGGGAACGCTGGGTGGAAGGAAATTTGTGGCTCCTCCCAGATTCCAGAACTTTCTGCCACAGAAATGTGAGGAACATGTGTTTTTTTAGCCAAATTTTGAGGTTTGCAAAGGATTCTGGGTAACAGAACCTGGTCCGAGCCCGGCAAGTCACCCCTCCTTGGATTACCCTAGGTCTCTAGTTTTCAGAAATGCACAGGTTTGGTAGGTTTCCCTGGGTGCCGGCTGAGCTGGAGGCCAAAATCTACAGGTAGGCACTTCGCAAAAAACACCTCTGTTTTCTTCCAAAAAATTTGGATGTGTCCACGTTGCGCTTTGGGGCGTTTCCTGTCGCGGGCGCTAGGCCTACCCACACAAGGGAGGTATCATTTTTATCGGGAGACTTGGGGGAACGCTGGGTGGAAGGAAATTTGTGGCTCCTCTCAGATTCAAGAACTTTCTGCCACAGAAATAAGAGGAACATGTGTTTTTTTAGCCAAATTTTGAGGTTTCCAAAGGATTCTGGGTAACAGAACCTGGTCCGAGCCCCGCAAGTCACCCCTCCATGGATTCCCCTAGGTCTCTAGTTTTCAGAAATGCACAGGTTTGGTAGGTTTCCCTAGGTGCCGGCTGAGCTAGAGGCCAAAATCTACAGGTAGGCACTTCGCTAAAAACACCTCTGTTTTCTTCCAAAATTTTGGATGTGTCCACGTTGCGCTTTGGGGCGTTTCCTGTCGCGGGAGCTAGGCCTACCCACACAAGTGAGGTATCATTTTTATCGGGAGACTTGGGGGAACGCTGGGTGGAAGGAAATTTGTGGCTCCTCTCAGATTCCAGAACTTTCTGCCACAGAAATGTGAGGAACATGTGTTTTTTTTGCCAAATTTTGAGGTTTGCAAAGGATTCTGGGTAACAGAACCTGGTCCGAGCCCCACAAGTCACCCCTCCTTGGATTTCCCTAGGTCTCTAGTTTTCAGAAATGCACAGATTTGGTAGGTTTCCCTAGGTGCCGGCTGAGCTAGAGGCCAAAATCTACAGGTAGGCACTTCGCAAAAAACACCTCTGTTTTCTTCCAAAAATTTGGATGTGTCCATGTTGCGCTTTGGGGTGTTTCCTGTCGCGGGCGCTAGGCGTACCCACACATGTGAGGTATAATTTTTATCGGGAGACTTGGGGGAACGCTGGGTGGAAGGAAATTTGTGGCTCCTCCCAGATTCCAGAACTTTCTGCCACAGAAATGTGAGGAACATGTGTTTTTTTAGCCAAATTTTGAGGTTTGCAAAGGATTCTGGGTAACAGAACCTGGTCCGAGCCCTGCAAGTCACCCCTCCTTGGATTACCCTAGGTCTCTAGTTTTCAGAAATGCACAGGTTTGGTAGGTTTCCCTGGGTGCCGGCTGAGCTGGAGGCCAAAATCTACAGGTAGGCACTTCGCAAAAAACACCTCTGTTTTCTTCCAAAAAATTTGGATGTGTCCACGTTGCGCTTTGGGGCGTTTCCTGTCGCGGGCGCTAGGCCTACCCACACAAGGGAGGTATCATTTTTATCGGGAGACTTGGGGGAACGCTGGGTGGAAGGAAATTTGTGGCTCCTCTCAGATTCAAGAACTTTCTGCCACAGAAATGTGAGGAACATGTGCTTTTTTAGCCAAATTTTGAGGTTTGCAAAGGATTCTGGGTAACAGAACCTGGTCCGAGCCCCGCAAGTCACACCTCCTTGGATTCCCCTACGTCTCTAGTTTTCAGAAATGCACAGGTTTGGTAGGTGTCCCTAGGTGCCGGCTGAGCTAGAGGCCAAAATCTACAGGTAGGTACTTCGCAAAAAACACCTCTGTTTTCTTCCCAAAATTTGGATGTGTCCACGTTGCGCTTTGGGGTGTTTCCTGTCGCGGGCGCTATGCCTACCCACACAAGTGAGGTATCATTTTTATCGGGAGACTTGGGGGAACGCTGGGTGGAAGGAAATTTGTGGCTCCTCTCAGATTCCCGAACTTTCTGCCACAGAAATGTGAGGAACATGTGTTTTTTTAGCAACATTTTGAGGTTTGCAAAGGATTCTGGGTAACAGAACCTGGTCCGAGACCCGCAAGTCACCCCTCCTTGGATTCCCCTAGGTCTCTAGTTGTCAGAAATGCACAGGTTTGGTAGGTTTCCCTAGGTGCCGGCTGAGCTAGAGGCCAAAATCTACAGGTAGGCACTTCGCAAAAAACACCTCTGTTTTCTTCCCAAAATTTGGATGTGTCCACGTTGCGCTTTGGGGCGTTTCCTGTCGCGGGCGCTATGCCTACCCACACAAGTGAGGTATCATTTTTATCGGGAGACTTGGGGGAACGCTGTGTGGAAGGAAATTTGTGGCTCCTCTCAGATTCAAGAACTTTCTGCCACAGAAATGAGAGGAACATGTGTTTTTTTAGCCAAATTTTGAGGTTTCCAAAGGATTCTGGGTAACAGAACCTGGTCCGAGCCCCGCAAGTCACCCCTCCATGGATTCCCCTAGGTCTCTAGTTTTCAGAAATGCACAGGTTTGGTAGGTTTCCCTATGTGCCGGCTGAGCTAGAGGCCAAAATCTACAGGTAGGCACTTCGCTAAAAACACCTCTGTTTTCTTCCAAAAATTTGGATGTGTCCACGTTGCGCTTTGGGGCGTTTCCTGTCGCGGGAGCTAGGCCTACCCACACAAGTGAGGTATCATTTTTATCGGGAGACTTGGGGGAACGCTGGGTGGAAGGAAATTTGTGGCTCCTCTCAGATTCCCGAACTTTCTGCCACAGAAATGTGAGGAACATGTGTTTTTTTAGCCAAATTTTGAGGTTTGCAAAGGATTCTGGGTAACAGAACCTGGTCCGAGCCCCACAAGTCACCCCTCCTTGGATTCCCCTAGGTCTCTAGTTTTCAGAAATGCACAGGTTTGGTAGGTTTCCCTAGCTGCCGGCTGAGCTAGAGGCCAAAATCTACAGGTAGGCACTTCGCAAAAAACACCTCTGTTTTCTTCCAAAAAATTTGGATGTGTCCACGTTGCGCTTTGGGGCGTTTCCTGTCGCGGGCGCTAGGCCTACCCACACAAGTGAGGTATCATTTTTATCGGGAGACTTGGGGGAACGCTGGGTGGAAGGAAATTTGTGGCTCCTCTCAGATTCAAGAACTTTCTGCCACAGAAATGAGAGGAACATGTGTTTTTTTAGCCAAATTTTGAGGTTTCCAAAGGATTCTGGGTAACAGAACCTGGTCCGAGCCCCGCAAGTCACCCCTCCATGGATTCCCCTAGGTCTCTAGTTTTCAGAAATGCACAGGTTTGGTAGGTTTCCCTAGGTGCCGGCTGAGCTAGAGGCCAAAATCTACAGGTAGGCACTTCGCTAAAAACACCTCTGTTTTCTTCCAAAAATTTGGATGTGTCCACGTTGCGCTTTGGGGCGTTTCCTGTCGCGGGAGCTAGGCCTACCCACACAAGTGAGGTATCATTTTTATCGGGAGACTTGGGGGAACGCTGGGTGGAAGGAAATTTGTGGCTCCTCTCAGATTCCCGAACTTTCTGCCACAGAAATGTGAGGAACATGTGTTTTTTTAGCCAAATTTTGAGGTTTGCAAAGGATTCTGGGTAACAGAACCTGGTCCGAGCCCCACAAGTCACCCCTCCTTGGATTCCCCTAGGTCTCTAGTTTTCAGAAATGCACAGGTTTGGTAGGTTTCCCTAGCTGCCGGCTGAGCTAGAGGCCAAAATCTACAGGTAGGCACTTCGCAAAATACACCTCTGTTTTCTTCCAAAAATTTGGATGTGTACACGACGCGCTTTGGGGCGTTTCCTGTCGCGGGCGCTAGGCCTACCCACACAAGTGAGGTATCATTTTTATCGGGAGACTTGGGGGAATGCTGGGAGGAAGGAAATTTGGGGCTCCTCTCAGATTGTCGAACTTTCTGCCACAGAAATGTGAGGAACATGTGTTTTTTTAGCCAAATTTTGAGGTTTGCAAAGGATTCTGGGTAACAGAACCTGGTCCGAGCCCAGCAAGTCACCCCTCCTTGGATTCCCCTAGGTCTCTAGTTTTCAGAAATGCACAGGTTTGGTAGGTTTCCCTGGGTGCCGGCTGAGCTAGAGGCCAAAATCTACAGGTAGGTACTTCGCAAAAAACACCTCTGTTTTCTTCCCAAAATTTGGATGTGTCCACGTTGCGCTTTGGGGCGTTTCCTGTCGCGGGCGCTATGCCTACCCACACAAGTGAGGTATCATTTTTATCGGGAGACTTGGGGGAACGCTGGGTGGAAGGAAATTTGTGGCTCCTCTCAGAGTCCAGAACTTTCTGCCACAGAAATGTGAGGAACATGTGTTTTTTTAGCAACATTTTGAGGTTTGCAAAGGATTCTGGGTAACAGAACCTGGTCCGAGACCCGCAAGTCACCCCTCCTTGGATTCCCCTAGGTCTCTAGTTGTCAGAAATGCACAGGTTTGGTAGGTTTCCCTAGGTGCCGGCTGAGCTAGAGGCCAAAATCTACAGGTAGGCACTTCGCAAAAAACACCTCTGTTTTCTTCCCAAAATTTGGATGTGTCCACGTTGCGCTTTGGGGCGTTTCCTGTCGCGGGCGCTATGCCTACCCACACAAGTGAGGTATCATTTTTATCGGGAGACTTGGGGGAACGCTGTGTGGAAGGAAATTTGTGGCTCCTCTCAGATTCAAGAACTTTCTGCCACAGAAATGAGAGGAACATGTGTTTTTTTAGCCAAATTTTGAGGTTTCCAAAGGATTCTGGGTAACAGAACCTGGTCCGAGCCCCGCAAGTCACCCCTCCATGGATTCCCCTAGGTCTCTAGTTTTCAGAAATGCACAGGTTTGGTAGGTTTCCCTATGTGCCGGCTGAGCTAGAGGCCAAAATCTACAGGTAGGCACTTCGCTAAAAACACCTCTGTTTTCTTCCAAAAATTTGGATGTGTCCACGTTGCGCTTTGGGGCGTTTCCTGTCGCGGGAGCTAGGCCTACCCACACAAGTGAGGTATCATTTTTATCGGGAGACTTGGAGGAACGCTGGGTGGAAGGAAATTTGTGGCTCCTCTCAGATTCCCGAACTTTCTGCCACAGAAATGTGAGGAACATGTGTTTTTTTAGCCAAATTTTGAGGTTTGCAAAGGATTCTGGGTAACAGAACCTGGTCCGAGCCCCACAAGTCACCCCTCCTTGGATTCCCCTAGGTCTCTAGTTTTCAGAAATGCACAGGTTTGGTAGGTTTC
Source organism: Pleurodeles waltl (assembly GCF_031143425.1). Lineage (NCBI taxonomy): Eukaryota > Metazoa > Chordata > Amphibia > Caudata > Salamandridae > Pleurodeles > Pleurodeles waltl. The sequence goes on from NC_090437.1 coordinate 140,116,505, forward strand.
CCTAGCTGCCGGCTGAGCTAGAGGCCAAAATCTACAGGTAGGCACTTCGCAAAAAACACCTCTGTTTTCTTCCAAAAAATTTGGATGTGTCCACGTTGCGCTTTGGGGCGTTTCCTGTCGCGGGCGCTAGGCCTACCCACACAAGTGAGGTATCATTTTTATCGGGAGACTTGGGGGAACGCTGGGTGGAAGGAAATTTGTGGCTCCTCTCAGATTCAAGAACTTTCTGCCACAGAAATGAGAGGAACATGTGTTTTTTTAGCCAAATTTTGAGGTTTCCAAAGGATTCTGGGTAACAGAACCTGGTCCGAGCCCCGCAAGTCACCCCTCCATGGATTCCCCTAGGTCTCTAGTTTTCAGAAATGCACAGGTTTGGTAGGTTTCCCTAGGTGCCGGCTGAGCTAGAGGCCAAAATCTACAGGTAGGCACTTCGCTAAAAACACCTCTGTTTTCTTCCAAAAATTTGGATGTGTCCACGTTGCGCTTTGGGGCGTTTCCTGTCGCGGGAGCTAGGCCTACCCACACAAGTGAGGTATCATTTTTATCGGGAGACTTGGGGGAACGCTGGGTGGAAGGAAATTTGTGGCTCCTCTCAGATTCCCGAACTTTCTGCCACAGAAATGTGAGGAACATGTGTTTTTTTAGCCAAATTTTGAGGTTTGCAAAGGATTCTGGGTAACAGAACCTGGTCCGAGCCCCACAAGTCACCCCTCCTTGGATTCCCCTAGGTCTCTAGTTTTCAGAAATGCACAGGTTTGGTAGGTTTCCCTAGCTGCCGGCTGAGCTAGAGGCCAAAATCTACAGGTAGGCACTTCGCAAAATACACCTCTGTTTTCTTCCAAAAATTTGGATGTGTACACGACGCGCTTTGGGGCGTTTCCTGTCGCGGGCGCTAGGCCTACCCACACAAGTGAGGTATCATTTTTATCGGGAGACTTGGGGGAATGCTGGGAGGAAGGAAATTTGGGGCTCCTCTCAGATTGTCGAACTTTCTGCCACAGAAATGTGAGGAACATGTGTTTTTTTAGCCAAATTTTGAGGTTTGCAAAGGATTCTGGGTAACAGAACCTGGTCCGAGCCCAGCAAGTCACCCCTCCTTGGATTCCCCTAGGTCTCTAGTTTTCAGAAATGCACAGGTTTGGTAGGTTTCCCTGGGTGCCGGCTGAGCTAGAGGCCAAAATCTACAGGTAGGTACTTCGCAAAAAACACCTCTGTTTTCTTCCCAAAATTTGGATGTGTCCACGTTGCGCTTTGGGGCGTTTCCTGTCGCGGGCGCTATGCCTACCCACACAAGTGAGGTATCATTTTTATCGGGAGACTTGGGGGAACGCTGGGTGGAAGGAAATTTGTGGCTCCTCTCAGAGTCCAGAACTTTCTGCCACAGAAATGTGAGGAACATGTGCTTTTTTAGCCAAATTTTGAGGTTTGCAAAGGATTCTGGGTAACAGAACCTGGTCCGAGCCCCGCAAGTCACCCCTCCTTGGATTCCCCTAGGTCTCTAGTTTTCAGAAATGCACAGGTTTGGTAGGTTTCCCTGGGTGCCGGCTGAGCTAGAGGCCAAAATCTACAGGTAGGTACTTCGCAAAAAACACCTCTGTTTTCTTCCAAAAATTTGGATGTGTCCACGTTGCGCTTTGGGGCGTTTCCTGTCGCGGGCGCTAGGCCTACCCACACAAGTGAGGTATCATTTTTATCGGGAGACTTGGGGGAACGCTGGGTGGAAGGAAATTTGTGGCTCCTCTCAGATTCCCGAACTTTCTGCCTCAGAAATGTGAGGAACATGTGTTTTTTTAGCCAAATTTTGAGGTTTGCAAAGGATTCTGGGTAACAGAACCTGGTCCGAGCCCCGCAAGTCACACCTCCTTGGATTCCCCTAGGTCTCCAGTTTTCAGAAATGCACAGGTTTGGTAGGTTTCCCTAGGTGCCGGCTGAGCTAGAGGCCAAAATCTACAGGTAGGTACTTCGCAAAAAACACCTCTGTTTTCTTCCAAAAATTTGGATGTGTCCACGTTGCGTTTTGGGGCGTTTCCTGTCGCGGGCGCTAGGCCTACCCACACAAGTGAGGTATCATTTTTATCGGGAGACTTGGGGGAACGCTGGGTGGAAGGAAATTTGTGGCTCCTCTTAGATTCCAGAACTTTCTGCCACAGAAATGTGAGGAACATGTGTTTTTTTAGAAAAATTTTGAGGTTTGCAAAGGATTCTGCGTAACAGAACCTGGTCCGAGCCCCACAAGTCACCCCTCCTTGGATTCCCCTAGGTCTCTAGTTTTCAGAAATGCACAGGTTTGGTAGATTTCCCTAGCTGCCGGCTGAGCTAGAGGCCAAAATCTACAGGTAGGCACTTCGCAAAAAACACCTTTTTTTTCTTCCAAAAATTTGGATGTGTCCACGACGCGCTTTGGGGCGTTTCCTGTCGCGGGCGCTAGGCCTACCCACACAAGTGAGGTATCATTTTTATCAGGAGACTTGGGGGAACGCTGGGTGGAAGAAAATTTGTGGCTCCTCTCAGATTCCCGAACTTTCTGCCACAGAAATATGAGGAACATGTGTTTTTTTGGCCAAATTTTGAGGTTTGCAAAGGATTCTGGTTAACAGAACCTGGTCCGAGCCCCGCAAGTCACCCCTCCTTGGATTTCCCTAGGTCTCTAGTTTTCAGAAATGCACAGATTTGGTAGGTTTCCCTAGGTGCCGGCTGAGCTAGAGGCCAAAATCTACAGGTAGGCACTTCGCAAAAAACACCTCTGTTTTCTTCCAAAAATTTGGATGTGTCCATGTTGCGCTTTGGGGTGTTTCCTGTCGCGGGCGCTAGGCGTACCCACACATGTGAGGTATAATTTTTATCGGGAGACTTGGGGGAACGCTGGGTGGAAGGAAATTTGTGGCTCCTCCCAGATTCCAGAACTTTCTGCCACAGAAATGTGAGGAACATGTGTTTTTTTAGCCAAATTTTGAGGTTTGCAAAGGATTCTGGGTAACAGAACCTGGTCCGAGCCCCGCAAGTCACCCCTCCTTGGATTACCCTAGGTCTCTAGTTTTCAGAAATGCACAGGTTTGGTAGGTTTCCCTGGGTGCCGGCTGAGCTGGAGGCCAAAATCTACAGGTAGGCACTTCGCAAAAAACAGCTCTGTTTTCTTCCCAAAATTTGGATGTGTCCACGTTGCGCTTTGGGGTGTTTCCTGTCGCGGGCGCTATGCCTACCCACACAAGTGAGGTATCATTTTTATCGGGAGACTTGGGGGAACGCTGGGTGGAAGGAAATTTGTGGCTCCTCTCAGATTCCCGAACTTTCTGCCACAGAAATGTGAGGAACATGTGTTTTTTTAGCAACATTTTGAGGTTTGCAAAGGATTCTGGGTAACAGAACCTGGTCCGAGACCCGCAAGTCACCCCTCCTTGGATTCCCCTAGGTCTCTAGTTGTCAGAAATGCACAGGTTTGGTAGGTTTCCCTAGGTGCCGGCTGAGCTAGAGGTCAAAATCTACAGGTAGGCACTTCGCTAAAAACACCTCTGTTTTCTTCCAAAAATTTGGATGTGTCCACGTTGCGCTTTGGGGAGTTTCCTGTCGCAGGAGCTATGCCTACCCACACAAGTGAGGTATCATTTTTATCGGGAGACTTGGGGGAACGCTGGGTGGAAGGAAATTTGTGCCTCCTCTCAGATTCCCGAACTTTCTGCCACAGAAATGAGAGGAACATGTGTTTTTTTAGCCAAATTTTGAGGTTTGCAAAGGATTCTGGGTAACAGAACCTGGTCCGAGCCCCGCAAGTCACCCCTCCTTGGATTCCCCTAGGTCTCTAGTTTTCAGAAATGCACAGGTTTGGTAGGTTTCCCTAGGTGCCGGCTGAGCTAGAGGCCAAAATCTACAGGTAGGCACTTCGCAAAAAACACCTCTGTTTTCTTCTAAAAATTTGGATGTGTCCACGTTGTGCTTTGGGGTGTTTCCTGTCGCGGGCTCTAGGCCTACCCACACAAGTGAGGTATCATTTTTATCGGGAGACTTGGGGGAATGCTGGGTGGAAGGAAATTTGGGGCTCCTCTCGGATTCCCGAACTTTCTGCCACAGAAATGTGAGGAACATGTGTTTTTTTAGCCAAATTTTGAGGTTTGCAAAGGATTCTGGGTAACAGAACCTGGTCCGAGCCCAGCAAGTCACCCCTCCTTGGATTTCCCTAGGTCTCTAGTTTTCAGAAATGCACAGATTTGGTAGGTTTCCCTAGGTGCCGGTTGAGCTAGAGGCCAAAATCTACAGGTAGGCACTTCGCAAAAAACACCTCTGTTTTCTTCCAAAAATTTGGATGTGTCCATGTTGCGCTTTGGGGTGTTTCCTGTCGCGGGCGCTAGGCGTACCCACACATGTGAGGTATAATTTTTATCGGGAGACTTGGGGGAACGCTGGGTGGAAGGAAATTTGTGGCTCCTCCCAGATTCCAGAACTTTCTGCCACAGAAATGTGAGGAACATGTGTTTTTTTAGCCAAATTTTGAGGTTTGCAAAGGATTCTGGGTAACAGAACCTGGTCCGAGCCCCGCAAGTCACCCCTCCTTGGATTCCCCTAGGTCTCTAGTTTTCAGAAATGCACAGGTTTGGTAGGTTTCCCTAGGTGCCGGCTGAGCTAGAGGCCAAAATCTACAGGTAGGCACTTCGCAAAAAACACCTCTGTTTTCTTCAAAAAATTTGGATGTGTCCACGTTGCGCTTAGGGGCGTTTCCTGTCGCGGGCGCTAGGCCTACCCACACAAGTGAGGTATCATTTTTATCGGGAGACTTGGGGGAACGCTGGGTGGAAGGAAATTTGTGGCTCCTCTCAGATTCCCGAACTTTCTGCCACAGAAATGTGAAGAACATGTGTCTTTTTAGCCAAATTTTGAGGTTTGCAAAGGATTCTGGGTAACAGAACCTGGTCCGAGCCCAGTAAGTCACCCCTCCTTGGATTCCCCTATGTCTCTAGTTTTCAGAAATGCACAGGTTTGGTAGGTTTCCCTAGGTGCCGGCTGAGCTAGAGGCCAAAATCTACAGGTAGGCACTTCGCAAAAAACACCTCTGTTTTCTTCCAAAAATTTGGATGTGTCCACATTGTGCTTTGGGGCGTTTCCTGTCGCGGGCGCTAGGCCTACCCACACAAGTGAGGTATCATTTTTATCGGGAGACTTGGGGGAATGCTGGGTGGAAGGAAATTTGGGGCTCCTCTCAGATTCCCGAACTTTCTGCCACAGAAATGTGAGGAACATGTGTTTTTTTAGCCAAATTTTGAGGTTTGCAAAGGATTCTGGGTAACAGAACCTGGTCCGAGCCCAGCAAGTCACCCCTCCTTGGATTCCCCTAGGTCTCTAGGTTTCAGAAATGCACAGGTTTGGTAGGTTTCCCTAGGTGCCGGCTGAGCTAGAGGCCAAAATCTGCAGGTAGGCACTTCGCAAAAAACACCTCTGTTTTCTTCCCAAAATTTGGATGTGTCCACGTTGCGCTTTGGGGCGTTTCCTGTCGCGGGCGCTATGCCTACCCACACAAGTGAGGTATCATTTTTATCGGGAGACTTGGGGGAACGCTGTGTGGAAGGAAATTTGTGGCTCCTCTCAGATTCAAGAACTTTCTGCCACAGAAATGAGAGGAACATGTGTTTTTTTAGCCAAATTTTGAGGTTTCCAAAGGATTCTGGGTAACAGAACCTGGTCCGAGCCCCGCAAGTCACCCCTCCATGGATTCCCCTAGGTCTCTAGTTTTCAGAAATGCACAGGTTTGGTAGGTTTCCCTATGTGCCGGCTGAGCTAGAGGCCAAAATCTACAGGTAGGCACTTCGCTAAAAACACCTCTGTTTTCTTCCAAAAATTTGGATGTGTCCACGTTGCGCTTTGGGGCGTTTCCTGTCGCGGGAGCTAGGCCTACCCACACAAGTGAGGTATCATTTTTATCGGGAGACTTGGGGGAACGCTGGGTGGAAGGAAATTTGTGGCTCCTCTCAGATTCCCGAACTTTCTGCCACAGAAATGTGAGGAACATGTGTTTTTTTAGCCAAATTTTGAGGTTTGCAAAGGATTCTGGGTAACAGAACCTGGTCCGAGCCCCACAAGTCACCCCTCCTTGGATTCCCCTAGGTCTCTAGTTTTCAGAAATGCACAGGTTTGGTAGGTTTCCCTAGCTGCCGGCTGAGCTAGAGGCCAAAATCTACAGGTAGGCACTTCGCAAAAAACACCTCTGTTTTCTTCCAAAAAATTTGGATGTGTCCACGTTGCGCTTTGGGGCGTTTCCTGTCGCGGGCGCTAGGCCTACCCACACAAGTGAGGTATCATTTGTATCGGGAGACTTGGGGGAACGCTGGGTGGAAGGAAATTTGTGGCTCCTCTCAGATTCCCGAACTTTCTGCCACAGAAATGTGAAGAACATGTGTCTTTTTAGCCAAATTTTGAGGTTTGCAAAGGATTCTGGGTAACAGAACCTGGTCCGAGCCCCGTAAGTCACCCCTCCTTGGATTCCCCTATGTCTCTAGTTTTCAGAAATGCACAGGTTTGGTAGGTTTCCCTAGGTGCCGGCTGAGCTAGAGGCCAAAATCTACAGGTAGGCACTTCGCAAAAAACACCTCTGTTTTCTTCCAAAAATTTGGATGTGTCCACATTGTGCTTTGGGGCGTTTCCTGTCGCGGGCGCTAGGCCTACCCACACAAGTGAGGTATCATTTTTATCGGGAGACTTGGGGGAATGCTGGGTGGAAGGAAATTTGGGGCTCCTCTCAGATTCCCGAACTTTCTGCCACAGAAATGTGAGGAACATGTGTTTTTTTAGCCAAATTTTGAGGTTTGCAAAGGATTCTGGGTAACAGAACCTGGTCCGAGCCCAGCAAGTCACCCCTCCTTGGATACCCCTAGGTCTCTAGGTTTCAGAAATGCACAGGTTTGGTAGGTTTCCCTAGGTGCCGGCTGAGCTAGAGGCCAAAATCTGCAGGTAGGCACTTCGCAAAAAACACCTCTGTTTTCTTCCCAAAATTTGGATGTGTCCACGTTGCGCTTTGGGGCGTTTCCTGTCGCGGGCGCTATGCCTACCCACACAAGTGAGGTATCATTTTTATCGGGAGACTTGGGGGAACGCTGTGTGGAAGGAAATTTGTGGCTCCTCTCAGATTCAAGAACTTTCTGCCACAGAAATGAGAGGAACATGTGTTTTTTTAGCCAAATTTTGAGGTTTCCAAAGGATTCTGGGTAACAGAACCTGGTCCGAGCCCCGCAAGTCACCCCTCCATGGATTCCCCTAGGTCTCTAGTTTTCAGAAATGCACAGGTTTGGTAGGTTTCCCTAGGTGCCGGCTGAGCTAGAGGCCAAAATCTACAGGTAGGCACTTCGCTAAAAACACCTCTGTTTTCTTCCAAAAATTTGGATGTGTCCACGTTGCGCTTTGGGGCGTTTCCTGTCGCGGGAGCTAGGCCTACCCACACAAGTGAGGTATCATTTTTATCGGGAGACTTGGGGGAACGCTGGGTGGAAGGAAATTTGTGGCTCCTCTCAGATTCCCGAACTTTCTGCCACAGAAATGTGAGGAACATGTGTTTTTTTAGCCAAATTTTGAGGTTTGCAAAGGATTCTGGGTAACAGAACCTGGTCCGAGCCCCACAAGTCACCCCTCCTTGGATTCCCCTAGGTCTCTAGTTTTCAGAAATGCACAGGTTTGGTAGGTTTCCCTAGCTGCCGGCTGAGCTAGAGGCCAAAATCTACAGGTAGGCACTTCGCAAAAAACACCTCTGTTTTCTTCCAAAAAATTTGGATGTGTCCACGTTGCGCTTTGGGGCGTTTCCTGTCGCGGGCGCTAGGCCTACCCACACAAGTGAGGTATCATTTTTATCGGGAGACTTGGGGGAACGCTGGGTGGAAGGAAATTTGTGGCTCCTCTCAGATTCAAGAACTTTCTGCCACAGAAATGAGAGGAACATGTGTTTTTTTAGCCAAATTTTGAGGTTTCCAAAGGATTCTGGGTAACAGAACCTGGTCCGAGCCCCGCAAGTCACCCCTCCATGGATTCCCCTAGGTCTCTAGTTTTCAGAAATGCACAGGTTTGGTAGGTTTCCCTAGGTGCCGGCTGAGCTAGAGGCCAAAATCTACAGGTAGGCACTTCGCTAAAAACACCTCTGTTTTCTTCCAAAAATTTGGATGTGTCCACGTTGCGCTTTGGGGCGTTTCCTGTCGCGGGAGCTAGGCCTACCCACACAAGTGAGGTATCATTTTTATCGGGAGACTTGGGGGAACGCTGGGTGGAAGGAAATTTGTGGCTCCTCTCAGATTCCCGAACTTTCTGCCACAGAAATGTGAGGAACATGTGTTTTTTTAGCCAAATTTTGAGGTTTGCAAAGGATTCTGGGTAACAGAACCTGGTCCGAGCCCCACAAGTCACCCCTCCTTGGATTCCCCTAGGTCTCTAGTTTTCAGAAATGTACAGGTTTGGTAGGTTTCCCTAGCTGCCGGCTGAGCTAGAGGCCAAAATCTACAGGTAGGCACTTCGCAAAATACACCTCTGTTTTCTTCCAAAAATTTGGATGTGTACACGACGCGCTTTGGGGCGTTTCCTGTCGCGGGCGCTAGGCCTACCCACACAAGTGAGGTATCATTTTTATCGGGAGACTTGGGGGAATGCTGGGAGGAAGGAAATTTGGGGCTCCTCTCAGATTGTCGAACTTTCTGCCACAGAAATGTGAGGAACATGTGTTTTTTTAGCCAAATTTTGAGGTTTGCAAAGGATTCTGGGTAACAGAACCTGGTCCGAGCCCAGCAAGTCACCCCTCCTTGGATTCCCCTAGGTCTCTAGTTTTCAGAAATGCACAGGTTTGGTAGGTTTCCCTGGGTGCCGGCTGAGCTAGAGGCCAAAATCTACAGGTAGGTACTTCGCAAAAAACACCTCTGTTTTCTTCCCAAAATTTGGATGTGTCCACGTTGCGCTTTGGGGCGTTTCCTGTCGCGGGCGCTATGCCTACCCACACAAGTGAGGTATCATTTTTATCGGGAGACTTGGGGGAACGCTGGGTGGAAGGAAATTTGTGGCTCCTCTCAGAGTCCAGAACTTTCTGCCACAGAAATGTGAGGAACATGTGCTTTTTTAGCCAAATTTTGAGGTTTGCAAAGGATTCTGGGTAACAGAACCTGGTCCGAGCCCCGCAAGTCACCCCTCCTTGGATTCCCCTAGGTCTCTAGTTTTCAGAAATGCACAGGTTTGGTAGGTTTCCCTGGGTGCCGGCTGAGCTAGAGGCCAAAATCTACAGGTAGGTACTTCGCAAAAAACACCTCTGTTTTCTTCCAAAAATTTGGATGTGTCCACGTTGCGCTTTGGGGCGTTTCCTGTCGCGGGCGCTAGGCCTACCCACACAAGTGAGGTATCATTTTTATCGGGAGACTTGGGGGAACGCTGGGTGGAAGGAAATTTGTGGCTCCTCTCAGATTCCCGAACTTTCTGCCTCAGAAATGTGAGGAACATGTATTTTTTTAGCCAAATTTTGAGGTTTGCAAAGGATTCTGGGTAACAGAACCTGGTCCGAGCCCCGCAAGTCACACCTCCTTGGATTCCCCTAGGTCTCCAGTTTTCAGAAATGCACAGGTTTGGTAGGTTTCCCTAGGTGCCGGCTGAGCTAGAGGCCAAAATCTACAGGTAGGTACTTCGCAAAAAACACCTCTGTTTTCTTCCAAAAATTTGGATGTGTCCACGTTGCGTTTTGGGGCGTTTCCTGTCGCGGACGCTAGGCCTACCCACACAAGTGAGGTATCATTTTTATCGGGAGACTTGGGGGAACGCTGGGTGGAAGGAAATTTGTGGCTCCTCTTAGATTCCAGAACTTTCTGCCACAGAAATGTGAGGAACATGTGTTTTTTTAGCCAAATTTTGAGGTTTGCAAAGGATTCTGCGTAACAGAACCTGGTCCGAGCTCCACAAGTCACCCCTCCTTGGATTCCCCTAGGTCTCTAGTTTTCAGAAATGCACAGGTTTGGTAGGTTTCCCTGGGTGCCGGCTGAGCTAGAGGCCAAAATCTACAGGTAGGTACTTCGCAAAAAACACCTCTGTTTTCTTCCCAAAATTTGGATGTGTCCACGTTGCGCTTTGGGGCGTTTCCTGTCGCGGGCGCTATGCCTACCCACACAAGTGAGGTATCATTTTTATCGGGAGACTTGGGGGAACGCTGGGTGGAAGGAAATTTGTGGCTCCTCTCAGAGTCCAGAACTTTCTGCCACAGAAATGTGAGGAACATGTGCTTTTTTAGCCAAATTTTGAGGTTTGCAAAGGATTCTGGGTAACAGAACCTGGTCCGAGCCCCGCAAGTCACCCCTCCTTGGATTCCCCTAGGTCTCTAGTTTTCAGAAATGCACAGGTTTGGTAGGTTTTCCTGGGTGCCGGCTGAGCTAGAGGCCAAAATCTACAGGTAGGTACTTCGCAAAAAACACCTCTGTTTTCTTCCAAAAATTTGGATGTGTCCACGTTGCGCTTTGGGGCGTTTCCTGTCGCGGGCGCTAGGCCTACCCACACAAGTGAGGTATCATTTTTATCGGGAGACTTGGGGGAACGCTGGGTGGAAGGAAATTTGTGGCTCCTCTCAGAGTCCAGAACTTTCTGCCACAGAAATGTGAGGAACATGTGCTTTTTTAGCCAAATTTTGAGGTTTGCAAAGGATTCTGGGTAACAGAACCTGGTCCGAGCCCCGCAAGTCACCCCTCCTTGGATTCCCCTAGGTCTCTAGTTTTCAGAAATGCACAGGTTTGGTAGGTTTTCCTGGGTGCCGGCTGAGCTAGAGGCCAAAATCTACAGGTAGGTACTTCGCAAAAAACACCTCTGTTTTCTTCCAAAAATTTGGATGTGTCCACGTTGCGCTTTGGGGCGTTTCCTGTCGCGGGCGCTAGGCCTACCCACACAAGTGAGGTATCATTTTTATCGGGAGACTTGGGGGAACGCTGGGTGGAAGGAAATTTGTGGCTCCTCTCAGATTCCCGAACTTTCTGCCTCAGAAATGTGAGGAACATGTGTTTTTTTAGCCAAATTTTGAGGTTTGCAAAGGATTCTGGGTAACAGAACCTGGTCCGAGCCCCGCAAGTCACACCTCCTTGGATTCCCCTAGGTCTCCAGTTTTCAGAAATGCACAGGTTTGGTAGGTTTCCCTAGGTGCCGGCTGAGCTAGAGGCCAAAATCTACAGGTAGGTACTTCGCAAAAAACACCTCTGTTTTCTTCCAAAAATTTGGATGTGTCCACGTTGCGTTTTGGGGCGTTTCCTGTCGCGGGCGCTAGGCCTACCCACACAAGTGAGGTATCATTTTTATCGGGAGACTTGGGGGAACGCTGGGTGGAAGGAAATTTGTGGCTCCTCTTAGATTCCAGAACTTTCTGCCACAGAAATGTGAGGAACATGTGTTTTTTTAGCCAAATTTTGAGGTTTGCAAAGGATTCTGCGTAACAGAACCTGGTCCGAGCCCCACAAGTCACCCCTCCTTGGATTCCCCTAGGTCTCTAGTTTTCAGAAATGCACAGGTTTGGTAGATTTCCCTAGCTGCCGGCTGAGCTAGAGGCCAAAATCTACAGGTAGGCACTTCGCAAAAAACACCTTTTTTTTCTTCCAAAAATTTGGATGTGTCCACGACGCGCTTTGGGGCGTTTCCTGTCGCGGGCGCTAGGCCTACCCACACAAGTGAGGTATCATTTTTATCAGGAGACTTGGGGGAACGCTGGGTGGAAGAAAATTTGTGGCTCCTCTCAGATTCCCGAACTTTCTGCCACAGAAATATGAGGAACATGTGTTTTTTTGGCCAAATTTTGAGGTTTGCAAAGGATTCTGGTTAACAGAACCTGGTCCGAGCCCCGCAAGTCACCCCTCCTTGGATTTCCCTAGGTCTCTAGTTTTCAGAAATGCACAGCTTTGGTAGGTTTCCCTAGGTGCCGGCTGAGCTAGAGGCCAAAATCTACAGGTAGGCACTTCGCAAAAAACACCTCTGTTTTCTTCCAAAAATTTGGATGTGTCCATGTTGCGCTTTGGGGTGTTTCCTGTCGCGGGCGCTAGGCGTACCCACACATGTGAGGTATAATTTTTATCGGGAGACTTGGGGGAACGCTGGGTGGAAGGAAATTTGTGGCTCCTCCCAGATTCCAGAACTTTCTGCCACAGAAATGTGAGGAACATGTGTTTTTTTAGCCAAATTTTGAGGTTTGCAAAGGATTCTGGGTAACAGAACCTGGTCCGAGCCCCGCAAGTCACCCCTCCTTGGATTACCCTAGGTCTCTAGTTTTCAGAAATGCACAGGTTTGGTAGGTTTCCCTGGGTGCCGGCTGAGCTGGAGGCCAAAATCTACAGGTAGGCACTTCGCAAAAAACACCTCTGTTTTCTTCCAAAAAATTTGGATGTGTCCACGTTGCGCTTTGGGGCGTTTCCTGTCGCGGGCGCTAGGCCTACCCACACAAGTGAGGTATCATTTTTATCAGGAGACTTGGGGGAACGCTGGGTGGAAGAAAATTTGTGGCTCCTCTCAGATTCCCGAACTTTCTGCCACAGAAATATGAGGAACATGTGTTTTTTTGGCCAAATTTTGAGGTTTGCAAAGGATTCTGGTTAACAGAACCTGGTCCGAGCCCCGCAAGTCACCCCTCCTTGGATTTCCCTAGGTCTCTAGTTTTCAGAAATGCACAGATTTGGTAGGTTTCCCTAGGTGCCGGCTGAGCTAGAGGCCAAAATCTACAGGTAGGCACTTCGCAAAAAACACCTTTGTTTTCTTCCAAAAATTTGGATGTGTCCATGTTGCGCTTTGGGGTGTTTCCTGTCGCGGGCGCTAGGCGTACCCACACATGTGAGGTATAATTTTTATCGGGAGACTTGGGGGAACGCTGGGTGGAAGGAAATTTGTGGCTCCTCCCAGATTCCAGAACTTTCTGCCACAGAAATGTGAGGAACATGTGTTTTTTTAGCCAAATTTTGAGGTTTGCAAAGGATTCTGGGTAACAGAACCTGGTCCGAGCCCTGCAAGTCACCCCTCCTTGGATTACCCTAGGTCTCTAGTTTTCAGAAATGCACAGGTTTGGTAGGTTTCCCTGGGTGCCGGCTGAGCTGGAGGCCAAAATCTACAGGTAGGCACTTCGCAAAAAACACCTCTGTTTTCTTCCAAAAAATTTGGATGTGTCCACGTTGCGCTTTGGGGCGTTTCCTGTCGCGGGCGCTAGGCCTACCCACACAAGGGAGGTATCATTTTTATCGGGAGACTTGGGGGAATGCTGGGTGGAAGGAAATTTGTGGCTCCTCTCAGATTCAAGAACTTTCTGCCACAGAAATGAGAGGAACATGTGTTTTTTTAGCCAAATTTTGAGGTTTCCAAAGGATTCTGGGTAACAGAACCTGGTCCGAGCCCCGCAAGTCACCCCTCCATGGATTCCCCTAGGTCTCTAGTTTTCAGAAATGCACAGGTTTGGTAGGTTTCCCTAGGTGCCGGCTGAGCTAGAGGCCAAAATCTACAGGTAGGCACTTCGCTAAAAACACCTCTGTTTTCTTCCAAAATTTTGGATGTGTCCACGTAGCGCTTTGGGGCGTTTCCTGTCGCGGGAGCTAGGCCTACCCACACAAGTGAGGTATCATTTTTATCGGGAGACTTGGGGGAACGCTGGGTGGAAGGAAATTTGTGGCTCCTCTCAGATTCCCGAACTTTCTGCCACAGAAATGTGAGGAACATGTGTTTTTTTAGCCAAATTTTGAGGTTTGCAAAGGATTCTGGGTAACAGAACCTGGTCCGAGCCCCACAAGTCACCCCTCCTTGGATTCCCCTAGGTCTCTAGTTTTCAGAAATGCACAGGTTTGGTAGGTTTCCCTAGGTGCCGGCTGAGCTAGAGGTCAAAATCTACAGGTAGGCACTTCGCTAAAAACACCTCTGTTTTCTTCCAAAAATTTGGATGTGTCCACGTTGCGCTTTGGGGCGTTTCCTGTCGCAGGAGCTATGCCTACCCACACAAGTGAGGTATCATTTTTATTGGGAGACTTTGGGGAACGCTGGGTGGAAGGAAATTTGTGCCTCCTCTCAGATTCCCGAACTTTCTGCCACAGAAATGAGAGGAACATGTGTTTTTTTAGCCAAATTTTGAGGTTTGCAAAGGATTCTGGGTAACAGAACCTGGTCCGAGCCCCGCAAGTCATCCCTCCTTGGATTTCCCTAGGTCTCTAGTTTTCAGAAATGCACAGATTTGGTAGGTTTACCTAGGTGCCGGCTGAGCTAGAGGCCAAAATATACAGGTAGGCACTTCGCAAAAAACACCTCTGTTTTCTTCCCAAAATTTGGATGTGTCCATGTTGCGCTTTGGGGTGTTTCCTGTCGCGGGCGCTAGGCGTACCCACACAAGTGAGGTATAATTTTTATCGGGAGACTTGGGGGAACGCTGGGTGGAAGGAAATTTGTGGCTCCTCCCAGATTCCAGAACTTTCTGCCACAGAAATGTGAGGAACATGTGTTTTTTTAGCCAAATTTTGAGGTTTGCAAAGGATTCTGGGTAACAGAACCTGGTCCGAGCCCCGCAAGTCACCCCTCCTTGGATTCCCCTAGGTCTCTAGTTTTCAGAAATTCACAGGTTTGGTAGGTTTCCCTGGGTGCCGGCTGAGCTGGAGGCCAAAATCTACAGGTAGGCACTTTGCAAAAAACACCTCTGTTTTCTTCCCAAAATTTGGATGTGTCCACGTTGCGCTTTGGGGCGTTTCCTGTCGCGGGCGCTATGCCTACCCACACAAGTGAGGTATCATTTTTATCGGGAGACTTGGGGGAACGCTGGGTGGAAGGAAATTTGTGGCTCCTCTCAGATTCCAGAACTTTCTGCCACAGAAATGTGAGGAACATGTGTTTTTTTAGCCAAATTTTGAGGTTTGCAAAGGATTCTGGGTAACAGAACCTGGTCTGAGCCCCGCAAGTCACCCCTCCATGGATTCCCCTAGGTCTCTAGTTTTCAGAAATGCACAGGTTTGGTAGGTTTCCTTAGGTACCGGCTGAGCTAGAGGCCAAAATCTACAGGTAGGCACTTTGCTAAAAACACCTCTGTTTTCTTCCAAAAATTTGGATGTGTCCACGTTGCGCTTCGGGGCGTTTCCTGTCACGGGAGCTAGGCCTACCCACAGAAATGAGGTATCATTTTTATCGGGAGACTTGGGGGAACGCTGGGTGGAAGGAAATTTGTGGCTCCTCTCAGATTCCCGAACTTTCTGCCACAGAAATGTGAGGAACATGTGTTTTTTTAAGCAAATTTTGAAGTTTGCAAAGGATTCTGGGTAACAAAACCTGGTCCGAGCCCCGCAAGTCACCCCTCCTTGGATTCCCATAGGTCTCTAGTTTTCAGAAATTCACAGGTTTGGTAGGTTTCCCTGGGTGCCGGCTGAGCTGGAGGCCAAAATCTACAGGTAGGCACTTCGCAAAAAACACCTCTGTTTTCTTCCAAAAATTTGGATGTGTCCACGTTGTGCTTTGGGGCGTTTCCTGTCGCGGGCGCTAGGCCTACCCACACAAGTGAGGTATCATTTTTATCGGGAGACTTGGGGGAATGCTGTGTGGAAGGAAATTTGGGGCTCCTCTCAGATTCCCGAACTTTCTGCCACAGAAATGTGAGGAACATGTGTTTTTTTAGCCAAATTTTGAGGTTTGCAAAGGATTCTGGGTAACAGAACCTGGTCCGAGCCCAGCAAGTCACCCCTCCTTGGATTCCCCTAGGTCTCTAGGTTTCAGAAATGCACAGGTTTGGTAGGTTTCCCTAGGTGCCGGCTGAGCTAGAGGCCAAAATCTACAGGTAGGCACTTCGCAAAAAACACCTCTGTTTTCTTCCCAAAATTTGGATGTGTCCACGTTGCGCTTTGGGGTGCTTCCTGTCGCGGGTGCTATGCCTACCCACACAAGTGAGGTATCATTTTTATCGGGAGACTTGGGGGAACGCTGGGTGGAAGGAAATTTGTGGCTCCTCTCAGATTCCCGAACTTTCTGCCACAGAAATGTGAGGAACATGTGTTTTTTTAGCAACATTTTGAGGTTTGCAAAGGATTCTGGGTAACAGAACCTGGTCCGAGACCCGCAAGTCACCCCTCCTTGGATTCCCCTAGGTCTCTAGTTGTCAGAAATGCACAGGTTTGGTAGGTTTCCCTAGGTGCCGGCTGAGCTAGAGGTCAAAATCTACAGGTAGGCACTTCGCTAAAAACACCTCTGTTTTCTTCCAAAAATTTGGATGTGTCCACGTTGCGCTTTGGGGCGTTTCCTGTCGCAGGAGCTATGCCTACCCACACAAGTGAGGTATCATTTTTATCGGGAGACTTGGGGGAACGCTGGGTGGAAGGAAATTTGTGCCTCCTCTCAGATTCCCGAACTTTCTGCCACAGAAATGAGAGGAACATGTGTTTTTTTAGCCAAATTTTGAGGTTTGCAAAGGATTCTGGGTAACAGAACCTGGTCCGAGCCCCGCAAGTCACCCCTCCTTGGATTCCCCTAGGTCTCTAGTTTTCAGAAATGCACAGGTTTGGTAGGTTTCCCTAGGTGCCGGCTGAGCTAGAGGCCAAAATCTACAGGTAGGCACTTCGCAAAAAACACCTCTGTTTTCTTCTAAATATTTGGATGTGTCCACGTTGCGCTTAGAGGCGTTTCCTGTCGCGGGCGCTAGGCCTACCCACACAAGTGAGGTATCATTTTTATCGGGAGACTTGGGGGAACGCTGGGTGGAAGGAAATTTGTGGCTCCTCTCAGATTCCCGAACTTTCTGCCACAGAAATGTGAAGAACATGTGTCTTTTTAGCCAAATTTTGAGGTTTGCAAAGGATTCTGGGTAACAGAACCTGGTCCGAGCCCCGTAAGTCACCCCTCCTTGGATTCCCCTATGTCTCTAGTTTTCAGAAATGCACAGGTTTGGTAGGTTTCCCTAGGTGCCGGCTGAGCTAGAGGCCAAAATCTACAGGTAGGCACTTCGCAAAAAACACCTCTGTTTTCTTCCAAAAATTTGGATGTGTCCACGTTGTGCTTTGGGGTGTTTCCTGTCGCGGGCTCTAGGCCTACCCACACAAGTGAGGTATCATTTTTATCGGGAGACTTGGGGGAATGCTGGGTGGAAGGAAATTTGGGGCTCCTCTCGGATTCCCGAACTTTCTGCCACAGAAATGTGAGGAACATGTGTTTTTTTAGCCAAATTTTGAGGTTTGCAAAGGATTCTGGGTAACAGAACCTGGTCCGAGCCCAGCAAGTCACCCCTCCTTGGATTTCCCTAGGTCTCTAGTTTTCAGAAATGCACAGATTTGGTAGGTTTCCCTAGGTGCCGGCTGAGCTAGAGGCCAAAATCTACAGGTAGGCACTTCGCAAAAAACACCTCTGTTTTCTTCCAAAAATGTGGATGTGTCCATGTTGCGCTTTGGGGTGTTTCCTGTCGCGGGCGCTAGGCGTACCCACACATGTGAGGTATAATTTTTATCGGGAGACTTGGGGGAACGCTGGGTGGAAGGAAATTTGTGGCTCCTCCCAGATTCCAGAACTTTCTGCACCAGAAATGTGAGGAACATGTGTTTTTTTAGCCAAATTTTGAGGTTTGCAAAGGATTCTGGGTAACAGAACCTGGTCCGAGCCCCGCAAGTCACCCCTCCTTGGATTACCCTAGGTCTCTAGTTTTCAGAAATGCACAGGTTTGGTAGGTTTCCCTGGGTGCCGGCTGAGCTGGAGGCCAAAATCTACATGTAGGCACTTCGCAAAAAACACCTCTGTTTTCTTCCAAAAAATTTGGATGTGTCCACGTTGCGCTTTGGGGCGTTTCCTGTCGCGGGCGCTAGGCCTACCCACACAAGGGAGGTATCATTTTTATCGGGAGACTTGGGGGAACGCTGGGTGGAAGGAAATTTGTGGCTCCTCTCAGATTCAAGAACTTTCTGCCACAGAAATAAGAGGAACATGTGTTTTTTTAGCCAAATTTTGAGGTTTCCAAAGGATTCTGGGTAACAGAACCTGGTCCGAGCCCCGCAAGTCACCCCTCCATGGATTCCCCTAGGTCTCTAGTTTTCAGAAATGCACAGGTTTGGTAGGTTTCCCTAGGTGCCGGCTGAGCTAGAGGCCAAAATCTACAGGTAGGCACTTCGCTAAAAACACCTCCGTTTTCTTCCAAAATTTTGGATGTGTCCACGTTGCGCTTTGGGGCGTTTCCTGTCGCGGGAGCTAGGCCTACCCACACAAGTGAGGTATCATTTTTATCGGGAGACTTGGGGGAACGCTGGGTGGAAGGAAATTTATGGCTCCTCTCAGATTCCCGAACTTTCTGCCACAGAAATGTGAGGAACATGTGTTTTTTTAGCCAAATTTTGAGGTTTGCAAAGGATTCTGGGTAACAGAACCTGGTCCGCGCCCCACAAGTCACCCCTCCTTGGATTCCCCTAGGTCTCTAGTTTTCAGAAATGCACAGGTTTGGTAGGTTTCCCTAGGTGCCGGCTGAGCTAGAGGTCAAAATCTACAGGTAGGCACTTCGCTAAAAACACCTCTGTTTTCTTCCAAAAATTTGGATGTGTCCACGTTGCGCTTTGGGGCGTTTCCTGTCGCAGGAGCTATGCCTACCCACACAAGTGAGGTATCATTTTTATTGGGAGACTTGGGGGAACACTGGGTGGAAGGAAATTTGTGCCTCCTCTCAGATTCCCGAACTTTCTGCCACAGAAATGAGAGGAACATGTGTTTTTTAGCCAAATTTTGAGGTTTGCAAAGGATTCTGGGTAACAGAACCTGGTCCGAGCCCCGCAAGTCATCCCTCCTTGGATTTCCCTAGGTCTCTAGTTTTCAGAAATGCACAGATTTGGTAGGTTTCCCTAGGTGCCGGCTGAGCTAGAGGCCAAAATATACAGGTAGGCACTTCGCAAAAAACACCTCTGTTTTCTTCCCAAAATTTGGATGTGTCCATGTTGCGCTTTGGGGTGTTTCCTGTCGCGGGCGCTAGGCGTACCCACACAAGTGAGGTATAATTTTTATCGGGAGACTTGGGGGAACGCTGGGTGCAAGGAAATTTGTGGCTCCTCCCAGATTCCAGAACTTTCTGCCACAGAAATGTGAGGAACATGTGTTTTTTTAGCCAAATTTTGAGGTTTGCAAAGGATTCTGGGTAACAGAACCTGGTCTGAGCCCCGCAAGTCACCCCTCCATGGATTCCCCTAGGTCTCTAGTTTTCAGAAATGCACAGGTTTGGTAGGTTTCCTCAGGTGCCGGCTGAGCTAGAGGCCAAAATCTACAGGTAGGCACTTTGCTAAAAACACCTCTGTTTTCTTCCAAAAATTTGGATGTGTCCACGTTGCGCTTTGGGGCGTTTCCTGTCACGGGAGCTAGGCCTACCCACAGAAATGAGGTATCATTTTTATCGGGAGACTTGGGGGATCGCTGGGTGGAAGGAAATTTGTGGCTCCTCTCAGATTCCCGAACTTTCTGCCACAGAAATGTGAGGAACATGTGTTTTTTTAGCCAAATTTTGAGGTTTGCAAAGGATTCTGGGTAACAGAACCTGGTCCGAGCCCAGCAAGTCACCCCTCCTTGGATTCCCCTAGGTCTCTAGGTTTCAGAAATGCACAGGTTTGGTAGGTTTCCCTAGGTGCCGGCTGAGCTAGAGGCCAAAATCTACAAGTAGGCACTTCGCAAAAAACACCTCTGTTTTCTTCCCAAAATTTGGATGTGTCCACGTTGTGCTTTGGGGTGTTTCCTGTCGCGGGCGCTATGCCTACCCACACAAGTGAGGTATCATTTTTATCGGGAGACTTGGGGGAACGCTGGGTGGAAGGAAATTTGTGGCTCCTCTCAGATTCCCGAACTTTCTGCCACAGAAATGTGAGGAACATGTGTTTTTTTAGCAACATTTTGAGGTTTGCAAAGGATTCTGGGTAACAGAACCTGGTCCGAGACCCGCAAGTCACCCCTCCTTGGATTCCCCTAGGTCTCTAGTTGTCAGAAATGCACAGGTTTGGTAGGTTTCCCTAGGTGCCGGCTGAGCTAGAGGTCAAAATCTACAGGTAGGCACTTCCCTAAAAACACCTCTGTTTTCTTCCAAAAATTTGGATGTGTCCACGTTGCGCTTTGGGGCGTTTCCTGTCGCAGGAGCTATGCCTACCCACACAAGTGAGGTATCATTTTTATTGGGAGACTTGGGGGAACGCTGGGTGGAAGGAAATTTGTGCCTCCTCTCAGATTCCCGAACTTTCTGCCACAGAAATGAGAGGAACATGTGTTTTTTTAGCCAAATTTTGAGGTTTGCAAAGGATTCTGGGTAACAGAACCTGGTTCGAGCCCCGCAAGTCATCCCTCCTTGGATTTCCCTAGGTCTCTAGTTTTCAGAAATGCACAGATTTGGTAGGTTTCCCTAGGTGCCGGCTGAGCTAGAGGCCAAAATCTACAGGTAGGCACTTCGCAAAAAACACCTCTGTTTTCTTCCAAAAATTTGGATGTGTCCACGTTGTGCTTTGGGGCGTTTCCTGTCGCGGGCGCTAGGCCTACCCACACAAGTGAGGTATCATTTTTATCGGGAGACTTGGGGGAATGCTGGGTGGAAGGAAATTTGGGGCTCCTCTCAGATTCCCGAACTTTCTGCCACAGTAATGTGAGGAACATGTGTTTTTTTAGCCAAATTTTGAGGTTTGCAAAGGATTCTGGGTAACAGAACCTGGTCCGAGCCCAGCAAGTCACCCCTCCTTGGATACCCCTAGGTCTCTAGGTTTCAGAAATGCACAGGTTTGGTAGGTTTCCCTAGGTGCCGGCTGAGCTAGAGGCCAAAATCTGCAGGTAGGCACTTCGCAAAAAACACCTCTGTTTTCTTCCCAAAATTTGGATGTGTCCACGTTGCGCTTTGGGGCGTTTCCTGTCGCGGGCGCTATGCCTCCCCACACTAGTGAGGTATCATTTTTATCGGGAGACTTGGGGGAACGCTGGGTGGAAGGAAATTTGTGGCTCCTCTCAGATTCCCGAACTTTCAGCCACAGAAATGTGAGGAACATGTGTTTTTTTAGCCAAATTTTGAGGTTTGCAAAGGATTCTGGGTAACAGAACCTGGTCCGAGCCCCGCAAGTCACCCCTCCTTGGATTCCCCTAGGTCTCTAGTTTTCAGAAATGCACAGGTCTGGTAGGTTTCCTTAGGTGCCGGCTGAGCTAGAGGCCAAAATCTACAGGTAGGCACTTTGCTAAAAACACCTCTGTTTTCTTCCAAAAATTTGGATGTGTCCACGTTGCGCTTTGGGGCGTTTCCTGTCACGGGAGCTAGGCCTACCCACAGAAATGAGGTATCATTTTTATCGGGAGACTTGGGGGAACGCTGGGTGGAAGGAAATTTGTGGCTCCTCTCAGATTCCCGAACTTTCTGCCACAGAAATGTGAGGAACATGTGTTTTTTTAGCCAAATTTTGAGGTTTGCAAAGGATTCTGGGTAACAGAACCTGGTCCGAGCCCAGCAAGTCACCCCTCCTTGGATTCCCCTAGGTCTCTAGGTTTCAGAAATGCACAGGTTTAGTAGGTTTCCCTAGGTGCCGGCTGAGCTAGAGGCCAAAATCTACAGGTAGGTACTTCGCAAAAAACACCTGTTTTCTTCCCAAAATTTGGATGTGTCCACGTTGCGCTTTGGGGTGTTTCCTGTCGCGGGCGCTATGCCTACCCACACAAGTGAGGTATCATTTTTATCGGGAGACTTGGGGGAATGCTGGGTGGAAGGAAATTTGTGCCTCCTCTCAGATTCCCGAACTTTCTGCCACAGAAATGAGAGGAACATGTGTTTTTTTAGCCAAATTTTGAGGTTTGCAAAGGATTCTGGGTAACAGAACCTGGTCCGAGCCCCGCAAGTCACCCCTCCTTGGATTCCCCTAGGTCTCTAGTTTTCAGAAATGCACAGGTTTGGTAGGTTTCCCTAGGTGCCGGCTGAGCTAGAGGCCAAAATCTACAGGTAGGCACTTCGCAAAAAACACCTCTGTTTTCTTCAAAAAATTTGGATGTGTCCACGTTGCGCTTAGGGGCGTTTCCTGTCGCGGGCGCTAGGCCTACCCACACAAGTGAGGTATCATTTTTATCAGGAGACTTGGGGAAACGCTGGGTGGAAGGAAATTTGTGGCTCCTCTCAGATTCCCGAACTTTCTGCCACAGAAATGTGAAGAACATGTGTCTTTTTAGCCAAATTTTGAGGTTTGCAAAGGATTCTGGGTAACAGAACCTGGTCCGAGCCCCGTAAGTCACCCCTCCTTGGATTCCCCTATGTCTCTAGTTTTCAGAAATGCACAGGTTTGGTAGGTTTCCCTAGGTGCCGGCTGAGCTAGAGGCCAAAATCTACAGGTAGGCACTTCGCAAAAAACACCTCTGTTTTCTTCCAAAAATTTGGATGTGTCCACGTTGTGCTTTGGGGCGTTTCCTGTCGCGGGCGCTAGGCCTACCCACACAAGTGAGGTATCATTTTTATCGGGAGACTTGGGGGAATGCTGGGTGGAAGGAAATTTGGGGCTCCTCTCAGATTCCCGAACTTTCTGCCACAGAAATGTGAGGAACATGTGTTTTTTTTGCCAAATTTTGAGGTTTGCAAAGGATTCTGGGTAACAGAACCTGGTCCGAGCCCAGCAAGTCACCCCTCCTTGGATACCCCTAGGTCTCTAGGTTTCAGAAATGCACAGGTTTGGTAGGTTTCCCTAGGTGCCGGCTGAGCTAGAGGCCAAAATCTGCAGGTAGGCACTTCGCAAAAAACACCTCTGTTTTCTTCCCAAAATTTGGATGTGTCCACGTTGCGCTTTGGGGCGTTTCCTGTCGCGGGCGCTATGCCTCCCCACACAAGTGAGGTATCATTTTTATCGGGAGACTTGGGGGAACGCTGGGTGGAAGGAAATTTGTGGCTCCTCTCAGATTCCCGAACTTTCAGCCACAGAAATGTGAGGAACATGTGTTTTTTTAGCCAAATTTTGAGGTTTGCAAAGGATTCTGGGTAACAGAACCTGGTCCGAGACCCGCAAGTCACCCCTCCTTGGATTCCCCTAGGTCTCTAGTTGTCAGAAATGCACAGGTTTGGTAGGTTTCCCTAGGTGCCGGCTGAGCTAGAGGTCAAAATCTACAGGTAGGCACTTTGCTAAAAACACCTCTGTTTTCTTCCAAAAATGTGGATGTGTCCACGTTGCGCTTTGGGGCGTTTCCTGTCGCAGGAGCTATGCCTACCCACACAAGTGAGGTATCATTTTTATCGGGAGACTTGGGGGAACGCTGGGTGGAAGGAAATTTGTGCCTCCTCTCAGATTCCCGAACTTTCTGCCACAGAAATGAGAGGAACATGTGTTTTTTTAGCCAAATTTTGAGGTTTGCAAAGGATTCTGGGTAACAGAACCTGGTCCGAGCCCCGCAAGTCACCCCTCCTTGGATTCCCCTAGGTCTCTAGTTTTTAGAAATGCACAGGTTAGGTAGGTTTCCCTAGGTGCCGGCTGAGCTAGAGGCCAAAATCTACAGGTAGGCACTTCGCAAAAAACACCTCTGTTTTCTTCTAAAAATTTGGATGTGTCCACGTTGCGCTTTGGGGCGTTTCCTGTCGCGGGCGCTAGGCCTACCCACACAAGTGAGGTATCATTTTTATCGGGAGACTTGGGGGAACGCTGGGTGGAAGGAAATTTGTGGCTCCTCTCAGATTCCAGAACTTTCTGCCACAGAAATGTGAGGAACATGTGTTTTTTTAGCCAAATTTGGAGGTTTGCAAAGGATTCTGGGTAACAGAACCTGGTCCGAGACCCGCAAGTCACCCCTCCTTGGATTCCCCTAGGTCTCTAGTTTTCAGAAATGCACAGGTTTGGTAGGTTTCCCTAGGTGCCGGCTGAGCTAGAGGCCAAAATCTACAGGTAGGTACTTCGCAAAAAACACCTCTGTTTTCTTCCAAAAATTTGGATGTGTCCACGTTGCGCTTTGGGGCGTTTCCTGTCGCGGGCGCTAGGCCTACCCACACAAGTGAGGTATCATTTTTATCGGGAGACTTGGGGGAACGCTGGGTGGAAGGAAATTTGTGGCTCCTCTCAGATTCCCGAACTTTCTGCCACAGAAATGTGAGGAACATGTGTTTTTTTAGCCAAATTTTGAGGTTTGCAAAGGATTCTGGGTAACAGAACCTGGTTCGAGCCCCGCAAGTCACACCTCCTTGGATTCCCCTAGATCTCCAGTTTTCAGAAATGCACAGGTTTGGTAGGTTTCCATAGGTGCCGGGTGAGCTAGAGGCCAAAATCTAAAGGTAGGTACTTCGCAAAAAACACCTCTGTTTTCTTCCAAAAATTTGGATGTGTCCACGTTGCGCTTTGGGGCGTTTCCTGTCGCGGGCGCTAGGCCTACCCACACAAGTGAGGTATCATTTTTATCGGGAGACTTGGGGGAACGCTGAGTGGAAGGAAATTTGTGGCTCCTCTTAGATTCCAGAACTTTCTGCCACAGAAATGTGAGGAACATTTGTTTTTTTAGCCAAATTTTGAGGTTTGCAAAGGATTCTGGGTAACAGAACCTGGTCCGAGCCCCGCAAGTCACCCCTCCTTGAATTCCCCTAGGTCTCTAGTTTTCAGAAATGCACAGGTTTGGTAGGTTTCCCTAGGTGCCGGCTGAGCTAGAGGCCAAAATCTACAGGTAGGTACTTCGCAAAAAACACCTCTGTTTTCTTCCAAAAATTTGGATGTGTCCACGTTGCGCTTTGGGGCGTTTCCTGTCGCTGGCGCTAGGCCTACCCACACAAGTGAGGTATCATTTTTATCGGGAGACTTGGGGGAACGCTGGGTGGAAGGAAATTTGTGGCTCCTCTCAGATTCCAGAACTTTCTGCCACAGAAATGTGAGGAACATGTGTTTTTTTAGCCAAATTTGGAGGTTTGCAAAGGATTCTGGGTAACAGAACCTGGTCCGAGACCCGCAAGTCACCCCTCCTTGGATTCCCCTAGGTCTCTAGTTTTCAGAAATGCACAGGTTTGGTAGGTTTCCCTAGGTGCCGGCTGAGCTAGAGGCCAAAATCTACAGGTAGGCACTTCGCTAAAAACACCTCTGTTTTCTTCCAAAAATTTGGATGTGTCCACGTTGCGCTTTGGGGCGTTTCCTGTCGCGGGAGCTAGGCCTACCCACACAAGTGAGGTATCATTTTTATCGGGAGACTTGGGGGAACGCTGGGTGGAAGGAAATTTGTGGCTCCTCTCAGATTCCCGAACTTTCTGCCACAGAAATGTGAGGAACATGTGTTTTTTTAGCCAAATTTTGAGGTTTGCAAAGGATTCTGGGTAACAGAACCTGGTCCGAGCCCCACAAGTCACCCCTCCTTGGATTCCCCTAGGTCTCTAGTTTTCAGAAATGCACAGGTTTGGTAGGTTTCCCTAGGTGCCGGCTGAGCTAGAGGCCAAAATCTACAGGTAGGCACTTCGCAAAATACACCTCTGTTTTCTTCCAAAAATTTGGATGTGTACACGACGCGCTTTGGGGCGTTTCCTGTCGCGGGCGCTAGGCCTACCCACACAAGTGAGGTATCATTTTTATCGGGAGACTTGGGGGAATGCTGGGAGGAAGGAAATTTGGGGCTCCTCTCAGATTGTCGAACTTTCTGCCACAGAAATGTGAGGAACATGTGTTTTTTTAGCCAAATTTTGAGGTTTGCAAAGGATTCTGGGTAACAGAACCTGGTCCGAGCCCCGCAAGTCATCCCTCCTTGGATTTCCCTAGGTCTCTAGTTTTCAGAAATGCACAGATTTGGTAGGTTTCCCTAGGTGCCGGCTGAGCTAGAGGCCAAAATATACAGGTAGGCACTTCGCAAAAAACACCTCTGTTTTCTTCCCAAAATTTGGATGTGTCCATGTTGCGCTTTGGGGTGTTTCCTGTCGCGGGCGCTAGGCGTACCCACACAAGTGAGGTATAATTTTTATCGGGAGACTTGGGGGAACGCTGGGTGGAAGGAAATTTGTGGCTCCTCCCAGATTCCAGAACTTTCTGCCACAGAAATGTGAGGAACATGTGTTTTTTTAGCCAAATTTTGAGGTTTGCAAAGGATTCTGGGTAACAGAACCTGGTCTGAGCCCCGCAAGTCACCCCTCCATGGATTCCCCTAGGTCTCTAGTTTTCAGAAATGCACAGGTTTGGTAGGTTTCCTCAGGTGCCGGCTGAGCTAGAGGCCAAAATCTACAGGTAGGCACTTTGCTAAAAACACCTCTGTTTTCTTCCAAAAATTTGGATGTGTCCACGTTGCGCTTTGGGGCGTTTCCTGTCACGGGAGCTAGGCCTACCCACAGAAATGAGGAATCATTTTTATCGGGAGACTTGGGGGATCGCTGGGTGGAAGGAAATTTGTGGCTCCTCTCAGATTCCCGAACTTTCTGCCACAGAAATGTGAGGAACATGTGTTTTTTTAGCCAAATTTTGAGGTTTGCAAAGGATTCTGGGTAACAGAACCTGGTCCGAGCCCAGCAAGTCACCCCTCCTTGGATTCCCCTAGGTCTCTAGGTTTCAGAAATGCACAGGTTTGGTAGGTTTCCCTAGGTGCCGGCTGAGCTAGAGGCCAAAATCTACAAGTAGGCACTTCGCAAAAAACACCTCTGTTTTCTTCCCAAAATTTGGATGTGTCCACGTTGTGCTTTGGGGTGTTTCCTGTCGCGGGCGCTATGCCTACCCACACAAGTGAGGTATCATTTTTATCGGGAGACTTGGGGGAACGCTGGGTGGAAGGAAATTTGTGGCTCCTCTCAGATTCCCGAACTTTCTGCCACAGAAATGTGAGGAACATGTGTTTTTTTAGCCACATTTTGAGGTTTGCAAAGGATTCTGGGTAACAGAACCTGGTCCGAGACCCGCAAGTCACCCCTCCTTGGATTCCCCTAGGTCTCTAGTTGTCAGAAATGCACAGGTTTGGTAGGTTTCCCTAGGTGCCGGCTGAGCTAGAGGTCAAAATCTACAGGTAGGCACTTCGCTAAAAACACCTCTGTTTTCTTCCAAAAATTTGGATGTGTCCACGTTGCGCTTTGGGGCGTTTCCTGTCGCAGGAGCTATGCCTACCCACACAAGTGAGGTATCATTTTTATTGGGAGACTTGGGGGAACGCTGGGTGGAAGGAAATTTGTGCCTCCTCTCAGATTCCCGAACTTTCTGCCACAGAAATGAGAGGAACATGTGTTTTTTTAGCCAAATTTTGAGGTTTGCAAAGGATTCTGGGTAACAGAACCTGGTTCGAGCCCCGCAAGTCATCCCTCCTTGGATTTCCCTAGGTCTCTAGTTTTCAGAAATGCACAGATTTGGTAGGTTTCCCTAGGTGCCGGCTGAGCTAGAGGCCAAAATCTACAGGTAGGCACTTCGCAAAAAACACCTCTGTTTTCTTCCAAAAATTTGGATGTGTCCACGTTGTGCTTTGGGGCGTTTCCTGTCGCGGGCGCTAGGCCTACCCACACAAGTGAGGTATCATTTTTATCGGGAGACTTGGGGGAATGCTGGGTGGAAGGAAATTTGGGGCTCCTCTCAGATTCCCGAACTTTCTGCCACAGTAATGTGAGGAACATGTGTTTTTTTAGCCAAATTTTGAGGTTTGCAAAGGATTCTGGGTAACAGAACCTGGTCCGAGCCCAGCAAGTCACCCCTCCTTGGATACCCCTAGGTCTCTAGGTTTCAGAAATGCACAGGTTTGGTAGGTTTCCCTAGGTGCCGGCTGAGCTAGAGGCCAAAATCTGCAGGTAGGCACTTCGCAAAAAACACCTCTGTTTTCTTCCCAAAATTTGGATGTGTCCACGTTGCGCTTTGGGGCGTTTCCTGTCGCGGGCGCTATGCCTCCCCACACAAGTGAGGTATCATTTTTATCGGGAGACTTGGGGGAACGCTGGGTGGAAAGAAATTTGTGGCTCCTCTCAGATTCCCGAACTTTCAGCCACAGAAATGTGAGGAACATGTGTTTTTTTAGCCAAATTTTGAGGTTTGCAAAGGATTCTGGGTAACAGAACCTGGTCCGAGCCCCGCAAGTCACCCCTCCTTGGATTCCCCTAGGTCTCTAGTTTTCAGAAATGCACAGGTCTGGTAGGTTTCCTTAGGTGCCGGCTGAGCTAGAGGCCAAAATCTACAGGTAGGCACTTTGCTAAAAACACCTCTGTTTTCTTCCAAAAATTTGGATGTGTCCACGTTGCGCTTTGGGGCGTTTCCTGTCACGGGAGCTAGGCCTACCCACAGAAATGAGGTATCATTTTTATCGGGAGACTTGGGGGAACGCTGGGTGGAAGGAAATTTGTGGCTCCTCTCAGATTCCCGAACTTTCTGCCACAGAAATGTGAGGAACATGTGTTTTTTTAGCCAAATTTTGAGGTTTGCAAAGGATTCTGGGTAACAGAACCTGGTCCGAGCCCAGCAAGTCACCCCTCCTTGGATTCCCCTAGGTTTCTAGGTTTCAGAAATGCACAGGTTTAGTAGGTTTCCCTAGGTGCCGGCTGAGCTAGAGGCCAAAATCTACACGTAGGCACTTCGCAAAAAACACCTCTGTTTTCTTCCAAAAATTTGGATGTGTCCACGTTGTGCTTTGGGGTGTTTCCTGTCGCGGGCTCTAGGCCTACCCACACAAGTGAGGTATCATTTTTATCGGGAGACTTGGGGGAATGCTGGGTGGAAGGAAATTTGGGGCTCCTCTCGGATTCCCGAACTTTCTGCCACAGAAATGTGAGGAACATGTGTTTTTTTAGCCAAATTTTGAGGTTTGCAAAGGATTCTGGGTAACAGAACCTGGTCCGAGCCCAGCAAGTCACCCCTCCTTGGATTTCCCTAGGTCTCTAGTTTTCAGAAATGCACAGATTTGGTAGGTTTCCCTAGGTGCCGGCTGAGCTAGAGGCCAAAATCTACAGGTAGGCACTTCGCAAAAAACACCTCTGTTTTCTTCCAAAAATGTGGATGTGTCCATGTTGCGCTTTGGGGTGTTTCCTGTCGCGGGCGCTAGGCGTACCCACACATGTGAGGTATAATTTTTATCGGGAGACTTGGGGGAACGCTGGGTGGAAGGAAATTTGTGGCTCCTCCCAGATTCCAGAACTTTCTGCACCAGAAATGTGAGGAACATGTGTTTTTTTAGCCAAATTTTGAGGTTTGCAAAGGATTCTGGGTAACAGAACCTGGTCCGAGCCCCGCAAGTCACCCCTCCTTGGATTACCCTAGGTCTCTAGTTTTCAGAAATGCACAGGTTTGGTAGGTTTCCCTGGGTGCCGGCTGAGCTGGAGGCCAAAATCTACATGTAGGCACTTCGCAAAAAACACCTCTGTTTTCTTCCAAAAAATTTGGATGTGTCCACGTTGCGCTTTGGGGCGTTTCCTGTCGCGGGCGCTAGGCCTACCCACACAAGGGAGGTATCATTTTTATCGGGAGACTTGGGGGAACGCTGGGTGGAAGGAAATTTGTGGCTCCTCTCAGATTCAAGAACTTTCTGCCACAGAAATAAGAGGAACATGTGTTTTTTTAGCCAAATTTTGAGGTTTCCAAAGGATTCTGGGTAACAGAACCTGGTCCGAGCCCCGCAAGTCACCCCTCCATGGATTCCCCTAGGTCTCTAGTTTTCAGAAATGCACAGGTTTGGTAGGTTTCCCTAGGTGCCGGCTGAGCTAGAGGCCAAAATCTACAGGTAGGCACTTCGCTAAAAACACCTCCGTTTTCTTCCAAAATTTTGGATGTGTCCACGTTGCGCTTTGGGGCGTTTCCTGTCGCGGGAGCTAGGCCTACCCACACAAGTGAGGTATCATTTTTATCGGGAGACTTGGGGGAACGCTGGGTGGAAGGAAATTTATGGCTCCTCTCAGATTCCCGAACTTTCTGCCACAGAAATGTGAGGAACATGTGTTTTTTTAGCCAAATTTTGAGGTTTGCAAAGGATTCTGGGTAACAGAACCTGGTCCGCGCCCCACAAGTCACCCCTCCTTGGATTCCCCTAGGTCTCTAGTTTTCAGAAATGCACAGGTTTGGTAGGTTTCCCTAGGTGCCGGCTGAGCTAGAGGTCAAAATCTACAGGTAGGCACTTCGCTAAAAACACCTCTGTTTTCTTCCAAAAATTTGGATGTGTCCACGTTGCGCTTTGGGGCGTTTCCTGTCGCAGGAGCTATGCCTACCCACACAAGTGAGGTATCATTTTTATTGGGAGACTTGGGGGAACACTGGGTGGAAGGAAATTTGTGCCTCCTCTCAGATTCCCGAACTTTCTGCCACAGAAATGAGAGGAACATGTGTTTTTTAGCCAAATTTTGAGGTTTGCAAAGGATTCTGGGTAACAGAACCTGGTCCGAGCCCCGCAAGTCATCCCTCCTTGGATTTCCCTAGGTCTCTAGTTTTCAGAAATGCACAGATTTGGTAGGTTTCCCTAGGTGCCGGCTGAGCTAGAGGCCAAAATATACAGGTAGGCACTTCGCAAAAAACACCTCTGTTTTCTTCCCAAAATTTGGATGTGTCCATGTTGCGCTTTGGGGTGTTTCCTGTCGCGGGCGCTAGGCGTACCCACACAAGTGAGGTATAATTTTTATCGGGAGACTTGGGGGAACGCTGGGTGCAAGGAAATTTGTGGCTCCTCCCAGATTCCAGAACTTTCTGCCACAGAAATGTGAGGAACATGTGTTTTTTTAGCCAAATTTTGAGGTTTGCAAAGGATTCTGGGTAACAGAACCTGGTCTGAGCCCCGCAAGTCACCCCTCCATGGATTCCCCTAGGTCTCTAGTTTTCAGAAATGCACAGGTTTGGTAGGTTTCCTCAGGTGCCGGCTGAGCTAGAGGCCAAAATCTACAGGTAGGCACTTTGCTAAAAACACCTCTGTTTTCTTCCAAAAATTTGGATGTGTCCACGTTGCGCTTTGGGGCGTTTCCTGTCACGGGAGCTAGGCCTACCCACAGAAATGAGGTATCATTTTTATCGGGAGACTTGGGGGATCGCTGGGTGGAAGGAAATTTGTGGCTCCTCTCAGATTCCCGAACTTTCTGCCACAGAAATGTGAGGAACATGTGTTTTTTTAGCCAAATTTTGAGGTTTGCAAAGGATTCTGGGTAACAGAACCTGGTCCGAGCCCAGCAAGTCACCCCTCCTTGGATTCCCCTAGGTCTCTAGGTTTCAGAAATGCACAGGTTTGGTAGGTTTCCCTAGGTGCCGGCTGAGCTAGAGGCCAAAATCTACAAGTAGGCACTTCGCAAAAAACACCTCTGTTTTCTTCCCAAAATTTGGATGTGTCCACGTTGTGCTTTGGGGTGTTTCCTGTCGCGGGCGCTATGCCTACCCACACAAGTGAGGTATCATTTTTATCGGGAGACTTGGGGGAACGCTGGGTGGAAGGAAATTTGTGGCTCCTCTCAGATTCCCGAACTTTCTGCCACAGAAATGTGAGGAACATGTGTTTTTTTAGCAACATTTTGAGGTTTGCAAAGGATTCTGGGTAACAGAACCTGGTCCGAGACCCGCAAGTCACCCCTCCTTGGATTCCCCTAGGTCTCTAGTTGTCAGAAATGCACAGGTTTGGTAGGTTTCCCTAGGTGCCGGCTGAGCTAGAGGTCAAAATCTACAGGTAGGCACTTCCCTAAAAACACCTCTGTTTTCTTCCAAAAATTTGGATGTGTCCACGTTGCGCTTTGGGGCGTTTCCTGTCGCAGGAGCTATGCCTACCCACACAAGTGAGGTATCATTTTTATTGGGAGACTTGGGGGAACGCTGGGTGGAAGGAAATTTGTGCCTCCTCTCAGATTCCCGAACTTTCTGCCACAGAAATGAGAGGAACATGTGTTTTTTTAGCCAAATTTTGAGGTTTGCAAAGGATTCTGGGTAACAGAACCTGGTTCGAGCCCCGCAAGTCATCCCTCCTTGGATTTCCCTAGGTCTCTAGTTTTCAGAAATGCACAGATTTGGTAGGTTTCCCTAGGTGCCGGCTGAGCTAGAGGCCAAAATCTACAGGTAGGCACTTCGCAAAAAACACCTCTGTTTTCTTCCAAAAATTTGGATGTGTCCACGTTGTGCTTTGGGGCGTTTCCTGTCGCGGGCGCTAGGCCTACCCACACAAGTGAGGTATCATTTTTATCGGGAGACTTGGGGGAATGCTGGGTGGAAGGAAATTTGGGGCTCCTCTCAGATTCCCGAACTTTCTGCCACAGTAATGTGAGGAACATGTGTTTTTTTAGCCAAATTTTGAGGTTTGCAAAGGATTCTGGGTAACAGAACCTGGTCCGAGCCCAGCAAGTCACCCCTCCTTGGATACCCCTAGGTCTCTAGGTTTCAGAAATGCACAGGTTTGGTAGGTTTCCCTAGGTGCCGGCTGAGCTAGAGGCCAAAATCTGCAGGTAGGCACTTCGCAAAAAACACCTCTGTTTTCTTCCCAAAATTTGGATGTGTCCACGTTGCGCTTTGGGGCGTTTCCTGTCGCGGGCGCTATGCCTCCCCACACTAGTGAGGTATCATTTTTATCGGGAGACTTGGGGGAACGCTGGGTGGAAGGAAATTTGTGGCTCCTCTCAGATTCCCGAACTTTCAGCCACAGAAATGTGAGGAACATGTGTTTTTTTAGCCAAATTTTGAGGTTTGCAAAGGATTCTGGGTAACAGAACCTGGTCCGAGCCCCGCAAGTCACCCCTCCTTGGATTCCCCTAGGTCTCTAGTTTTCAGAAATGCACAGGTCTGGTAGGTTTCCTTAGGTGCCGGCTGAGCTAGAGGCCAAAATCTACAGGTAGGCACTTTGCTAAAAACACCTCTGTTTTCTTCCAAAAATTTGGATGTGTCCACGTTGCGCTTTGGGGCGTTTCCTGTCACGGGAGCTAGGCCTACCCACAGAAATGAGGTATCATTTTTATCGGGAGACTTGGGGGAACGCTGGGTGGAAGGAAATTTGTGGCTCCTCTCAGATTCCCGAACTTTCTGCCACAGAAATGTGAGGAACATGTGTTTTTTTAGCCAAATTTTGAGGTTTGCAAAGGATTCTGGGTAACAGAACCTGGTCCGAGCCCAGCAAGTCACCCCTCCTTGGATTCCCCTAGGTCTCTAGGTTTCAGAAATGCACAGGTTTAGTAGGTTTCCCTAGGTGCCGGCTGAGCTAGAGGCCAAAATCTACAGGTAGGTACTTCGCAAAAAACACCTCTGTTTTCTTCCCAAAATTTGGATGTGTCCACGTTGCGCTTTGGGGTGTTTCCTGTCGCGGGCGCTATGCCTACCCACACAAGTGAGGTATCATTTTTATCGGGAGACTTGGGGGAATGCTGGGTGGAAGGAAATTTGTGCCTCCTCTCAGATTCCCGAACTTTCTGCCACAGAAATGAGAGGAACATGTGTTTTTTTAGCCAAATTTTGAGGTTTGCAAAGGATTCTGGGTAACAGAACCTGGTCCGAGCCCCGCAAGTCACCCCTCCTTGGATTCCCCTAGGTCTCTAGTTTTCAGAAATGCACAGGTTTGGTAGGTTTCCCTAGGTGCCGGCTGAGCTAGAGGCCAAAATCTACAGGTAGGCACTTCGCAAAAAACACCTCTGTTTTCTTCAAAAAATTTGGATGTGTCCACGTTGCGCTTAGGGGCGTTTCCTGTCGCGGGCGCTAGGCCTACCCACACAAGTGAGGTATCATTTTTATCAGGAGACTTGGGGAAACGCTGGGTGGAAGGAAATTTGTGGCTCCTCTCAGATTCCCGAACTTTCTGCCACAGAAATGTGAAGAACATGTGTCTTTTTAGCCAAATTTTGAGGTTTGCAAAGGATTCTGGGTAACAGAACCTGGTCCGAGCCCCGTAAGTCACCCCTCCTTGGATTCCCCTATGTCTCTAGTTTTCAGAAATGCACAGGTTTGGTAGGTTTCCCTAGGTGCCGGCTGAGCTAGAGGCCAAAATCTACAGGTAGGCACTTCGCAAAAAACACCTCTGTTTTCTTCCAAAAATTTGGATGTGTCCACGTTGTGCTTTGGGGCGTTTCCTGTCGCGGGCGCTAGGCCTACCCACACAAGTGAGGTATCATTTTTATCGGGAGACTTGGGGGAATGCTGGGTGGAAGGAAATTTGGGGCTCCTCTCAGATTCCCGAACTTTCTGCCACAGAAATGTGAGGAACATGTGTTTTTTTTGCCAAATTTTGAGGTTTGCAAAGGATTCTGGGTAACAGAACCTGGTCCGAGCCCAGCAAGTCACCCCTCCTTGGATACCCCTAGGTCTCTAGGTTTCAGAAATGCACAGGTTTGGTAGGTTTCCCTAGGTGCCGGCTGAGCTAGAGGCCAAAATCTGCAGGTAGGCACTTCGCAAAAAACACCTCTGTTTTCTTCCCAAAATTTGGATGTGTCCACGTTGCGCTTTGGGGCGTTTCCTGTCGCGGGCGCTATGCCTCCCCACACAAGTGAGGTATCATTTTTATCGGGAGACTTGGGGGAACGCTGGGTGGAAGGAAATTTGTGGCTCCTCTCAGATTCCCGAACTTTCAGCCACAGAAATGTGAGGAACATGTGTTTTTTTAGCCAAATTTTGAGGTTTGCAAAGGATTCTGGGTAACAGAACCTGGTCCGAGACCCGCAAGTCACCCCTCCTTGGATTCCCCTAGGTCTCTAGTTGTCAGAAATGCACAGGTTTGGTAGGTTTCCCTAGGTGCCGGCTGAGCTAGAGGTCAAAATCTACAGGTAGGCACTTTGCTAAAAACACCTCTGTTTTCTTCCAAAAATGTGGATGTGTCCACGTTGCGCTTTGGGGCGTTTCCTGTCGCAGGAGCTATGCCTACCCACACAAGTGAGGTATCATTTTTATCGGGAGACTTGGGGGAACGCTGGGTGGAAGGAAATTTGTGCCTCCTCTCAGATTCCCGAACTTTCTGCCACAGAAATGAGAGGAACATGTGTTTTTTTAGCCAAATTTTGAGGTTTGCAAAGGATTCTGGGTAACAGAACCTGGTCCGAGCCCCGCAAGTCACCCCTCCTTGGATTCCCCTAGGTCTCTAGTTTTTAGAAATGCACAGGTTAGGTAGGTTTCCCTAGGTGCCGGCTGAGCTAGAGGCCAAAATCTACAGGTAGGCACTTCGCAAAAAACACCTCTGTTTTCTTCTAAAAATTTGGATGTGTCCACGTTGCGCTTTGGGGCGTTTCCTGTCGCGGGCGCTAGGCCTACCCACACAAGTGAGGTATCATTTTTATCGGGAGACTTGGGGGAACGCTGGGTGGAAGGAAATTTGTGGCTCCTCTCAGATTCCAGAACTTTCTGCCACAGAAATGTGAGGAACATGTGTTTTTTTAGCCAAATTTGGAGGTTTGCAAAGGATTCTGGGTAACAGAACCTGGTCCGAGACCCGCAAGTCACCCCTCCTTGGATTCCCCTAGGTCTCTAGTTTTCAGAAATGCACAGGTTTGGTAGGTTTCCCTAGGTGCCGGCTGAGCTAGAGGCCAAAATCTACAGGTAGGTACTTCGCAAAAAACACCTCTGTTTTCTTCCAAAAATTTGGATGTGTCCACGTTGCGCTTTGGGGCGTTTCCTGTCGCGGGCGCTAGGCCTACCCACACAAGTGAGGTATCATTTTTATCGGGAGACTTGGGGGAACGCTGGGTGGAAGGAAATTTGTGGCTCCTCTCAGATTCCCGAACTTTCTGCCACAGAAATGTGAGGAACATGTGTTTTTTTAGCCAAATTTTGAGGTTTGCAAAGGATTCTGGGTAACAGAACCTGGTTCGAGCCCCGCAAGTCACACCTCCTTGGATTCCCCTAGATCTCCAGTTTTCAGAAATGCACAGGTTTGGTAGGTTTCCATAGGTGCCGGGTGAGCTAGAGGCCAAAATCTAAAGGTAGGTACTTCGCAAAAAACACCTCTGTTTTCTTCCAAAAATTTGGATGTGTCCACGTTGCGCTTTGGGGCGTTTCCTGTCGCGGGCGCTAGGCCTACCCACACAAGTGAGGTATCATTTTTATCGGGAGACTTGGGGGAACGCTGAGTGGAAGGAAATTTGTGGCTCCTCTTAGATTCCAGAACTTTCTGCCACAGAAATGTGAGGAACATTTGTTTTTTTAGCCAAATTTTGAGGTTTGCAAAGGATTCTGGGTAACAGAACCTGGTCCGAGCCCCGCAAGTCACCCCTCCTTGAATTCCCCTAGGTCTCTAGTTTTCAGAAATGCACAGGTTTGGTAGGTTTCCCTAGGTGCCGGCTGAGCTAGAGGCCAAAATCTACAGGTAGGTACTTCGCAAAAAACACCTCTGTTTTCTTCCAAAAATTTGGATGTGTCCACGTTGCGCTTTGGGGCGTTTCCTGTCGCTGGCGCTAGGCCTACCCACACAAGTGAGGTATCATTTTTATCGGGAGACTTGGGGGAACGCTGGGTGGAAGGAAATTTGTGGCTCCTCTCAGATTCCAGAACTTTCTGCCACAGAAATGTGAGGAACATGTGTTTTTTTAGCCAAATTTGGAGGTTTGCAAAGGATTCTGGGTAACAGAACCTGGTCCGAGACCCGCAAGTCACCCCTCCTTGGATTCCCCTAGGTCTCTAGTTTTCAGAAATGCACAGGTTTGGTAGGTTTCCCTAGGTGCCGGCTGAGCTAGAGGCCAAAATCTACAGGTAGGCACTTCGCTAAAAACACCTCTGTTTTCTTCCAAAAATTTGGATGTGTCCACGTTGCGCTTTGGGGCGTTTCCTGTCGCGGGAGCTAGGCCTACCCACACAAGTGAGGTATCATTTTTATCGGGAGACTTGGGGGAACGCTGGGTGGAAGGAAATTTGTGGCTCCTCTCAGATTCCCGAACTTTCTGCCACAGAAATGTGAGGAACATGTGTTTTTTTAGCCAAATTTTGAGGTTTGCAAAGGATTCTGGGTAACAGAACCTGGTCCGAGCCCCACAAGTCACCCCTCCTTGGATTCCCCTAGGTCTCTAGTTTTCAGAAATGCACAG
This sequence comes from Pleurodeles waltl, assembly GCF_031143425.1. NCBI lineage: Eukaryota > Metazoa > Chordata > Amphibia > Caudata > Salamandridae > Pleurodeles > Pleurodeles waltl. The sequence goes on from NC_090437.1 coordinate 140,153,262, forward strand.
GTTTGGTAGGTTTCCCTAGGTGCCGGCTGAGCTAGAGGCCAAAATCTACAGGTAGGCACTTCGCAAAATACACCTCTGTTTTCTTCCAAAAATTTGGATGTGTACACGACGCGCTTTGGGGCGTTTCCTGTCGCGGGCGCTAGGCCTACCCACACAAGTGAGGTATCATTTTTATCGGGAGACTTGGGGGAATGCTGGGAGGAAGGAAATTTGGGGCTCCTCTCAGATTGTCGAACTTTCTGCCACAGAAATGTGAGGAACATGTGTTTTTTTAGCCAAATTTTGAGGTTTGCAAAGGATTCTGGGTAACAGAACCTGGTCCGAGCCCCGCAAGTCATCCCTCCTTGGATTTCCCTAGGTCTCTAGTTTTCAGAAATGCACAGATTTGGTAGGTTTCCCTAGGTGCCGGCTGAGCTAGAGGCCAAAATATACAGGTAGGCACTTCGCAAAAAACACCTCTGTTTTCTTCCCAAAATTTGGATGTGTCCATGTTGCGCTTTGGGGTGTTTCCTGTCGCGGGCGCTAGGCGTACCCACACAAGTGAGGTATAATTTTTATCGGGAGACTTGGGGGAACGCTGGGTGGAAGGAAATTTGTGGCTCCTCCCAGATTCCAGAACTTTCTGCCACAGAAATGTGAGGAACATGTGTTTTTTTAGCCAAATTTTGAGGTTTGCAAAGGATTCTGGGTAACAGAACCTGGTCTGAGCCCCGCAAGTCACCCCTCCATGGATTCCCCTAGGTCTCTAGTTTTCAGAAATGCACAGGTTTGGTAGGTTTCCTCAGGTGCCGGCTGAGCTAGAGGCCAAAATCTACAGGTAGGCACTTTGCTAAAAACACCTCTGTTTTCTTCCAAAAATTTGGATGTGTCCACGTTGCGCTTTGGGGCGTTTCCTGTCACGGGAGCTAGGCCTACCCACAGAAATGAGGAATCATTTTTATCGGGAGACTTGGGGGATCGCTGGGTGGAAGGAAATTTGTGGCTCCTCTCAGATTCCCGAACTTTCTGCCACAGAAATGTGAGGAACATGTGTTTTTTTAGCCAAATTTTGAGGTTTGCAAAGGATTCTGGGTAACAGAACCTGGTCCGAGCCCAGCAAGTCACCCCTCCTTGGATTCCCCTAGGTCTCTAGGTTTCAGAAATGCACAGGTTTGGTAGGTTTCCCTAGGTGCCGGCTGAGCTAGAGGCCAAAATCTACAAGTAGGCACTTCGCAAAAAACACCTCTGTTTTCTTCCCAAAATTTGGATGTGTCCACGTTGTGCTTTGGGGTGTTTCCTGTCGCGGGCGCTATGCCTACCCACACAAGTGAGGTATCATTTTTATCGGGAGACTTGGGGGAACGCTGGGTGGAAGGAAATTTGTGGCTCCTCTCAGATTCCCGAACTTTCTGCCACAGAAATGTGAGGAACATGTGTTTTTTTAGCCACATTTTGAGGTTTGCAAAGGATTCTGGGTAACAGAACCTGGTCCGAGACCCGCAAGTCACCCCTCCTTGGATTCCCCTAGGTCTCTAGTTGTCAGAAATGCACAGGTTTGGTAGGTTTCCCTAGGTGCCGGCTGAGCTAGAGGTCAAAATCTACAGGTAGGCACTTCGCTAAAAACACCTCTGTTTTCTTCCAAAAATTTGGATGTGTCCACGTTGCGCTTTGGGGCGTTTCCTGTCGCAGGAGCTATGCCTACCCACACAAGTGAGGTATCATTTTTATTGGGAGACTTGGGGGAACGCTGGGTGGAAGGAAATTTGTGCCTCCTCTCAGATTCCCGAACTTTCTGCCACAGAAATGAGAGGAACATGTGTTTTTTTAGCCAAATTTTGAGGTTTGCAAAGGATTCTGGGTAACAGAACCTGGTTCGAGCCCCGCAAGTCATCCCTCCTTGGATTTCCCTAGGTCTCTAGTTTTCAGAAATGCACAGATTTGGTAGGTTTCCCTAGGTGCCGGCTGAGCTAGAGGCCAAAATCTACAGGTAGGCACTTCGCAAAAAACACCTCTGTTTTCTTCCAAAAATTTGGATGTGTCCACGTTGTGCTTTGGGGCGTTTCCTGTCGCGGGCGCTAGGCCTACCCACACAAGTGAGGTATCATTTTTATCGGGAGACTTGGGGGAATGCTGGGTGGAAGGAAATTTGGGGCTCCTCTCAGATTCCCGAACTTTCTGCCACAGTAATGTGAGGAACATGTGTTTTTTTAGCCAAATTTTGAGGTTTGCAAAGGATTCTGGGTAACAGAACCTGGTCCGAGCCCAGCAAGTCACCCCTCCTTGGATACCCCTAGGTCTCTAGGTTTCAGAAATGCACAGGTTTGGTAGGTTTCCCTAGGTGCCGGCTGAGCTAGAGGCCAAAATCTGCAGGTAGGCACTTCGCAAAAAACACCTCTGTTTTCTTCCCAAAATTTGGATGTGTCCACGTTGCGCTTTGGGGCGTTTCCTGTCGCGGGCGCTATGCCTCCCCACACAAGTGAGGTATCATTTTTATCGGGAGACTTGGGGGAACGCTGGGTGGAAAGAAATTTGTGGCTCCTCTCAGATTCCCGAACTTTCAGCCACAGAAATGTGAGGAACATGTGTTTTTTTAGCCAAATTTTGAGGTTTGCAAAGGATTCTGGGTAACAGAACCTGGTCCGAGCCCCGCAAGTCACCCCTCCTTGGATTCCCCTAGGTCTCTAGTTTTCAGAAATGCACAGGTCTGGTAGGTTTCCTTAGGTGCCGGCTGAGCTAGAGGCCAAAATCTACAGGTAGGCACTTTGCTAAAAACACCTCTGTTTTCTTCCAAAAATTTGGATGTGTCCACGTTGCGCTTTGGGGCGTTTCCTGTCACGGGAGCTAGGCCTACCCACAGAAATGAGGTATCATTTTTATCGGGAGACTTGGGGGAACGCTGGGTGGAAGGAAATTTGTGGCTCCTCTCAGATTCCCGAACTTTCTGCCACAGAAATGTGAGGAACATGTGTTTTTTTAGCCAAATTTTGAGGTTTGCAAAGGATTCTGGGTAACAGAACCTGGTCCGAGCCCAGCAAGTCACCCCTCCTTGGATTCCCCTAGGTTTCTAGGTTTCAGAAATGCACAGGTTTAGTAGGTTTCCCTAGGTGCCGGCTGAGCTAGAGGCCAAAATCTACAGGTAGGCACTTCGCAAAAAACACCTCTGTTTTCTTCCCAAAATTTGGATGTGTCCACGTTGCGCTTTGGGGTGTTTCCTGTCGCGGGCGCTATGCCTACCCACACAAGTGAGGTATCATTTTTATCGGGAGACTTGGGGGAATGCTGGGTGGAAGGAAATTTGTGCCTCCTCTCAGATTCCCGAACTTTCTGCCACAGAAATGAGAGGAACATGTGTTTTTTTAGCCAAATTTTGAGGTTTGCAAAGGATTCTGGGTAACAGAACGTGGTCCGAGCCCCGCAAGTCACCCCTCCTTGGATTCCCCTAGGTCTCTAGTTTTCAGAAATGCACAGGTTTGGTAGGTTTCCCTAGGTGCCGGCTGAGCTAGAGGCCAAAATCTACAGGTAGGCACTTCGCAAAAAACACCTCTGTTTTCTTCAAAAAATTTGGATGTGTCCACGTTGCGCTTAGGGGCGTTTCCTGTCGCGGGCGCTAGGCCTACCCACACAAGTGAGGTATCATTTTTATCAGGAGACTTGGGGAAACGCTGGGTGGAAGGAAATTTGTGGCTCCTCTCAGATTCCCGAACTTTCTGCCACAGAAATGTGAAGAACATGTGTCTTTTTAGCCAAATTTTGAGGTTTGCAAAGGATTCTGGGTAACAGAACCTGGTCCGAGCCCCGTAAGTCACCCCTCCTTGGATTCCCCTATGTCTCTAGTTTTCAGAAATGCACAGGTTTGGTAGGTTTCCCTAGGTGCCGGCTGAGCTAGAGGCCAAAATCTACAGGTAGGCACTTCGCAAAAAACACCTCTGTTTTCTTCCAAAAATTTGGATGTGTCCACGTTGTGCTTTGGGGCGTTTCCTGTCGCGGGCGCTAGGCCTACCCACACAAGTGAGGTATCATTTTTATCGGGAGACTTGGGGGAATGCTGGGTGGAAGGAAATTTGGGGCTCCTCTCAGATTCCCGAACTTTCTGCCACAGAAATGTGAGGAACATGTGTTTTTTTAGCCAAATTTTGAGGTTTGCAAAGGATTCTGGGTAACAGAACCTGGTCCGAGCCCAGCAAGTCACCCCTCCTTGGATACCCCTAGGTCGCTAGGTTTCAGAAATGCACAGGTTTGGTAGGTTTCCCTAGGTGCCGGCTGAGCTAGAGGTCAAAATCTACAGGTAGGCACTTCGCTAAAAACACCTCTGTTTTCTTCCAAAAATTTGGATGTGTCCACGTTGCGCTTTGGGGCGTTTCCTGTCGCAGGAGCTATGCCTACCCACACAAGTGAGGTATCATTTTTATTGGGAGACTTGGGGGAACGCTGGGTGGAAGGAAATTTGTGCCTCCTCTCAGATTCCCGAACTTTCTGCCACAGAAATGAGAGGAACATGTGTTTTTTTAGCCAAATTTTGAGGTTTGCAAAGGATTCTGGGTAACAGAACCTGGTTCGAGCCCCGCAAGTCATCCCTCCTTGGATTTCCCTAGGTCTCTAGTTTTCAGAAATGCACAGATTTGGTAGGTTTCCCTAGGTGCCGGCTGAGCTAGAGGCCAAAATCTACAGGTAGGCACTTCGCAAAAAACACCTCTGTTTTCTTCCAAAAATTTGGATGTGTCCACGTTGTGCTTTGGGGCGTTTCCTGTCGCGGGCGCTAGGCCTACCCACACAAGTGAGGTATCATTTTTATCGGGAGACTTGGGGGAATGCTGGGTGGAAGGAAATTTGGGGCTCCTCTCAGATTCCCGAACTTTCTGCCACAGTAATGTGAGGAACATGTGTTTTTTTAGCCAAATTTTGAGGTTTGCAAAGGATTCTGGGTAACAGAACCTGGTCCGAGCCCAGCAAGTCACCCCTCCTTGGATACCCCTAGGTCTCTAGGTTTCAGAAATGCACAGGTTTGGTAGGTTTCCCTAGGTGCCGGCTGAGCTAGAGGCCAAAATCTGCAGGTAGGCACTTCGCAAAAAACACCTCTGTTTTCTTCCCAAAATTTGGATGTGTCCACGTTGCGCTTTGGGGCGTTTCCTGTCGCGGGCGCTATGCCTCCCCACACAAGTGAGGTATCATTTTTATCGGGAGACTTGGGGGAACGCTGGGTGGAAAGAAATTTGTGGCTCCTCTCAGATTCCCGAACTTTCAGCCACAGAAATGTGAGGAACATGTGTTTTTTTAGCCAAATTTTGAGGTTTGCAAAGGATTCTGGGTAACAGAACCTGGTCCGAGCCCCGCAAGTCACCCCTCCTTGGATTCCCCTAGGTCTCTAGTTTTCAGAAATGCACAGGTCTGGTAGGTTTCCTTAGGTGCCGGCTGAGCTAGAGGCCAAAATCTACAGGTAGGCACTTTGCTAAAAACACCTCTGTTTTCTTCCAAAAATTTGGATGTGTCCACGTTGCGCTTTGGGGCGTTTCCTGTCGCGGGCGCTAGGCCTACCCACAGAAATGAGGTATCATTTTTATCGGGAGACTTGGGGGAACGCTGGGTGGAAGGAAATTTGTGGCTCCTCTCAGATTCCCGAACTTTCTGCCACAGAAATGTGAGGAACATGTGTTTTTTTAGCCAAATTTTGAGGTTTGCAAAGGATTCTGGGTAACAGAACCTGGTCCGAGCCCAGCAAGTCACCCCTCCTTGGATTCCCCTAGGTTTCTAGGTTTCAGAAATGCACAGGTTTAGTAGGTTTCCCTAGGTGCCGGCTGAGCTAGAGGCCAAAATCTACAGGTAGGCACTTCGCAAAAAACACCTCTGTTTTCTTCCCAAAATTTGGATGTGTCCACGTTGCGCTTTGGGGTGTTTCCTGTCGCGGGCGCTATGCCTACCCACACAAGTGAGGTATCATTTTTATCGGGAGACTTGGGGGAATGCTGGGTGGAAGGAAATTTGTGCCTCCTCTCAGATTCCCGAACTTTCTGCCACAGAAATGAGAGGAACATGTGTTTTTTTAGCCAAATTTTGAGGTTTGCAAAGGATTCTGGGTAACAGAACGTGGTCCGAGCCCCGCAAGTCACCCCTCCTTGGATTCCCCTAGGTCTCTAGTTTTCAGAAATGCACAGGTTTGGTAGGTTTCCCTAGGTGCCGGCTGAGCTAGAGGCCAAAATCTACAGGTAGGCACTTCGCAAAAAACACCTCTGTTTTCTTCAAAAAATTTGGATGTGTCCACGTTGCGCTTAGGGGCGTTTCCTGTCGCGGGCGCTAGGCCTACCCACACAAGTGAGGTATCATTTTTATCAGGAGACTTGGGGAAACGCTGGGTGGAAGGAAATTTGTGGCTCCTCTCAGATTCCCGAACTTTCTGCCACAGAAATGTGAAGAACATGTGTCTTTTTAGCCAAATTTTGAGGTTTGCAAAGGATTCTGGGTAACAGACCTGGTCCGAGCCCCGTAAGTCACCCCTCCTTGGATTCCCCTATGTCTCTAGTTTTCAGAAATGCACAGGTTTGGTAGGTTTCCCTAGGTGCCGGCTGAGCTAGAGGCCAAAATCTACAGGTAGGCACTTCGCAAAAAACACCTCTGTTTTCTTCCAAAAATTTGGATGTGTCCACGTTGTGCTTTGGGGCGTTTCCTGTCGCGGGCGCTAGGCCTACCCACACAAGTGAGGTATCATTTTTATCGGGAGACTTGGGGGAATGCTGGGTGGAAGGAAATTTGGGGCTCCTCTCAGATTCCCGAACTTTCTGCCACAGAAATGTGAGGAACATGTGTTTTTTTAGCCAAATTTTGAGGTTTGCAAAGGATTCTGGGTAACAGAACCTGGTCCGAGCCCAGCAAGTCACCCCTCCTTGGATACCCCTAGGTCGCTAGGTTTCAGAAATGCACAGGTTTGGTAGGTTTCCCTAGGTGCCGGCTGAGCTAGAGGCCAAAATCTGCAGGTAGGCACTTCGCAAAAAACACCTCTGTTTTCTTCCCAAAATTTGGATGTGTCCACGTTGCGCTTTGGGGCGTTTCCTGTCGCGGGCGCTATGCCTCCCCACACAAGTGAGGTATCATTTTTATCGGGAGACTTGGGGGAACGCTGGGTGGAAGGAAATTTGTGGCTCCTCTCAGATTCCCGAACTTTCAGCCACAGAAATGTGAGGAACATGTGTTTTTTTAGCCAAATTTTGAGGTTTGCAAAGGATTCTGGGTAACAGAACCTGGTCCGAGACCCGCAAGTCACCCCTCCTTGGATTCCCCTAGGTCTCTAGTTGTCAGAAATGCACAGGTTTGGTAGGTTTCCCTAGGTGCCGGCTGAGCTAGAGGTCAAAATCTACAGGTAGGCACTTCGCTAAAAACACCTCTGTTTTCTTCCAAAAATTTGGATGTGTCCACGTTGCGCTTTGGGGCGTTTCCTGTCGCAGGAGCTATGCCTACCCACACAAGTGAGGTATCATTTTTATCGGGAGACTTGGGGGAACGCTGGGTGGAAGGAAATTTGTGCCTCCTCTCAGATTCCCGAACTTTCTGCCACAGAAATGAGAGGAACATGTGTTTTTTTAGCCAAATTTTGAGGTTTGCAAAGGATTCTGGGTAACAGAACCTGGTCCGAGCCCCGCAAGTCACCCCTCCTTGGATTCCCCTAGGTCTCTAGTTTTTAGAAATGCACAGGTTAGGTAGGTTTCCCTAGGTGCCGGCTGAGCTAGAGGCCAAAATCTACAGGTAGGCACTTCGCAAAAAACACCTCTGTTTTCTTCTAAAAATTTGGATGTGTCCACGTTGCGCTTTGGGGCGTTTCCTGTCGCGGGCGCTAGGCCTACCCACACAAGTGAGGTATCATTTTTATCGGGAGACTTGGGGGAACGCTGGGTGGAAGGAAATTTGTGGCTCCTCTCAGATTCCAGAACTTTCTGCCACAGAAATGTGAGGAACATGTGTTTTTTTAGCCAAATTTGGAGGTTTGCAAAGGATTCTGGGTAACAGAACCTGGTCCGAGACCCGCAAGTCACCCCTCCTTGGATTCCCCTAGGTCTCTAGTTTTCAGAAATGCACAGGTTTGGTAGGTTTCCCTAGGTGCCGGCTGAGCTAGAGGCCAAAATCTACAGGTAGGTACTTCGCAAAAAACACCTCTGTTTTCTTCCAAAAATTTGGATGTGTCCACGTTGCGCTTTGGGGCGTTTCCTGTCGCGGGCGCTAGGCCTACCCACACAAGTGAGGTATCATTTTTATCGGGAGACTTGGGGGAACGCTGGGTGGAAGGAAATTTGTGGCTCCTCTCAGATTCCCGAACTTTCTGCCACAGAAATGTGAGGAACATGTGTTTTTTTAGCCAAATTTTGAGGTTTGCAAAGGATTCTGGGTAACAGAACCTGGTTCGAGCCCCGCAAGTCACACCTCCTTGGATTCCCCTAGATCTCCAGTTTTCAGAAATGCACAGGTTTGGTAGGTTTCCATAGGTGCCGGGTGAGCTAGAGGCCAAAATCTACAGGTAGGTACTTCGCAAAAAACACCTCTGTTTTCTTCCAAAAATTTGGATGTGTCCACGTTGCGCTTTGGGGCGTTTCCTGTCGCGGGCGCTAGGCCTACCCACACAAGTGAGGTATCATTTTTATCGGGAGACTTGGGGGAACGCTGAGTGGAAGGAAATTTGTGGCTCCTCTTAGATTCCAGAACTTTCTGCCACAGAAATGTGAGGAACATGTGTTTTTTTAGCCAAATTTTGAGGTTTGCAAAGGATTCTGGGTAACAGAACCTGGTCCGAGCCCCGCAAGTCACCCCTCCTTGAATTCCCCTAGGTCTCTAGTTTTCAGAAATGCACAGGTTTGGTAGGTTTCCCTAGGTGCCGGCTGAGCTAGAGGCCAAAATCTACAGGTAGGTACTTCGCAAAAAACACCTCTGTTTTCTTCCAAAAATTTGGATGTGTCCACGTTGCGCTTTGGGGCGTTTCCTGTCGCTGGCGCTAGGCCTACCCACACAAGTGAGGTATCATTTTTATCGGGAGACTTGGGGGAACGCTGGGTGGAAGGAAATTTGTGGCTCCTCTCAGATTCCAGAACTTTCTGCCACAGAAATGTGAGGAACATGTGTTTTTTTAGCCAAATTTGGAGGTTTGCAAAGGATTCTGGGTAACAGAACCTGGTCCGAGACCCGCAAGTCACCCCTCCTTGGATTCCCCTAGGTCTCTAGTTTTCAGAAATGCACAGGTTTGGTAGGTTTCCCTAGGTGCCGGCTGAGCTAGAGGCCAAAATCTACAGGTAGGTACTTCGCAAAAAACACCTCTGTTTTCTTCCAAAAATTTGGATGTGTCCACGTTGCGCTTTGGGGCGTTTCCTGTCGCGGGCGCTAGGCCTACCCACACAAGTGAGGTATCATTTTTATCGGGAGACTTGGGGGAACGCTGGGTGGAAGGAAATTTGTGGCTCCTCTCAGATTCCCGAACTTTCTGCCACAGAAATGTGAGGAACATGTGTTTTTTTAGCCAAATTTTGAGGTTTGCAAAGGATTCTGGGTAACAGAACCTGGTTCGAGCCCCGCAAGTCACACCTCCTTGGATTCCCCTAGATCTCTAGTTTTCAGAAATGCACAGGTTTGGTAGGTTTCCATAGGTGCCGGGTGAGCTAGATGCCAAAATCTACAGGTAGGTACTTCGCAAAAAACACCTCTGTTTTCTTCCAAAAATTTGGATGTGTCCACGTTGCGCTTTGGGGCGTTTCCTGTCGCGGGCGCTAGGCCTACCCACACAAGTGAGGTATCATTTTTATCGGGAGACTTGGGGGAACGCTGAGTGGAAGGAAATTTGTGGCTCCTCTTAGATTCCAGAACTTTCTGCCACAGAAATGTGAGGAACATGTGTTTTTTTAGCCAAATTTTGAGGTTTGCAAAGGATTCTGGGTAACAGAACCTGGTCCGAGCCCCGCAAGTCACCCCTCCTTGAATTCCCCTAGGTCTCTAGTTTTCAGAAATGCACAGGTTTGGTAGGTTTCCCTAGGTGCCGGCTGAGCTAGAGGCCAAAATCTACAGGTAGGTACTTCGCAAAAAACACCTCTGTTTTCTTCCAAAAATTTGGATGTGTCCACGTTGCGCTTTGGGGCGTTTCCTGTCGCGGGCGCTAGGCCTACCCACACAAGTGAGGTATCATTTTTATCGGGAGACTTGGGGGAACGCTGGGTGGAAGGAAATTTGTGGCTCCTCTCAGATTCCCGAACTTTCTGCCACAGAAATGTGAGGAACATGTGTTTTTTTAGCCAAATTTTGAGGTTTGCAAAGGATTCTGGGTAACAGAACCTGGTCCGAGCCCCGCAAGTCACACCTCCTTGGATTCCCCTAGGTCTCTAGTTTTCAGAAATGCACAGGTTTGGTAGGTTTCCCTAGGTGCCGGCTGAGCTAGAGGCCAAAATCTACAGGTAGGTACTTCGCAAAAAACACCTCTGTTTTCTTCCAAAAATTTGGATGTGTCCACGTTGCGCTTTGGGGCGTTTCCTGTCGCGGGCGCTAGGCCTACCCACACAAGTGAGGTATCATTTTTATCGGGAGACTTGGGGGAACGCTGGGTGGAAGGAAATTTGTGGCTCCTCTTAGATTCCAGAACTTTCTGCCACAGAAATGTGAGGAACATGTGTTTTTTTAGCCAAATTTTGAGGTTTGCAAAGGATTCTGGGTAACAGACCTGGTCCGAGCCCCGCAAGTCACCCCTCCTTGGATTCCCCTAGTTCTCTAGTTTTCAGAAATGCACAGGTTTGGTAGGTTTCCCTAGGTGCCGGCTGAGCTAGAGGCCAAAATCTACAGGTAGGCACTTCGCAAAAAACACCTCTGTTTTCTTCCCAAAATTTGGATGTGTCCACGTTGCGCTTTGGGGCGTTTCCTGTCGCGGGCGCTATGCCTACCCACACAAGTGAGGTATCATTTTTATCGGGAGACTTGGGGGAACGCTGGGTGGAAGGAAATTTGTGGCTCCTCTCAGAGTCCAGAACTTTCTGCCACAGAAATGTGAGGAACATGTGCTTTTTTAGCCAAATTTTGAGGTTTGCAAAGGATTCTGGGTAACAGAACCTGGTCCGAGCCCCGCAAGTCACCCCTCCTTGGATTCCCCTAGGTCTCTAGTTTTCAGAAATGCACAGGTTTGGTAGGTTTCCCTAGGTGCCGGCTGAGCTAGAGGCCAAAATCTACAGGTAGGTACTTCGCAAAAAACACCTCTGTTTTCTTCCAAAAATTTGGATGTGTCCACGTTGCGCTTTGGGGCGTTTCCTGTCGCGGGCGCTAGGCCTACCCACACAAGTGAGGTATCATTTTTATCGGGAGACTTGGGGGAACGCTGGGTGGAAGGAAATTTGTGGCTCCTCTCAGATTCCCGAACTTTCTGCCACAGAAATGTGAGGAACATGTGTTTTTTTAGCCAAATTTTGAGGTTTGCAAAGAATTCTGGGTAACAGAACCTGGCCCGAGCCCCGCAAGTCACACCTCCTTGGATTCCCCTACGTCTCTAGTTTTCAGAAATGCACAGGTTTGGTAGGTGTCCCTAGGTGCCGGCTGAGCTAGAGGCCAAAATCTACAGGTAGGTACTTCGCAAAAAACACCTCTGTTTTCTTCCAAAAATTTGGATGTGTCCACGTTGCGCTTTGGGGCGTTTCCTGTCGCGGGCGCTAGGCCTACCCACACAAGTGAGGTATCATTTTTATCGGGAGACTTGGGGGAACGCTGGGTGGAAGGAAATTTGTGGCTCCTCTCAGATTCCCGAACTTTCTGCCACAGAAATGTGAGGAACATGTGTTTTTTTAGCCAAATTTTGAGGTTTGCAAAGGATTCTGGGTAACAGAACCTGGTCCGAGCCCCGCAAGTCACACCTCCTTGGATTCCCCTAGGTCTCCAGTTTTCAGAAATGCACAGGTTTGGTAGGTTTCCCTAGGTGCCGGGTGAGCTAGAGGCCAAAATCTACAGGTAGGTACTTCGCAAAAAACACCTCTGTTTTCTTCCAAAAATTTGGATGTGTCCATGTTGCGTTTTGGGGCGTTTCCTGTCGCGGGCGCTAGGCCTACCCACACAAGTGAGGTATCATTTTTATCGGGAGACTTGGGGGAACGCTGGGTGGAAGGAAATTTGTGGCTCCTCTTAGATTCCAGAACTTTCTGCCACAGAAATGTGAGGAACATGTGTTTTTTTAGCCAAATTTTTAGGTTTGCAAAGGATTCTGCGTAACAGAACCTGGTCCGAGCCCCACAAGTCACCCCTCCTTGGATTCCCCTAGGTCTCTAGTTTTCAGAAATGCACAGGTTTGGTAGGTTTCCCTAGCTGCCGGCTGAGCTAGAGGCCAAAATCTACAGGTAGGCACTTCGCAAAAAACACCTTTTTTTTCTTCCAAAAATTTGGATGTGTCCACGACGCGCTTTGGGGCGTTTCCTGTCGCGGGCGCTAGGCCTACCCACAAAAGTGAGGTATCATTTTTATCAGGAGACTTGGGGGAACGCTGGGTGGAAGTAAATTTGTGGCTCCTCTCAGATTCCTGAACTTTCTGCCACAGAAATGTGAGGAACATGTGTTTTTTTAGCCAAATTTTGAGGTTTGCAAAGGATTCTGGGTAACAGAACCTGGTCCGAGCCCCGCAAGTCACCCCTCCTTGGAATTCCCCTAGGTCTCTAGTTTTCAGAAATGCACAGGTTTGGTAGGTTTCCCTAGGTGCCGGCTGAGCTAGAGGCCAAAATCTACAGGTAGGTACTTCGCAAAAAACACCTCTGTTTTCTTCCAAAAATTTGGATGTGTCCACGTTGCGCTTTGGGGCGTTTCCTGTCGCGGGCGCTAGGCCTACCCACACAAGTGAGGTATCATTTTTATCGGGAGACTTGGGGGAACGCTGGGTGGAAGGAAATTTGTGGCTCCTCTTAGATTCCAGAACTTTCTGCCACAGAAATGTGAGGAACATGTGTTTTTTTAGCCAAATTTTGAGGTTTGCAAAGGATTCTGCATAACAGAACCTGGTCCGAGCCCCACAAGTCACCCCTCCTTGGATTCCCCTAGGTCTCTAGTTTTCAGAAATGCACAGGTTTGGTAGGTTTCCCTAGCTGCCGGCTGAGCTAGAGGCCAAAATCTACAGGTAGGCACTTCGCAAAAAACACCTTTTTTTTCTTCCAAAAATTTGGATGTGTCCACGACGCGCTTTGGGGCGTTTCCTGTCGCGGGCGCTAGGCCTACCCACACAAGTGAGGTATCATTTTTATCAGGAGACTTGGGGGAACGCTGGGTGGAAGTAAATTTGTGGCTCCTCTCAGATTCCTGAACTTTCTGCCACAGAAATGTGAGGAACATGTGTTTTTTTAGCCAAATTTTGAGGTTTGCAAAGGATTCTGGGTAACAGAACCTGGTCCGAGCCACGCAAGTCACCCCTCCTTGGAATTCCCCTAGGTCTCTAGTTTTCAGAAATGCACAGGTTTGGTAGGTTTCCCTAGGTGCCGGCTGAGCTAGAGGCCAAAATCTACAGGTAGGTACTTCGCAAAAAACACCTCTGTTTTCTTCCAAAAATTTGGATGTGTCCACGTTGCGCTTTGGGGCGTTTCCTGTCGCGGGCGCTAGGCCTACCCACACAAGTGAGGTATCATTTTTATCGGGAGACTTGGGGGAACGCTGGGTGGAAGGAAATTTGTGGCTCCTCTCAGATTCCCGAACTTTCTGCCACAGAAATGTGAGGAACATGTGTTTTTTTAGCCAAATTTTGAGGTTTGCAAAGGATTCTGGGTAACAGAACCTGGTCCGAGCCCCGCAAGTCACACCTCCTTGGATTCCCCTACGTCTCTAGTTTTCAGAAATGCACAGGTTTGGTAGGTGTCCCTAGGTGCCGGCTGAGCTAGAGGCCAAAATCTACAGGTAGGTACTTCGCAAAAAACACCTCTGTTTTCTTCCAAAAATTTGGATGTGTCCACGTTGCGCTTTGGGGCGTTTCCTGTCGCGGGCGCTAGGCCTACCCACACAAGTGAGGTATCATTTTTATCGGGAGACTTGGGGGAACGCTGGGTGGAAGGAAATTTGTGGCTCCTCTTAGATTCAAGAACTTTCTGCCACAGAAATGTGAGGAACATGTGTTTTTTTAGCCAAATTTTGAGGTTTGCAAAGGATTCTGGGTAACAGACCTGGTCCGAGCCCCGCAAGTCACCCCTCCTTGGATTCCCCTAGTTTTCAGAAATGCACAGGTTTGGTAGGTTTCCCTAGGTGCCGGCTGAGCTAGAGGCCAAAATCTACAGGTAGGCACTTCGCAAAAAACACCTCTGTTTTCTTCCCAAAATTTGGATGTGTCCACGTTGCGCTTTGGGGCGTTTCCTGTCACGGGCGCTATGCCTACCCACACAAGTGAGGTATCATTTTTATCGGGAGACTTGGGGGAACGCTGGGTGGAAGGAAATTTGTGGCTCCTCTCAGAGTCCAGAACTTTCTGCCACAGAAATGTGAGGAACATGTGCTTTTTTAGCCAAATTTTGAGGTTTGCAAAGGATTCTGGGTAACAGAACCTGGTCCGAGCCCCGCAAGTCACCCCTCCTTGGATTCCCCTAGGTCTCTAGTTTTCAGAAATGCACAGATTTGGTAGGTTTCCCTAGGTGCCGGCTGAGCTAGAGGCCAAAATCTACAGGTAGGCACTTCGCAAAAAACACCTCTGTTTTCTTCCAAAAATTTGGATGTGTCCACGTTGTGCTTTGGGGCGTTTCCTGTCGCGGGCGCTAGGCCTACCCACACAAGTGAGGTATCATTTTTATCGGGAGACTTGGGGGAATGCTGGGTGGAAGGAAATTTGGGGCTCCTCTCAGATTCCCGAACTTTCTGCCACAGTAATGTGAGGAACATGTGTTTTTTTAGCCAAATTTTGAGGTTTGCAAAGGATTCTGGGTAACAGAACCTGGTCCGAGCCCAGCAAGTCACCCCTCCTTGGATACCCCTAGGTCTCTAGGTTTCAGAAATGCACAGGTTTGGTAGGTTTCCCTAGGTGCCGGCTGAGCTAGAGGCCAAAATCTGCAGGTAGGCACTTCGCAAAAAACACCTCTGTTTTCTTCCCAAAATTTGGATGTGTCCACGTTGCGCTTTGGGGCGTTTCCTGTCGCGGGCGCTATGCCTCCCCACACAAGTGAGGTATAATTTTTATCGGGAGACTTGGGGGAACGCTGGGTGGAAGGAAATTTGTGGCTCCTCTCAGATTCCCGAACTTTCAGCCACAGAAATGTGAGGAACATGTGTTTTTTTAGCCAAATTTTGAGGTTTGCCAAGGATTCTGGGTAACAGAACCTGGTCCGAGCCCCGCAAGTCACCCCTCCTTGGATTCCCCTAGGTCTCTAGTTTTCAGAAATGCACAGGTCTGGTAGGTTTCCTTAGGTGCCGGCTGAGCTAGAGGCCAAAATCTACAGGTAGGCACTTTGCTAAAAACACCTCTGTTTTCTTCCAAAAATTTGGATGTGTCCACGTTGCGCTTTGGGGCGTTTCCTGTCACGGGAGCTAGGCCTACCCACAGAAATGAGGTATCATTTTTATCGGGAGACTTGGGGGAACGCTGGGTGGAAGGAAATTTGTGGCTCCTCTCAGATTCCCGAACTTTCTGCCACAGAAATGTGAGGAACATGTGTTTTTTTAGCCAAATTTTGAGGTTTGCAAAGGATTCTGGGTAACAGAACCTGGTCCGAGCCCAGCAAGTCACCCCTCCTTGGATTCCCCTAGGTCTCTAGGTTTCAGAAATGCACAGGTTTGGTAGGTTTCCCTAGGTGCCGGCTGAGCTAGAGGACAAAATCTACAGGTAGGCACTTCGCAAAAAACACCTCTGTTTTCTTCCCAAAATTTGGATGTGTCCACGTTGCGCTTTGGGGTGTTTCCTGTCGCGGGCGCTATGCCTACCCACACAAGTGAGGTATCATTTTTATCGGGAGACTTGGGGGAATGCTGGGTGGAAGGAAATTTGTGCCTCCTCTCAGATTCCCGAACTTTCTGCCACAGAAATGAGAGGAACATGTGTTTTTTTAGCCAAATTTTGAGGTTTGCAAAGGATTCTGGGTAACAGAACCTGGTCCGAGCCCCGCAAGTCACCCCTCCTTGGATTCCCCTATGTCTCTAGTTTTCAGAAATGCACAGGTTTGGTAGGTTTCCCTAGGTGCCGGCTGAGCTAGAGGCCAAAATCTACAGGTAGGCACTTCGCAAAAAACACCTCTGTTTTCTTCCAAAAATTTGGATGTGTCCACGTTGTGCTTTGGGGCGTTTCCTGTCGCGGGTGCTAGGCCTACCCACACAAGTGAGGTATCATTTTTATCGGGAGACTTGGGGGAATGCTGGGTGGAAGGAAATTTGGGGCTCCTCTCAGATTCCCGAACTTTCTGCCACAGAAATGTGAGGAACATGTGTTTTTTTAGCCAAATTTTGAGGTTTGCAAAGGATTCTGGGTAACAGAACCTGGTCCGAGCCCAGCAAGTCACCCCTCCTTGGATACCCCTATGTCTCTAGGTTTCAGAAATGCACAGGTTTGGTAGGTTTCCCTAGGTGCCGGCTGAGCTAGAGGCCAAAATCTGCAGGTAGGCACTTCGCAAAAAACACCTCTGTTTTCTTCCCAAAATTTGGATGTGTCCACGTTGCGCTTTGGGGCGTTTCCTGTCGCGGGCGCTATGCCTCCCCACACAAGTGAGGTATCATTTTTATCGGGAGACTTGGGGGAACGCTGGGTGGAAGGAAATTTGTGGCTCCTCTCAGATTCCCGAACTTTCAGCCACAGAAATGTGAGGAACATGTGTTTTTTTAGCCAAATTTTGAGGTTTGCAAAGGATTCTGGGTAACAGAACCTGGTCCGAGACCCGCAAGTCACCCCTCCTTGGCTTCCCCTAGGTCTCTAGTTGTCAGAAATGCACAGGTTTGGTAGGTTTCCCTAGGTGCCGGCTGAGCTAGAGGTCAAAATCTACAGGTAGGCACTTCGCTAAAAACACCTCTGTTTTCTTCCAAAAATTTGGATGTGTCCACGTTGCGCTTTGGGGCGTTTCCTGTCGCAGGAGCTATGCCTACCCACACAAGTGAGGTATCATTTTTATCGGGAGACTTGGGAGAACGCTGGGTGGAGGGAAATTTGTGCCTCCTCTCAGATTCCCGAACTTTCTGCCACAGAAATGAGAGGAACATGTGTTTTTTTAGCCAAATATTGAGGTTTGCAAAGGATTCTGGGTAACAGAACCTGGTCCGAGCCCCGCATGTCACCCCTCCTTGGATTCCCCTAGGTCTCTAGTTTTTAGAAATGCACAGGTTAGGTAGGTTTCCCTAGGTGCCGGCTGAGCTAGAGGCCAAAATCTACAGGTAGGCACTTCGCAAAAAACACCTCTGTTTTCTTCTAAAAATTTGGATGTGTCCACGTTGCGCTTTGGGGCGTTTCCTGTCGCGGGCGCTAGGCCTACCCACACAAGTGAGGTATCATTTTTATCGGGAGACTTGGGGGAACGCTGGGTGGAAGGAAATTTGTGGCTCCTCTCAGATTCCAGAACTTTCTGCCACAGAAATGTGAGGAACATGTGTTTTTTTAGCCAAATTTGGAGGTTTGCAAAGGATTCTGGGTAACAGAACCTGGTCCGAGACCCGCAAGTCACCCCTCCTTGGATTCCCCTAGGTCTCTAGTTTTCAGAAATGCACAGGTTTGGTAGGTTTCCCTAGGTGCCGGCTGAGCTAGAGGCCAAAATCTACAGGTAGGTACTTCGCAAAAAACACCTCTGTTTTCTTCCAAAAATTTGGATGTGTCCACGTTGCGCTTTGGGGCGTTTCCTGTCGCGGGCGCTAGGCCTACCCACACAAGTGAGGTATCATTTTTATCGGGAGACTTGGGGGAACGCTGGGTGGAAGGAAATTTGTGGCTCCTCTCAGATTCCCGAACTTTCTGCCACAGAAATGTGAGGAACATGTGTTTTTTTAGCCAAATTTTGAGGTTTGCAAAGGATTCTGGGTAACAGAACCTGGTTCGAGCCCCGCAAGTCACACCTCCTTGGATTCCCCTAGATCTCCAGTTTTCAGAAATGCACAGGTTTGGTAGGTTTCCATAGGTGCCGGGTGAGCTAGAGGCCAAAATCTACAGGTAGGTACTTCGCAAAAAACACCTCTGTTTTCTTCCAAAAATTTGGATGTGTCCACGTTGCGCTTTGGGGCGTTTCCTGTCGCGGGCGCTAGGCCTACCCACACAAGTGAGGTATCATTTTTATCGGGAGACTTGGGGGAACGCTGAGTGGAAGGAAATTTGTGGCTCCTCTTAGATTCCAGAACTTTCTGCCACAGAAATGTGAGGAACATGTGTTTTTTTAGCCAAATTTTGAGGTTTGCAAAGGATTCTGGGTAACAGAACCTGGTCCGAGCCCCGCAAGTCACCCCTCCTTGAATTCCCCTAGGTCTCTAGTTTTCAGAAATGCACAGGTTTGGTAGGTTTCCCTAGGTGCCGGCTGAGCTAGAGGCCAAAATCTACAGGTAGGTACTTCGCAAAAAACACCTCTGTTTTCTTCCAAAAATTTGGATGTGTCCACGTTGCGCTTTGGGGCGTTTCCTGTCGCTGGCGCTAGGCCTACCCACACAAGTGAGGTATCATTTTTATCGGGAGACTTGGGGGAACGCTGGGTGGAAGGAAATTTGTGGCTCCTCTCAGATTCCAGAACTTTCTGCCACAGAAATGTGAGGAACATGTGTTTTTTTAGCCAAATTTGGAGGTTTGCAAAGGATTCTGGGTAACAGAACCTGGTCCGAGACCCGCAAGTCACCCCTCCTTGGATTCCCCTAGGTCTCTAGTTTTCAGAAATGCACAGGTTTGGTAGGTTTCCCTAGGTGCCGGCTGAGCTAGAGGCCAAAATTTACAGGTAGGTACTTCGCAAAAAACACCTCTGTTTTCTTCCAAAAATTTTGATGTGTCCACGATGCGCTTTGGGGCGTTTCCTGTCGCGGGCGCTAGGCCTACCCACACAAGTGAGGTATCATTTTTATCGGGAGACTTGGGGGAACGCTGGGTGGAAGGAAATTTGTGGCTCCTCTCAGATTCCCGAACTTTCTGCCACAGAAATGTGAGGAACATGTGTTTTTTTAGCCAAATTTTGAGGTTTGCAAAGGATTCTGGGTAACAGAACCTGGTTCGAGCCCCGCAAGTCACACCTCCTTGGATTCCCCTAGATCTCTAGTTTTCAGAAATGCACAGGTTTGGTAGGTTTCCATAGGTGCCGGGTGAGCTAGAGGCCAAAATCTACAGGTAGGTACTTCGCAAAAAACACCTCTGTTTTCTTCCAAAAATTTGGATGTGTCCACGTTGCGCTTTGGGGCGTTTCCTGTCGCGGGCGCTAGGCCTACCCACACAAGTGAGGTATCATTTTTATCGGGAGACTTGGGGGAACGCTGAGTGGAAGGAAATTTGTGGCTCCTCTTAGATTCCAGAACTTTCTGCCACAGAAATGTGAGGAACATGTGTTTTTTTAGCCAAATTTTGAGGTTTGCAAAGGATTCTGGGTAACAGAACCTGGTCCGAGCCCCGCAAGTCACCCCTCCTTGAATTCCCCTAGGTCTCTAGTTTTCAGAAATGCACAGGTTTGGTAGGTTTCCCTAGGTGCCGGCTGAGCTAGAGGCCAAAATCTACAGGTAGGTACTTCGCAAAAAACACCTCTGTTTTCTTCCAAAAATTTGGATGTGTCCACATTGCGCTTTGGGGCGTTTCCTGTCGCGGGCGCTAGGCCTACCCACACAAGTGAGGTATCATTTTTATCGGGAGACTTGGGGGAACGCTGGGTGGAAGGAAATTTGTGGCTCCTCTCAGATTCCCGAACTTTCTGCCACAGAAATGTGAGGAACATGTGTTTTTTTAGCCAAATTTTGAGGTTTGCAAAGGATTCTGGGTAACAGAACCTGGTCCGAGCCCCGCAAGTCACACCTCCTTGGATTCCCCTAGGTCTCTAGTTTTCAGAAATGCACAGGTTTGGTAGGTTTCCCTAGGTGCCGGCTGAGCTAGAGGCCAAAATCTACAGGTAGGTACTTCGCAAAAAACACCTCTGTTTTCTTCCAAAAATTTGGATGTGTCCACGTTGCGCTTTGGGGCGTTTCCTGTCGCGGGCGCTAGGCCTACCCACACAAGTGAGGTATCATTTTTATCGGGAGACTTGGGGGAACGCTGGGTGGAAGGAAATTTGTGGCTCCTCTTAGATTCCAGAACTTTCTGCCACAGAAATGTGAGGAACATGTGTTTTTTTAGCCAAATTTTGAGGTTTGCAAAGGATTCTGGGTAACAGACCTGGTCCGAGCCCCGCAAGTCACCCCTCCTTGGATTCCCCTAGTTCTCTAGTTTTCAGAAATGCACAGGTTTGGTAGGTTTCCCTAGGTGCCGGCTGAGCTAGAGGCCAAAATCTACAGGTAGGCACTTCGCAAAAAACACCTCTGTTTTCTTCCCAAAATTTGGATGTGTCCAAGTTGCGCTTTGGGGCGTTTCCTGTCGCGGGCGCTATGCCTACCCACACAAGTGAGGTATCATTTTTATCGGGAGACTTGGGGGAACGCTGGGTGGAAGGAAATTTGTGGCTCCTCTCAGAGTCCAGAACTTTCTGCCACAGAAATGTGAGGAACATGTGCTTTTTTAGCCAAATTTTGAGGTTTGCAAAGGATTCTGGGTAACAGAACCTGGTCCGAGCCCCGCAAGTCACCCCTCCTTGGATTCCCCTAGGTCTCTAGTTTTCAGAAATGCACAGGTTTGGTAGGTTTCCCTAGGTGCCGGCTGAGCTAGAGGCCAAAATCTACAGGTAGGTACTTCGCAAAAAACACCTCTGTTTTCTTCCAAAAATTTGGATGTGTCCACGTTGTGCTTTGGGGCGTTTCCTGTCGCGGGCGCTAGGCCTACCCACACAAGTGAGGTATCATTTTTATCGGGAGACTTGGGGGAATGCTGGGTGGAAGGAAATTTGGGGCTCCTCTCAGATTCCCGAACTTTCTGCCACAGTAATGTGAGGAACATGTGTTTTTTTAGCCAAATTTTGAGGTTTGCAAAGGATTCTGGGTAACAGAACCTGGTCCGAGCCCAGCAAGTCACCCCTCCTTGGATACCCCTAGGTCTCTAGGTTTCAGAAATGCACAGGTTTGGTAGGTTTCCCTAGGTGCCGGCTGAGCTAGAGGCCAAAATCTGCAGGTAGGCACTTCGCAAAAAACACCTCTGTTTTCTTCCCAAAATTTGGATGTGTCCACGTTGCGCTTTGGGGCGTTTCCTGTCGCGGGCGCTATGCCTCCCCACACAAGTGAGGTATAATTTTTATCGGGAGACTTGGGGGAACGCTGGGTGGAAGGAAATTTGTGGCTCCTCTCAGATTCCCGAACTTTCAGCCACAGAAATGTGAGGAACATGTGTTTTTTTAGCCAAATTTTGAGGTTTGCAAAGGATTCTGGGTAACAGAACCTGGTCCGAGCCCCGCAAGTCACCCCTCCTTGGATTCCCCTAGGTCTCTAGTTTTCAGAAATGCACAGGTCTGGTAGGTTTCCTTAGGTGCCGGCTGAGCTAGAGGCCAAAATCTACAGGTAGGCACTTTGCTAAAAACACCTCTGTTTTCTTCCAAAAATTTGGATGTGTCCACGTTGCGCTTTGGGGCGTTTCCTGTCACGGGAGCTAGGCCTACCCACAGAAATGAGGTATCATTTTTATCGGGAGACTTGGGGGAACGCTGGGTGGAAGGAAATTTGTGGCTCCTCTCAGATTCCCGAACTTTCTGCCACAGAAATGTGAGGAACATGTGTTTTTTTAGCCAAATTTTGAGGTTTGCAAAGGATTCTGGGTAACAGAACCTGGTCCGAGCCCAGCAAGTCACCCCTCCTTGGATTCCCCTAGGTCTCTAGGTTTCAGAAATGCACAGGTTTGGTAGGTTTCCCTAGGTGCCGGCTGAGCTAGAGGCCAAAATCTACAGGTAGGCACTTCGCAAAAAACACCTCTGTTTTCTTCCCAAAATTTGGATGTGTCCACGTTGCGCTTTGGGGTGTTTCCTGTCGCGGGCGCTATGCCTACCCACACAAGTGAGGTATCATTTTTATCGGGAGACTTGGGGGAATGCTGGGTGGAAGGAAATTTGTGCCTCCTCTCAGATTCCCGAACTTTCTGCCACAGAAATGAGAGGAACATGTGTTTTTTTAGCCAAATTTTGAGGTTTGCAAAGGATTCTGGGTAACAGAACCTGGTCCGAGCCCCGCAAGTCACCCCTCCTTGGATTCCCCTATGTCTCTAGTTTTCAGAAATGCACAGGTTTGGTAGGTTTCCCTAGGTGCCGGCTGAGCTAGAGGCCAAAATCTACAGGTAGGCACTTCGCAAAAAACACCTCTGTTTTCTTCCAAAAATTTGGATGTGTCCACGTTGTGCTTTGGGGCGTTTCCTGTCGCGGGCGCTAGGCCTACCCACACAAGTGAGGTATCATTTTTATCGGGAGACTTGGGGGAATGCTGGGTGGAAGGAAATTTGGGGCTCCTCTCAGATTCCCGAACTTTCTGCCACAGAAATGTGAGGAACATGTGTTTTTTTAGCCAAATTTTGAGGTTTGCAAAGGATTCTGGGTAACAGAACCTGGTCCGAGCCCAGCAAGTCACCCCTCCTTGGATACCCCTATGTCTCTAGGTTTCAGAAATGCACAGGTTTGGTAGGTTTCCCTAGGTGCCGGCTGAGCTAGAGGCCAAAATCTGCAGGTAGGCACTTCGCAAAAAACACCTCTGTTTTCTTCCCAAAATTTGGATGTGTCCACGTTGCGCTTTGGGGCGTTTCCTGTCGCGGGCGCTATGCCTCCCCACACAAGTGAGGTATCATTTTTATCGGGAGACTTGGGGGAACGCTGGGTGGAAGGAAATTTGTGGCTCCTCTCAGATTCCCGAACTTTCAGCCACAGAAATGTGAGGAACATGTGTTTTTTTAGCCAAATTTTGAGGTTTGCAAAGGATTCTGGGTAACAGAACCTGGTCCGAGACCCGCAAGTCACCCCTCCTTGGATTCCCCTAGGTCTCTAGTTGTCAGAAATGCACAGGTTTGGTAGGTTTCCCTAGGTGCCGGCTGAGCTAGAGGTCAAAATCTACAGGTAGGCACTTCGCTAAAAACACCTCTGTTTTCTTCCAAAAATTTGGATGTGTCCACGTTGCGCTTTGGGGCGTTTCCTGTCGCAGGAGCTATGCCTACCCACACAAGTGAGGTATCATTTTTATCGGGAGACTTGGGGGAACGCTGGGTGGAAGGAAATTTGTGCCTCCTCTCAGATTCCCGAACTTTCTGCCACAGAAATGAGAGGAACATGTGTTTTTTTAGCCAAATTTCGAGGTTTGCAAAGGATTCTGGGTAACAGAACCTGGTCCGAGCCCCGCAAGTCACCCCTCCTTGGATTCCCCTAGGTCTCTAGTTTTTAGAAATGCACAGGTTAGGTAGGTTTCCCTAGGTGCCGGCTGAGCTAGAGGCCAAAATCTACAGGTAGGCACTTCGCAAAAAACACCTCTGTTTTCTTCTAAAAATTTGGATGTGTCCACGTTGCGCTTTGGGGCGTTTCCTGTCGCGGGCGCTAGGCCTACCCACACAAGTGAGGTATCATTTTTATCGGGAGACTTGGGGGAACGCTGGGTGGAAGGAAATTTGTGGCTCCTCTCAGATTCCAGAACTTTCTGCCACAGAAATGTGAGGAACATGTGTTTTTTTAGCCAAATTTGGAGGTTTGCAAAGGATTCTGGGTAACAGAACCTGGTCCGAGACCCGCAAGTCACCCCTCCTTGGATTCCCCTAGGTCTCTAGTTTTCAGAAATGCACAGGTTTGGTAGGTTTCCCTAGGTGCCGGCTGAGCTAGAGGCCAAAATCTACAGGTAGGTACTTCGCAAAAAACACCTCTGTTTTCTTCCAAAAATTTGGATGTGTCCACGTTGCGCTTTGGGGCGTTTCCTGTCGCGGGCGCTAGGCCTACCCACACAAGTGAGGTATCATTTTTATCGGGAGACTTGGGGGAACGCTGGGTGGAAGGAAATTTGTGGCTCCTCTCAGATTCCCGAACTTTCTGCCACAGAAATGTGAGGAACATGTGTTTTTTTAGCCAAATTTTGAGGTTTGCAAAGGATTCTGGGTAACAGAACCTGGTTCGAGCCCCGCAAGTCACACCTCCTTGGATTCCCCTAGATCTCCAGTTTTCAGAAATGCACAGGTTTGGTAGGTTTCCATAGGTGCCGGGTGAGCTAGAGGCCAAAATCTACAGGTAGGTACTTCGCAAAAAACACCTCTGTTTTCTTCCAAAAATTTGGATGTGTCCACGTTGCGCTTTGGGGCGTTTCCTGTCGCGGGCGCTAGGCCTACCCACACAAGTGAGGTATCATTTTTATCGGGAGACTTGGGGGAACGCTGAGTGGAAGGAAATTTGTGGCTCCTCTTAGATTCCAGAACTTTCTGCCACAGAAATGTGAGGAACATGTGTTTTTTTAGCCAAATTTTGAGGTTTGCAAAGGATTCTGGGTAACAGAACCTGGTCCGAGCCCCTCAAGTCACCCCTCCTTGAATTCCCCTAGGTCTCTAGTTTTCAGAAATGCACAGGTTTGGTAGGTTTCCCTAGGTGCCGGCTGAGCTAGAGGCCAAAATCTACAGGTAGGTACTTCGCAAAAAACACCTCTGTTTTCTTCCAAAAATTTGGATGTGTCCACGTTGCGCTTTGGGGCGTTTCCTGTCGCTGGCGCTAGGCCTACCCACACAAGTGAGGTATCATTTTTATCGGGAGACTTGGGGGAACGCTGGGTGGAAGGAAATTTGTGGCTCCTCTCAGATTCCAGAACTTTCTGCCACAGAAATGTGAGGAACATGTGTTTTTTTAGCCAAATTTGGAGGTTTGCAAAGGATTCTGGGTAACAGAACCTGGTCCGAGACCCGCAAGTCACCCCTCCTTGGATTCCCCTAGGTCTCTAGTTTTCAGAAATGCACAGGTTTGGTAGGTTTCCCTAGGTGCCGGCTGAGCTAGAGGCCAAAATTTACAGGTAGGTACTTCGCAAAAAACACCTCTGTTTTCTTCCAAAAATTTGGATGTGTCCACGTTGCGCTTTGGGGCGTTTCCTGTCGCGGGCGCTAGGCCTACCCACACAAGTGAGGTATCATTTTTATTGGGAGACTTGGGGGAACGCTGAGTGGAAGGAAATTTGTGGCTCCTCTTAGATTCCAGAACTTTCTGCCACAGAAATGTGAGGAACATGTGTTTTTTTAGCCAAATTTTGAGGTTTGCAAAGGATTCTGGGTAACAGAACCTGGTCCGAGCCCCGCAAGTCACCCCTCCTTGAATTCCCCTAGGTCTCTAGTTTTCAGAAATGCACAGGTTTGGTAGGTTTCCCTAGGTGCCGGCTGAGCTAGAGGCCAAAATCTACAGGTAGGTACTTCGCAAAAAACACCTCTGTTTTCTTCCAAAAATTTGGATGTGTCCACGTTGCGCTTTGGGGCGTTTCCTGTCGCGGGCGCTAGGCCTACCCACACAAGTGAGGTATCATTTTTATCGGGAGACTTGGGGGAACGCTGGGTGGAAGGAAATTTGTGGCTCCTCTCAGATTCCCGAACTTTCTGCCACAGAAATGTGAGGAACATGTGTTTTTTTAGCCAAATTTTGAGGTTTGCAAAGGATTCTGGGTAACAGAACCTGGTCCGAGCCCCGCAAGTCACACCTCCTTGGATTCCCCTAGGTCTCTAGTTTTCAGAAATGCACAGGTTTGGTAGGTTTCCCTAGGTGCCGGCTGAGCTAGAGGCCAAAATCTACAGGTAGGTACTTCGCAAAAAACACCTCTGTTTTCTTCCAAAAATTTGGATGTGTCCACGTTGCGCTTTGGGGCGTTTCCTGTCGCGGGCGCTAGGCCTACCCACACAAGTGAGGTATCATTTTTATCGGGAGACTTGGGGGAACGCTGGGTGGAAGGAAATTTGTGGCTCCTCTTAGATTCCAGAACTTTCTGCCACAGAAATGTGAGGAACATGTGTTTTTTTAGCCAAATTTTGAGGTTTGCAAAGGATTCTGGGTAACAGACCTGGTCCGAGCCCCGCAAGTCACCCCTCCTTGGATTCCCCTAGGTCTCTAGTTTTCAGAAATGCACAGGTTTGGTAGGTTTCCCTAGGTGCCGGCTGAGCTAGAGGCCAAAATCTACAGGTAGGTACTTCGCAAAAAACACCTCTGTTTTCTTCCAAAAATTTGGATGTGTCCACGTTGCGCTTTGGGGCGTTTCCTGTCGCGGGCGCTAGGCCTACCCACACAAGTGAGGTATCATTTTTATCGGGAGACTTGGGGGAACGCTGGGTGGAAGGAAATTTGTGGCTCCTCTCAGATTCCCGAACTTTCTGCCACAGAAATGTGAGGAACATGTGTTTTTTTAGCCAAATTTTGAGGTTTGCAAAGGATTCTGGGTAACAGAACCTGGTCCGAGCCCCGCAAGTCACACCTCCTTGGATTCCCCTACGTCTCTAGTTTTCAGAAATGCACAGGTTTGGTAGGTGTCCCTAGGTGCCGGCTGAGCTAGAGGCCAAAATCTACAGGTAGGTACTTCGCAAAAAACACCTCTGTTTTCTTCCAAAAATTTGGATGTGTCCACGTTGCGCTTTGGGGCGTTTCCTGTCGCGGGCGCTAGGCCTACCCACACAAGTGAGGTATCATTTTTATCGGGAGACTTGGGGGAACGCTGGGTGGAAGGAAATTTGTGGCTCCTCTCAGATTCCCGAACTTTCTGCCACAGAAATGTGAGGAACATGTGTTTTTTTAGCCAAATTTTGAGGTTTGCAAAGGATTCTGGGTAACAGAACCTGGTCCGAGCCCCGCAAGTCACACCTCCTTGGATTCCCCTAGGTCTCCAGTTTTCAGAAATGCACAGGTTTGGTAGGTTTCCCTAGGTGCCGGCTGAGCTAGAGGCCAAAATCTACAGGTAGGTACTTCGCAAAAAACACCTCTGTTTTCTTCCAAAAATTTGGATGTGTCCACGTTGCGTTTTGGGGCGTTTCCTGTCGCGGGCGCTAGGCCTACCCACACAAGTGAGGTATCATTTTTATCGGGAGACTTGGGGGAACGCTGGGTGGAAGGAAATTTGTGGCTCCTCTTAGATTCCAGAACTTTCAGCCACAGAAATGTGAGGAACATGTGTTTTTTTAGCCAAATTTTTAGGTTTGCAAAGGATTCTGCGTAACAGAACCTGGTCCGAGCCCCACAAGTCACCCCTCCTTGGATTCCCCTAGGTCTCTAGTTTTCAGAAATGCACAGGTTTGGTAGGTTTCCCTAGCTGCCGGCTGAGCTAGAGGCCAAAATCTACAGGTAGGCACTTCGCAAAAAACACCTTTTTTTTCTTCCAAAAATTTGGATGTGTCCACGACGCGCTTTGGGGCGTTTCCTGTCGCGGGCGCTAGGCCTACCCACACAAGTGAGGTATCATTTTTATCAGGAGACTTGGGGGAACGCTGGGTGGAAGTAAATTTGTGGCTCCTCTCAGATTCCTGAACTTTCTGCCACAGAAATGTGAGGAACATGTGTTTTTTTAGCCAAATTTTGAGGTTTGCAAAGGATTCTGGGTAACAGAACCTGGTCCGAGCCCCGCAAGTCACCCCTCCTTGGAATTCCCCTAGGTCTCTAGTTTTCAGAAATGCACAGGTTTGGTAGGTTTCCCTAGGTGCCGGCTGAGCTAGAGGCCAAAATCTACAGGTAGGTACTTCGCAAAAAACACCTCTGTTTTCTTCCAAAAATTTGGATGTGTCCACGTTGCGCTTTGGGGCGTTTCCTGTCGCGGGCGCTAGGCCTACCCACACAAGTGAGGTATCATTTTTATCGGGAGACTTGGGGGAACGCTGGGTGGAAGGAAATTTGAGGCTCCTCTTAGATTCCAGAACTTTCTGCCACAGAAATGTGAGGAACATGTGTTTTTTTAGCCAAATTTTGAGGTTTGCAAAGGATTCTGCATAACAGAACCTGGTCCGAGCCCCACAAGTCACCCCTCCTTGGATTCCCCTAGGTCTCTAGTTTTCAGAAATGCACAGGTTTGGTAGGTTTCCCTAGCTGCCGGCTGAGCTAGAGGCCAAAATCTACAGGTAGGCACTTCGCAAAAAACACCTTTTTTTTCTTCCAAAAATTTGGATGTGTCCACGACGCGCTTTGGGGCGTTTCCTGTCGCGGGCGCTAGGCCTACCCACACAAGTGAGGTATCATTTTTATCAGGAGACTTGGGGGAACGCTGGGTGGAAGTAAATTTGTGGCTCCTCTCAGATTCCTGAACTTTCTGCCACAGAAATGTGAGGAACATGTGTTTTTTTAGCCAAATTTTGAGGTTTGCAAAGGATTCTGGGTAAAAGAACCTGGTCCGAGCCACGCAAGTCACCCCTCCTTGGAATTCCCCTAGGTCTCTAGTTTTCAGAAATGCACAGGTTTGGTAGGTTTCCCTAGGTGCCGGCTGAGCTAGAGGCCAAAATCTACAGGTAGGTACTTCGCAAAAAACACCTCTGTTTTCTTCCAAAAATTTGGATGTGTCCACGTTGCGCTTGGGGGCATTTCCTGTCGCGGGCGCTAGGCCTACCCACACAAGTGAGGTATCATTTTTATCGGGAGACTTGGGGGAACGCTGGGTGGAAGGAAATTTGTGGCTCCTCTCAGATTCCCGAACTTTCTGCCACAGAAATGTGAGGAACATGTGTTTTTTTAGCCAAATTTTGAGGTTTGCAAAGGATTCTGGGTAACAGAACCTGGTCCGAGCCCCGCAAGTCACACCTCCTTGGATTCCCCTACGTCTCTAGTTTTCAGAAATGCACAGGTTTGGTAGGTGTCCCTAGGTGCCGGCTGAGCTAGAGGCCAAAATCTACAGGTAGGTACTTCGCAAAAAACACCTCTGTTTTCTTCCAAAAATTTGGATGTGTCCACGTTGCGCTTTGGGGCGTTTCCTGTCGCGGGCGCTAGGCCTACCCACACAAGTGAGGTATCATTTTTATCGGGAGACTTGGGGGAACGCTGGGTGGAAGGAAATTTGTGGCTCCTCTTAGATTCAAGAACTTTCTGCCACAGAAATGTGAGGAACATGTGTTTTTTTAGCCAAATTTTGAGGTTTGCAAAGGATTCTGGGTAACAGACCTGGTCCGAGCCCCGCAAGTCACCCCTCCTTGGATTCCCCTAGTTCTCTAGTTTTCAGAAATGCACAGGTTTGGTAGGTTTCCCTAGGTGCCGGCTGAGCTAGAGGCCAAAATCTACAGGTAGGCACTTCGCAAAAAACACCTCTGTTTTCTTCCCAAAATTTGGATGTGTCCACGTTGCGCTTTGGGGCGTTTCCTGTCACGGGCGCTATGCCTACCCACACAAGTGAGGTATCATTTTTATCGGGAGACTTGGGGGAACGCTGGGTGGAAGGAAATTTGTGGCTCCTCTCAGAGTCCAGAACTTTCTGCCACAGAAATGTGAGGAGCATGTGCTTTTTTAGCCAAATTTTGAGGTTTGCAAAGGATTCTGGGTAACAGAACCTGGTCCGAGCCCCGCAAGTCACCCCTCCTTGGATTCCCCTAGGTCTCTAGTTTTCAGAAATGCACAGGTTTGGTAGGTTTCCCTAGGTGCCGGCTGAGCTAGAGGCCAAAATCTACAGGTAGGTACTTCGCAAAAAACACCTCTGTTTTCTTCCAAAAATTTGGATGTGTCCACGTTGCGCTTTGGGGCGTTTCCTGTCGCGGGCGCTAGGCCTACCCACACAAGTGAGGTATCATTTTTATCGGGAGACTTGGGGGAACGCTGGGTGGAAGGAAATTTGTGGCTCCTCTCAGATTCCCGAACTTTCTGCCACAGAAATGTGAGGAACATGTGTTTTTTTAGCCAAATTTTGAGGTTTGCAAAGGATTCTGGGTAACAGAACCTGGTCCGAGCCCCGCAAGTCACACCTCCTTGGATTCCCCTACGTCTCTAGTTTTCAGAAATGCACAGGTTTGGTAGGTGTCCCTAGGTGCCGGCTGAGCTAGAGGCCAAAATCTACAGGTAGGTACTTCGCAAAAAACACCTCTGTTTTCTTCCAAAAATGTGGATGTGTCCACGTTGCGCTTTGGGGCGTTTCCTGTCGCGGGCGCTAGGCCTACCCACACAAGTGAGGTATCATTTTTATCGGGAGACTTGGGGGAACGCTGGGTGGAAGGAAATTTGTGGCTCCTCTCAGATTCCCGAACTTTCTGCCACAGAAATGTGAGGAACATGTGTTTTTTTAGCCAAATTTTGAGGTTTGCAAAGGATTCTGGGTAACAGAACCTGGTCCGAGCCCCGCAAGTCACACCTCCTTGGATTCCCCTAGGTCTCCAGTTTTCAGAAATGCACAGGTTTGGTAGGTTTCCCTAGGTGCCGGCTGAGCTAGAGGCCAAAATCTACAGGTAGGTACTTCGCAAAAAACACCTCTGTTTTCTTCCAAAAATTTGGATGTGTCCACGTTGCGTTTTGGGGCGTTTCCTGTCGCGGGCGCTAGGCCTACCCACACAAGTGAGGTATCATTTTTATCGGGAGACTTGGGGGAACGCTGGGTGGAAGGAAATTTGTGGCTCCTCTTAGATTCCAGAACTTTCTGCCACAGAAATGTGAGGAACATGTGTTTTTTTAGCCAAATTTTGAGGTTTGCAAAGGATTCTGCGTAACAGAACCTGGTCCGAGCCCCACAAGTCACCCCTCCTTGGATTCCCCTAGGTCTCTAGTTTTCAGAAATGCACAGGTTTGGTAGGTTTCCCTAGCTGCCGGCTGAGCTAGATGCCAAAATCTACAGGTAGGCACTTCGCAAAAAACACCTTTTTTTTTTCTCCAAAAATTTGGATGTGTCCACGACGCGCTTTGGGGCGTTTCCTGTCGCGGGCGCTAGGCCTACCCACACAAGTGAGGTATCATTTTTATCAGGAGACTTGGGGGAACGCTGGGTGGAAGAACATTTGTGGCTCCTCTCAGATTCCCGAACTTTCTGCCACAGAAATATGAGGAACATGTGTTTTTTTAGCCAAATTTTGAGGTTTGCAAAGGATTCTGGGTAACAGAACCTGGTCCGAGCCCCGCAAGTCACCCCTCCTTGGATTTCCCTAGGTCTCTAGTTTTCAGAAATGCACAGATTTGGTAGGTTTCCCAAGGTGCCGGCTGAGCTAGAGGCCAAAATCTACAGGTAGGCACTTCGCAAAAAACACCTCTGTTTTCTTCCAAAAATTTGGATGTGTCCATGTTGCGCTTTGGGGTGTTTCCTGTCGCGGGCTCTAGGCGTACCCACACATGTGAGGTATAATTTTTATTGGGAGACTTGGGGGAACGCTGGGTGGAAGGAAATTTGTGGCTCCTCCCAGATTCCAGAACTTTCTGCCACAGAAATGTGAGGAACATGTGTTTTTTTAGCCAAATTTTGAGGTTTGCAAAGGATTCTGGGTAACAGAACCTGGTCCGAGCCCCGCAAGTCACCCCTCCTTGGATTACCCTAGGTCTCTAGTTTTCAGAAATGCACAGGTTTGGTGGGTTTCCCTGGGTGCCGGCTGAGCTGGAGGCCAAAATCTACAGGTAGGCACTTCGCAAAAAACACCTCTGTTTTCTTCCAAAAAATTTGGATGTGTCCACGTTGCGCTTTGGGGCGTTTCCTGTCGCGGGCGCTAGGCCTACCCACACAAGGGAGGTATCATTTTTATCGGGAGACTTGGGGGAACGCTGGGTGGAAGGAAATTTGTGGCTCCTCTCAGATTCAAGAACTTTCTGCCACAGAAATGAGAGGAACATGTGTTTTTTTAGCCAAATTTTGAGGTTTCCAAAGGATTCTGGGTAACAGAACCTGGTCCGAGCCCCGCAAGTCACCCCTCCATGGATTCCCCTAGGTCTCTAGTTTTCAGAAATGCACAGGTTTGGTAGGTTTCCCTAGGTGCCGGCTGAGCTAGAGGCCAAAATCTACAGGTAGGCACTTCGCTAAAAACACCTCTGTTTTCTTCCAAAAATTTGGATGTGTCCACGTTGCGCTTTGGGGCGTTTCCTGTCGCGGGAGCTAGGCCTACCCACACAAGTGAGGTATCATTTTTATCGGGAGACTTGGGGGAACGCTGGGTGGAAGGAAATTTGTGGCTCCTCTCAGATTCCCGAACTTTCTGCCACAGAAATGTGAGGAACATGTGTTTTTTTAGCCAAATTTTGAGGTTTGCAAAGGATTCTGGGTAACAGAACCTGGTCCGAGCCCCACAAGTCACCCCTCCTTGGATTCCCCTAGGTCTCTAGTTTTCAGAAATGCACAGGTTTGGTAGGTTTCCCTAGGTGCCGGCTGAGCTAGAGGTCAAAATCTACAGGTAGGCACTTCGCTAAAAACACCTCTGTTTTCTTCCAAAAATTTGGATGTGTCCACGTTGCGCTTTGGGGCGTTTCCTGTCGCAGGAGCTATGCCTACCCACACAAGTGAGGTATCATTTTTATTGGGAGACTTGGGGGAACGCTGGGTGGAAGGAAATTTGTGCCTCCTCTCAGATTCCCGAACTTTCTGCCACAGAAATGAGAGGAACATGTGTTTTTTTAGCCAAATTTTGAGGTTTGCAAAGGATTCTGGGTAACAGAACCTGGTCCGAGCCCCGCAAGTCATCCCTCCTTGGATTTCCCTAGGTCTCTAGTTTTCAGAAATGCACAGATTTGGTAGGTTTCCCTAGGTGCCGGCTGAGCTAGAGGCCAAAATATACAGGTAGGCACTTCGCAAAAAACACCTCTGTTTTCTTCCCAAAATTTGGATGTGTCCATGTTGCGCTTTGGGGTGTTTCCTGTCGCGGGCGCTAGGCGTACCCACACAAGTGAGGTATAATTTTTATCGGGAGACTTGGGGGAACGCTGGGTGGAAGGAAATTTGTGGCTCCTCCCAGATTCCAGAACTTTCTGCCACAGAAATGTGAGGAACATGTGTTTTTTTAGCCAAATTTTGAGGTTTGCAAAGGATTCTGGGTAACAGAACCTGGTCCGAGCCCCGCAAGTCACCCCTCCTTGGATTCCCCTAGGTCTCTAGTTTTCAGAAATTCACAGGTTTGGTAGGTTTCCCTGGGTGCCGGCTGAGCTGGAGGCCAAAATCTACAGGTAGGCACTTCGCAAAAAACACCTCTGTTTTCTTCCCAAAATTTGGATGTGTCCACGTTGCGCTTTGGGGCGTTTCCTGTCGCGGGCGCTATGCCTACCCACACAAGTGAGGTATCATTTTTATCGGGAGACTTGGGGGAACGCTGGGTGGAAGGAAATTTGTGGCTCCTCTCAGATTCCAGAACTTTCTGCCACAGAAATGTGAGGAACATGTGTTTTTTTAGCCAAATTTTGAGGTTTGCAAAGGATTCTGGGTAACAGAACCTGGTCTGAGCCCCGCAAGTCACCCCTCCATGGATTCCCCTAGGTCTCTAGTTTTCAGAAATGCACAGGTTTGGTAGGTTTCCTTAGGTGCCGGCTGAGCTAGAGGCCAAAATCTACAGGTAGGCACTTTGCTAAAAACACCTCTGTTTTCTTCCAAAAATTTGGATGTGTCCACGTTGCGCTTTGGGGCGTTTCCTGTCACGGGAGCTAGGCCTACCCACAGAAATGAGGTATCATTTTTATCGGGAGACTTGGGGGAACGCTGAGTGGAAGGAAATTTGTGGCTCCTCTCAGATTCCCGAACTTTCTGCCACAGAAATGTGAGGAACATGTGTTTTTTTAGCCAAATTTTGAAGTTTGCAAAGGATTCTGGGTAACAGAACCTGGTCCGAGCCCCGCAAGTCACCCCTCCTTGGATTCCCCTAGGTCTCTAGTTTTCAGAAATTCACAGGTTTGGTAGGTTTCCCTGGGTGCCGGCTGAGCTGGAGGCCAAAATCTACAGGTAGGCACTTCGCAAAAAACACCTCTGTTTTCTTCCAAAAATTTGGATGTGTCCACGTTGTGCTTTGGGGCGTTTCCTGTCGCGGGCGCTAGGCCTACCCACACAAGTGAGGTATCATTTTTATCGGGAGACTTGGGGGAATGCTGGGTGGAAGGAAATTTGGGGCTCCTCTCAGATTCCCGAACTTTCTGCCACAGAAATGTGAGGAACATGTGTTTTTTTAGCCAAATTTTCAGGTTTGCAAAGGATTCTGGGTAACAGAACCTGGTCCGAGCCCAGCAAGTCACCCCTCCTTGGATTCCCCTAGGTCTTTAGGTTTCAGAAATGCACAGGTTTGGTAGGTTTCCCTAGGTGCCGGCTGAGCTAGAGGCCAAAATCTACAGGTAGGCACTTCGCAAAAAACACCTCTGTTTTCTTCCCAAAATTTGGATGTGTCCACGTTGCGCTTTGGGGCGTTTCCTGTCGCGGGCGCTATGCCTACCCACACAAGTGAGGTATCATTTTTATCGGGAGACTTGGGGGAACGCTGGGTGGAAGGAAATTTGTGCCTCCTCTCAGATTCCCGAACTTTCTGCCACAGAAATGTGAGGAACATGTGTTTTTTTAGCCACATTTTGAGGTTTGCAAAGGATTCTGGGTAACAGAACCTGGTCCGAGCCCCGCAAGTCACCCCTCCTTGGATTCCCCTAGGTCTCTAGTTTTCAGAAATGCACAGGTTTGGTAGGTTTCCATAGGTGCCGGCTGAGCTAGAAGCCAAAATCTACAGGTAGGCACTTCGCAAAAAACACCTCTGTTTTCTTCTAAAAATTTGGATGTGTCCACGTTGCGCTTTGGGGCGTTTCCTGTCGCGGGCGCTAGGCCTACCCACACAAGTGAGGTATCATTTTTATCGGGAGACTTGGGGGAACGCTGGGTGGAAGGAAATTTGTGGCTCCTCTCAGATTCCCGAACTTTCTGCCACAGAAATGTGAAGAACATGTGTCTTTTTAGCCAAATTTTGAGGTTTGCAAAGGATTCTGGGTAACAGAACCTGGTCCGAGCCCCGTAAGTCACCCCTCCTTGGATTCCCCTATGTCTCTAGTTTTCAGAAATGCACAGGTTTGGTAGGTTTCCCTAGGTGCCGGCTGAGCTAGAGTCCAAAATCTACAGGTAGGCACTTCGCAAAAAACACCTCTGTTTTCTTCCAAAAATTTGGATGTGTCCACGTTGTGCTTTGGGGCGTTTCCTGTCGCGGGCGCTAGGCCTAACCACACAAGTGAGGTATCATTTTTATCGGGAGACTTGGGGGAATGCTGCGTGGAAGGAAATTTGGGGGTCCTCTCAGATTCCCGAACTTTCTGCCACAGAAATGTGAGGAACATGTGTTTTTTTAGCCAAATTTTGAGGTTTGCAAAGGATTCTGGGTAACAGAACCTGGTCCGAGCCCAGCAAGTCACCCCTCCTTGGATTCCCCTAGGTCTCTAGGTTTCAGAAATGCACAGGTTTGGTAGGTTTCCCTAGGTGCCGGCTGAGCTAGAGGCCAAAATCTGCAGGTAGGCACTTCGCAAAAAACACCTCTGTTTTCTTCCCAAAATTTGGATGTGTCCACGTTGCGCTTTGGGGCGTTTCCTGTCGCGGGCGCTATGCCTACCCACACAAGTGAGGTATCATTTTTATCGGGAGACTTGGGGGAACGCTGGGTGGAAGGAAATTTGTGGCTCCTCTCAGATTCCCGAACTTTCTGCCACAGAAATGTGAGGAACATGTGTTTTTTTAGCCAAATTTTGAGGTTTGCAAAGGATTCTGGGTAACAGAACCTGGTCCGAGACCCGCAAGTCACCCCTCCTTGGATTCCCCTAGGTCTCTAGTTGTCAGAAATGCACAGGTTTGGTAGGTTTCCCTAGGTGCCGGCTGAGCTAGAGGTCAAAATCTAAAGGTAGGCACTTCGCTAAAAACACCTCTGTTTTCTTCCAAAAATTTGGATGTGTCCACGTTGCGCTTTGGGGCGTTTCCTGTCGCAGGAGCTATGCCTACCCACACAAGTGAGGTATCATTTTTATCGGGAGACTTGGGGGAACGCTGGGTAGAAGGAAATTTGTGCCTCCTCTCAGATTCCCGAACTTTCTGCCACAGAAATGAGAGGAACATGTGTTTTTTTAGCCACATTTTGAGGTTTGCAAAGGATTCTGGGTAACAGAACCTGGTCCGAGCCCCGCAAGTCACCCCTCCTTGGATTCCCCTAGGTCTCTAGTTTTCAGAAATGCACAGGTTTGGTAGGTTTCCCTAGGTGCCGGCTGAGCTAGAGGCCAAAATCTACAGGTAGGCACTTCGCAAAAAACACCTCTGTTTTCTTCTAAAAATGTGGATGTGTCCACATTGCGCTTTGGGGCGTTTCCTGTCGCGGGCGCTAGGCCTACCCACACAAGTGAGGTATCATTTTTATCGGGAGACTTGGGGGAACGCTGGGTGGAAGGAAATTTGTCGCTCCTCTCAGATTCCCGAACTTTCTGCCACAGAAATGTGAGGAACATGTGTTTTTTTAGCCAAATTTTGAGGTTTGCAAAGGATTCTGGGTAACAGAACCTGGTCCGAGACCCGCAAGTCACCCCTCCTTGGATTCCCCTAGGTCTCTAGTTTTCAGAAATGCACAGGTTTGGTAGGTTTCCCTAGGTGCCGGCTGAGCTAGAGGCCAAAATCTACAGGTAGGTACTTCGCAAAAAACACCTCTGTTTTCTTCCAAAAATTTGGATGTGTCCACGTTGCGCTTTGGGGCGTTTCCTGTCGCGGGCGCTAGGCCTACCCACACAAGTGAGGTATCATTTTTATCGGGAGACTTGGGGGAACGCTGGGTAGAAGGAAATTTGTGGCTCCTCTCAGATTCCCGAACTTTCTGCCACAGAAATGTGAGGAACATGTGTTTTTTTAGCCAAATTTTGAGGTTTGCAAAGGATTCTGGGTAACAGAACCTGGTTCGAGCCCCGCAAGTCACACCTCCTTGGATTCCCCTAGATCTCTAGTTTTCAGAAATGCACAGGTTTGGTAGGTTTCCATAGGTGCCGGGTGAGCTAGAGGCCAAAATCTACAGGTAGGTACTTCGCAAAAAACACCTCTGTTTTCTTCCAAAAATTTGGATGTGTCCACGTTGCGCTTTGGGGCGTTTCCTGTCGCGGGCGCTAGGCCTACCCACACAAGTCAGGTATCATTTTTATCGGGAGACTTGGGGGAACGCTGAGTGGAAGGAAATTTGTGGCTCCTCTTAGATTCCAGAACTTTCTGCCACAGAAATGTGAGGAACATGTGTTTTTTTAGCCAAATTTTGAGGTTTGCAAAGGATTCTGGGTAACAGAACCTGGTCCGAGCCCCGCAAGTCACCCCTCCTTGAATTCCCCTAGGTCTCTAGTTTTCAGAAATGCACAGGTTTGGTAGGTTTCCCTAGGTGCCGGCTGAGCTAGAGGCCAAAATCTACAGGTAGGTACTTCGCAAAAAACACCTCTGTTTTCTTCCAAAGATTTTGATGTGTCCACGTTGCGCTTTGGGGCGTTTCCTGTCGCTGGCGCTAGGCCTACCCACACAAGTGAGGTATCATTTTTATCGGGAGACTTGTGAGAACGCTGGGTGGAAGTAAATTTGTGGCTCCTCTCAGATTCCTGAACTTTCTGCCACAGAAATGTGAGGAACATGTGTTTTTTTAGCCAAATTTTGAGGTTTGCAAAGGATTCTGGGTAACAGAACCTGGTCCGAGCCCCGCAAGTCACCCCTCCTTGAATTCCCCTAGGTCTCTAGTTTTCAGAAATGCACAGGTTTGGTAGGTTTCCCTAGGTGCCGGCTGAGCTAGAGGCCAAAATCTACAGGTAGGTACTTCGCAAAAAACACCTCTGTTTTCTTCCAAAGATTTTGATGTGTCCACGTTGCGCTTTGGGGCGTTTCCTGTCGCTGGCGCTAGGCCTACCCACACAAGTGAGGCATCATTTTTATCGGGAGACTTGTGGGAACGCTGGGTGGAAGTAAATTTGTGGCTCCTCTCAGATTCCTGAACTTTCTGCCACAGAAATGTGAGGAACATGTGTTTTTTTAGCCAAATTTTGAGGTTTGCAAAGGATTCTGGGTAACAGAACCTGGTCCGAGCCCCGCAAGTCACCCCTCCTTGAATTCCCCTAGGTCTCTAGTTTTCAGAAATGCACAGGTTTGGTAGGTTTCCATAGGTGCCGGGTGAGCTAGAGGCCAAAATCTACAGGTAGGTACTTCGCAAAAAACACCTCTGTTTTCTTCCAAAAATTTGGATGTGTCCACGTTGCGCTTTGGGGCGTTTCCTGTCGCGGGCGCTAGGCCTACCCACACAAGTCAGGTATCATTTTTATCGGGAGACTTGGGGGAACGCTGAGTGGAAGGAAATTTGTGGCTCCTCTTAGATTCCAGAACTTTCTGCCACAGAAATGTGAGGAACATGTGTTTTTTTAGCCAAATTTTGAGGTTTGCAAAGGATTCTGGGTAACAGAACCTGGTCCGAGCCCCGCAAGTCACCCCTCCTTGAATTCCCCTAGGTCTCTAGTTTTCAGAAATGCACAGGTTTGGTAGGTTTCCCTAGGTGCCGGCTGAGCTAGAGGCCAAAATCTACAGGTAGGTACTTCGCAAAAAACACCTCTGTTTTCTTCCAAAGATTTTGATGTGTACACGTTGCGCTTTGGGGCGTTTCCTGTCGCTGGCGCTAGGCCTACCCACACAAGTGAGGTATCATTTTTATCGGGAGACTTGTGGGAACGCTGGGTGGAAGTAAATTTGTGGCTCCTCTCAGATTCCTGAACTTTCTGCCACAGAAATGTGAGGAACATGTGTTTTTTTAGCCAAATTTTGAGGTTTGCAAAGGATTCTGGGTAACAGAACCTGGTCCGAGCCCCGCAAGTCACCCCTCCTTGAATTCCCCTAGGTCTCTAGTTTTCAGAAATGCACAGGTTTGGTAGGTTTCCATAGGTGCCGGGTGAGCTAGAGGCCAAAATCTACAGGTAGGTACTTCGCAAAAAACACCTCTGTTTTCTTCCAAAAATTTGGATGTGTCCACGTTGCGCTTTGGGGCGTTTCCTGTCGCGGGCGCTAGGCCTACCCACACAAGTCAGGTATCATTTTTATCGGGAGACTTGGGGGAACGCTGAGTGGAAGGAAATTTGTGGCTCCTCTTAGATTCCAGAACTTTCTGCCACAGAAATGTGAGGAACATGTGTTTTTTTAGCCAAATTTTGAGGTTTGCAAAGGATTCTGGGTAACAGAACCTGGTCCGAGCCCCGCAAGTCACCCCTCCTTGAATTCCCCTAGGTCTCTAGTTTTCAGAAATGCACAGGTTTGGTAGGTTTCCATAGGTGCCGGGTGAGCTAGAGGCCAAAATCTACAGGTAGGTACTTCGCAAAAAACATCTCTGTTTTCTTCCAAAAATTTGGATGTGTCCACGTTGCGCTTTGGGGCGTTTCCTGTCGCGGGCGCTAGGCCTACCCACACAAGTCAGGTATCATTTTTATCGGGAGACTTGGGGGAACGCTGAGTGGAAGGAAATTTGTGGCTCCTCTTAGATTCCAGAACTTTCTGCCACAGAAATGTGAGGAACATGTGTTTTTTTAGCCAAATTTTGAGGTTTGCAAAGGATTCTGGGTAACAGAACCTGGTCCGAGCCCCGCAAGTCACCCCTCCTTGAATTCCCCTAGGTCTCTAGTTTTCAGAAATGCACAGGTTTGGTAGGTTTCCCTAGGTGCCGGCTGAGCTAGAGGCCAAAATCTACAGGTAGGTACTTCGCAAAAAACACCTCTGTTTTCTTCCAAAGATTTTGATGTGTACACGTTGCGCTTTGGGGCGTTTCCTGTCGCTGGCGCTAGGCCTACCCACACAAGTGAGGTATCATTTTTATCGGGAGACTTGTGGGAACGCTGGGTGGAAGTAAATTTGTGGCTCCTCTCAGATTCCTGAACTTTCTGCCACAGAAATGTGAGGAACATGTGTTTTTTTAGCCAAATTTTGAGGTTTGCAAAGGATTCTGGGTAACAGAACCTGGTCCGAGCCCCGCAAGTCACCCCTCCTTGAATTCCCCTAGGTCTCTAGTTTTCAGAAATGCACAGGTTTGGTAGGTTTCCATAGGTGCCGGGTGAGCTAGAGGCCAAAATCTACAGGTAGGTACTTCGCAAAAAACACCTCTGTTTTCTTCCAAAAATTTGGATGTGTCCACGTTGCGCTTTGGGGCGTTTCCTGTCGCGGGCGCTAGGCCTACCCACACAAGTCAGGTATCATTTTTATCGGGAGACTTGGGGGAACGCTGAGTGGAAGGAAATTTGTGGCTCCTCTTAGATTCCAGAACTTTCTGCCACAGAAATGTGAGGAACATGTGTTTTTTTAGCCAAATTTTGAGGTTTGCAAAGGATTCTGGGTAACAGAACCTGGTCCGAGCCCCGCAAGTCACCCCTCCTTGAATTCCCCTAGGTCTCTAGTTTTCAGAAATGCACAGGTTTGGTAGGTTTCCATAGGTGCCGGGTGAGCTAGAGGCCAAAATCTACAGGTAGGTACTTCGCAAAAAACACCTCTGTTTTCTTCCAAAAATTTGGATGTGTCCACGTTGCGCTTTGGGGCGTTTCCTGTCGCGGGCGCTAGGCCTACCCACACAAGTCAGGTATCATTTTTATCGGGAGACTTGGGGGAACGCTGAGTGGAAGGAAATTTGTGGCTCCTCTTAGATTCCAGAACTTTCTGCCACAGAAATGTGAGGAACATGTGTTTTTTTAGCCAAATTTTGAGGTTTGCAAAGGATTCTGGGTAACAGAACCTGGTCCGAGCCCCGCAAGTCACCCCTCCTTGAATTCCCCTAGGTCCCTAGTTTTCAGAAATGCACAGGTTTGGTAGGTTTCCCTAGGTGCCGGCTGAGCTAGAGGCCAAAATCTACAGGTAGGTACTTCGCAAAAAACACCTCTGTTTTCTTCCAAAGATTTTGATGTGTCCACGTTGCGCTTTGGGGCGTTTCCTGTCGCTGGCGCTAGGCCTACCCACACAAGTGAGGTATCATTTTTATCGGGAGACTTGTGAGAACGCTGGGTGGAAGTAAATTTGTGGCTCCTCTCAGATTCCTGAACTTTCTGCCACAGAAATGTGAGGAACATGTGTTTTTTTAGCCAAATTTTGAGGTTTGCAAAGGATTCTGGGTAACAGAACCTGGTCCGAGCCCCGCAAGTCACCCCTCCTTGAATTCCCCTAGGTCTCTAGTTTTCAGAAATGCACAGGTTTGGTAGGTTTCCCTAGGTGCCGGCTGAGCTAGAGGCCAAAATCTACAGGTAGGTACTTCGCAAAAAACACCTCTGTTTTCTTCCAAAGATTTTGATGTGTCCACGTTGCGCTTTGGGGCGTTTCCTGTCGCTGGCGCTAGGCCTACCCACACAAGTGAGGTATCATTTTTATCGGGAGACTTGTGGGAACGCTGGGTGGAAGTAAATTTGTGGCTCCTCTCAGATTCCTGAACTTTCTGCCACAGAAATGTGAGGAACATGTGTTTTTTTAGCCAAATTTTGAGGTTTGCAAAGGATTCTGGGTAACAGAACCTGGTCCGAGCCCCGCAAGTCACCCCTCCTTGGAATTCCCCTAGGTCTCTAGTTTTCAGAAATGCACAGGTTTGGTAGGTTTCCCTAGGTGCCGGCTGAGCTAGAGGCCAAAATCTACAGGCACTTCGCAAAAAACATCTCTGTTTTCTTCCCAAAATTTGGATGTGTCCACGTTGCGCTTTGGGGCATTTCCTGTCGCGGGCGCTAGGCCTACCCACACAAGTGAGGTATCATTTTTATCGGGAGACTTGGGGGAACGCTGGGTGGAAGGAAATTTGTGGCTCCTCTCAGATTCCCGAACTTTCTGCCACAGAAATGTGAGGAACATGTGTTTTTTTAGCCAAATTTTGAGGTTTGCAAAGGATTCTGGGTAACAGAACCTGGTACGAGCCCCGCAAGTCACACCTCCTTGGATTCCCCTACGTCTCTAGTTTTCAGAAATGCACAGGTTTGGTAGGTGTCCCTAGGTGCCGGCTGAGCTAGAGGCCAAAATCTACAGGTAGGTACTTCGCAAAAAACACCTCTGTTTTCTTCCAAAAATTTGGATGTGTCCACGTTGCGCTTTGGGGCGTTTCCTGTTGCGGGCGATAGGCCTACCCACACAAGTGAGGTATCATGTTTATCGGGAGACTTGGGGGAACGCTGAGTGGAAGGAAATTTGTGGCTCCTCTTAGATTCCAGAACTTTCTGCCACAGAAATGTGAGGAACATGTGTTTTTTTAGCCAAATTTTGAGGTTTGCAAAGGATTCTGGGTAACAGAACCTGGTCCGAGCCCCGCAAGTCACCCCTCCTTGAATTCCCCTAGGTCTCTAGTTTTCAGAAATGCACAGGTTTGGTAGGTTTCCATAGGTGCCGGGTGAGCTAGAGGCCAAAATCTACAGGTAGGTACTTCGCAAAAAACACCTCTGTTTTCTTCCAAAAATTTGGATGTGTCCACGTTGCGCTTTGGGGCGTTTCCTGTCGCGGGCGCTAGGCCTACCCACACAAGTCAGGTATCATTTTTATCGGGAGACTTGGGGGAACGCTGAGTGGAAGGAAATTTGTGGCTCCTCTTAGATTCCAGAACTTTCTGCCACAGAAATGTGAGGAACATGTGTTTTTTTAGCCAAATTTTGAGGTTTGCAAAGGATTCTGGGTAACAGAACCTGGTCCGAGCCCCGCAAGTCACCCCTCCTTGAATTCCCCTAGGTCCCTAGTTTTCAGAAATGCACAGGTTTGGTAGGTTTCCCTAGGTGCCGGCTGAGCTAGAGGCCAAAATCTACAGGTAGGTACTTCGCAAAAAACACCTCTGTTTTCTTCCAAAGATTTTGATGTGTCCACGTTGCGCTTTGGGGCGTTTCCTGTCGCTGGCGCTAGGCCTACCCACACAAGTGAGGTATCATTTTTATCGGGAGACTTGTGAGAACGCTGGGTGGAAGTAAATTTGTGGCTCCTCTCAGATTCCTGAACTTTCTGCCACAGAAATGTGAGGAACATGTGTTTTTTTAGCCAAATTTTGAGGTTTGCAAAGGATTCTGGGTAACAGAACCTGGTCCGAGCCCCGCAAGTCACCCCTCCTTGAATTCCCCTAGGTCTCTAGTTTTCAGAAATGCACAGGTTTGGTAGGTTTCCCTAGGTGCCGGCTGAGCTAGAGGCCAAAATCTACAGGTAGGTACTTCGCAAAAAACACCTCTGTTTTCTTCCAAAGATTTTGATGTGTCCACGTTGCGCTTTGGGGCGTTTCCTGTCGCTGGCGCTAGGCCTACCCACACAAGTGAGGTATCATTTTTATCGGGAGACTTGTGGGAACGCTGGGTGGAAGTAAATTTGTGGCTCCTCTCAGATTCCTGAACTTTCTGCCACAGAAATGTGAGGAACATGTGTTTTTTTAGCCAAATTTTGAGGTTTGCAAAGGATTCTGGGTAACAGAACCTGGTCCGAGCCCCGCAAGTCACCCCTCCTTGGAATTCCCCTAGGTCTCTAGTTTTCAGAAATGCACAGGTTTGGTAGGTTTCCCTAGGTGCCGGCTGAGCTAGAGGCCAAAATCTACAGGCACTTCGCAAAAAACATCTCTGTTTTCTTCCCAAAATTTGGATGTGTCCACGTTGCGCTTTGGGGCATTTCCTGTCGCGGGCGCTAGGCCTACCCACACAAGTGAGGTATCATTTTTATCGGGAGACTTGGGGGAACGCTGGGTGGAAGGAAATTTGTGGCTCCTCTCAGATTCCCGAACTTTCTGCCACAGAAATGTGAGGAACATGTGTTTTTTTAGCCAAATTTTGAGGTTTGCAAAGGATTCTGGGTAACAGAACCTGGTACGAGCCCCGCAAGTCACACCTCCTTGGATTCCCCTACGTCTCTAGTTTTCAGAAATGCACAGGTTTGGTAGGTGTCCCTAGGTGCCGGCTGAGCTAGAGGCCAAAATCTACAGGTAGGTACTTCGCAAAAAACACCTCTGTTTTCTTCCAAAAATTTGGATGTGTCCACGTTGCGCTTTGGGGCGTTTCCTGTTGCGGGCGATAGGCCTACCCACACAAGTGAGGTATCATGTTTATCGGGAGACTTGGGGGAACGCTGGGTGGAAGGAAATTTGTGGCTCCTCTCAGATTCCCGAACTTTCTGCCACAGAAATGTGAGGAACATGTGTTTTTTTAGCCAAATTTTGAGGTTTGCAAAGGATTCTGGGTAACAGAACCTGGTCCGAGCCCCGCAAGTCACACCTCCTTGGATTCCCCTAGGTCTCTAGTTTTCAGAAATGCACAGGTTTGGTAGGTTTCCCTAGGTGCCGGCTGAGCTAGAGGCCAAAATCTACAGGTAGGTACTTCGCAAAAAACACCTCTGTTTTCTTCCAAAAATTTGGATGTGTCCACGTTGCGCTTTGGGGCGTTTCCTGTCGCGGGCGCTAGGCCTACCCACACAAGTGAGGTATCATTTTTATCGGGAGACTTGGGGGAACGCTGGGTGGAAGGAAATTTGTGGCTCCTCTTAGATTCCAGAACTTTCTGCCACAGAAATGTGAGGAACATGTGTTTTTTTAGCCAAATTTTGAGGTTTGCAAAGGATTCTGGGTAACAGACCTGGTCCGAGCCCCGCAAGTCACCCCTCCTTGGATTCCCCTAGTTCTCTAGTTTTGAGAAATGCACAGGTTTGGTAGGTTTCCCTAGGTGCCGGCTGAGCTAGAGGCCAAAATCTACAGGTAGGCACTTCGCAAAAAACACCTCTGTTTTCTTCCCAAAATTTGGATGTGTCCACGTTGCGCTTTGGGGCGTTTCCTGTCGCGGGCGCTATGCCTACCCACACAAGTGAGGTATCATTTTTATCGGGAGACTTGGGGGAACGCTGGGTGGAAGGAAATTTGTGGCTCCTCTCAGAGTCCAGAACTTTCTGCCACAGAAATGTGAGGAACATGTGCTTTTTTAGCCAAATTTTGAGGTTTGCAAAGGATTCTGGGTAACAGAACCTGGTCCGAGCCCCGCAAGTCACCCCTCCTTGGATTCCCCTAGGTCTCTAGTTTTCAGAAATGCACAGGTTTGGTAGGTTTCCCTAGGTGCCGGCTGAGCTAGAGGCCAAAATCTACAGGTAGGTACTTCGCAAAAAACACCTCTGTTTTCTTCCAAAAA
This sequence comes from Pleurodeles waltl, assembly GCF_031143425.1. Classification (NCBI taxonomy): domain Eukaryota; kingdom Metazoa; phylum Chordata; class Amphibia; order Caudata; family Salamandridae; genus Pleurodeles; species Pleurodeles waltl. The sequence goes on from NC_090437.1 coordinate 140,198,150, forward strand.
TTTGGATGTGTCCACGTTGCGCTTTGGGGCGTTTCCTGTCGCGGGCGCTAGGCCTACCCACACAAGTGAGGTATCATTTTTATCGGGAGACTTGGGGGAACGCTGGGTGGAAGGAAATTTGTGGCTCCTCTCAGATTCCCGAACTTTCTGCCACAGAAATGTGAGGAACATGTGTTTTTTTAGCCAAATTTTGAGGTTTGCAAAGGATTCTGGGTAACAGAACCTGGTCCGAGCCCCACAAGTCACACCTCCTTGGATTCCCCTACGTCTCTAGTTTTCAGAAATGCACAGGTTTGGTAGGTGTCCCTAGGTGCCGGCTGAGCTAGAGGCCAAAATCTACAGGTAGGTACTTCGCAAAAAACACCTCTGTTTTCTTCCAAAAATTTGGATGTGTCCACGTTGCGCTTTGGGGCGTTTCCTGTCGCGGGCGCTAGGCCTACCCACACAAGTGAGGTATCATTTTTATCGGGAGACTTGGGGGAACGCTGGGTGGAAGGAAATTTGTGGCTCCTCTCAGATTCCCGAACTTTCTTCCACAGAAATGTGAGGAACATGTGTTTTTTAGCCAAATTTTGAGGTTTGCAAAGGATTCTGGGTAACAGAACCTGGTCCGAGCCCCGCAAGTCACACCTCCTTGGATTCCCCTAGGTCTCCAGTTTTCAGAAATGCACAGGTTTGGTAGGTTTCCCTAGGTGCCGGCTGAGCTAGAGGCCAAAATCTACAGGTAGGTACTTCTCAAAAAACACCTCTGTTTTCTTCCAAAAATTTGGATGTGTCCACGTTGCGCTTTGGGGCGTTTCCTGTCGCGGGCGCTAGGCCTACCCACACAAGTGAGGTATCATTTTTATCGGGAGACTTGGGGGAACGCTGGGTGGAAGGAAATTTGTGGCTCCTCTCAGATTCCCGAACTTTCTGCCACAGAAATGTGAGGAACATGTGTTTTTTAGCCAAATTTTGAGGTTTGCAAAGGATTCTGGGTAACAGAACCTGGTCTGAGCCCCGCAAGTCACACCTCCTTGGATTCCCCTAGGTCTCCAGTTTTCAGAAATGCACAGGTTTGGTAGGTTTCCCTAGGTGCCGGCTGAGCTAGAGGCCAAAATCTACAGGTAGGTACTTCGCAAAAAACACCTCTGTTTTCTTCCAAAAATTTGGATGTGTCCACGTTGCGCTTTGGGGCGTTTCCTGTCGCGGGCGCTAGGCCTACCCACACAAGTGAGGTATCATTTTTATCGGGAGACTTGGGGGAACGCTGGGTGGAAGGAAATTTGTGGCTCCTCTTAGATTCCAGAACTTTCTGCCACAGAAATGTGAGGAACATGTGTTTTTTTAGCCAAATTTTGAGGTTTGCAAAGGATTCTGGGTAACAGACCTGGTCCGAGCCCCGCAAGTCACCCCTCCTTGGATTCCCCTAGTTCTCTAGTTTTCAGAAATGCAGAGGTTTGGTAGGTTTCCCTAGGTGCCGGCTGAGCTAGAGGCCAAAATCTACAGGTAGGCACTTCGCAAAAAACACCTCTGTTTTCTTCCCAAAATTTGGATGTGTCCACGTTGCGCTTTGGGGCGTTTCCTGTCGCGGGCGCTATGCCTACCCACACAAGTGAGGTATCATTTTTATCGGGAGACTTGGGGGAACGCTGGGTGGAAGGAAATTTGTGGCTCCTCTCAGAGTCCAGAACTTTCTGCCACAGAAATGTGAGGAACATGTGCTTTTCTAGCCAAATTTTGAGGTTTGCAAAGGATTCTGGGTAACAGAACCTGGTCCGAGCCCCACAAGTCACCCCTCCTTGGATTCCCCTAGGTCTCTAGTTTTCAGAAATGCACAGGTTTGGTAGGTTTCCCTAGCTGCCGGCTGAGCTAGAGGCCAAAATCTACAGGTAGGCACTTCGCAAAAAACACCTTTTTTTTCTTCCAAAAATTTGGATGTGTCCACGACGCGCTTTGGGGCGTTTCCTGTCGCGGGCGCTATGCCTACCCACACAAGTGAGGTATCATTTTTATCAGGAGACTTGGGGGAACGCTGGGTGGAAGAAAATTTGTGGCTCCTCTCAGATTCCCGAACTTTCTGCCACAGAAATATGAGGAACATGTGTTTTTTCAGCCAAATTTTGAGGTTTGCAAAGGATTCTGGGTAACAGAACCTGGTCCGAGCCCCGCAAGTCACCCCTCCTTTGATTTCCCTAGGTCTCTAGTTTTCAGAAATGCACAGATTTGGTAGGTTTCCCTAGGTGCCGGCTGAGCTAGAGGCCAAAATCTACAGGTAGGCACTTCGCAAAAAACACCTCTGTTTTCTTCCAAAAATTTGGATGTGTCCATGTTGCGGTTTGGGGTGTTTCCTGTCGCGGGCGCTAGGCGTACCCACACATGTGAGGTATAATTTTTATTGGGAGACTTGGGGGAACGCTGGGTGGAAGGAAATTTGTGGCTCCTCCCAGATTCCAGAACTTTCTGCCACAGAAATGTGAGGAACATGTGTTTTTTTAGCCAAATTTTGAGGTTTGCAAAGGATTCTGGGTAACAGAACCTGGTCCGAGCCCCGCAAGTCACCCCTCCTTGGATTACCCTAGGTCTCTAGTTTTCAGAAATGCACAGGTTTGGTAGGTTTCCCTGGGTGCCGGCTGAGCTGGAGGCCAAAATCTACAGGTAGGCACTTCGCAAAAAACACCTCTGTTTTCTTCCAAAAAATTTGGATGTGTCCACGTTGCGCTTTGGGGCGTTTCCTGTCGCGGGCGCTAGGCCTACCCACACAAGGGAGGTATCATTTTTATCGGGAGACTTGGGGGAACGCTGGGTGGAAGGAAATTTGTGGCTCCTCTCAGATTCAAGAACTTTCTGCCACAGAAATGAGAGGAACATGTGTTTTTTTAGCCAAATTTTGAGGTTTCCAAAGGATTCTGGGTAACAGAACCTGGTCCGAGCCCCGCAAGTCACCCCTCCATGGATTCCCCTAGGTCTCTAGTTTTCAGAAATGCACAGGTTTGGTAGGTTTCCCTAGGTGCCGGCTGAGCTAGAGGCCAAAATCTACAGGTAGGTACTTCGCTAAAAACACCTCTGTTTTCTTCCAAAAATTTGGATGTGTCCACGTTGCGCTTTGGGGCGTTTCCTGTCACGGGAGCTAGGCCTACCCACACAAGTGAGGTATCATTTTTATCGGGAGACTTGGGGGAACGCTGGGTGGAAGGAAATTTGTGGCTCCTCTCAGATTCCCGAACTTTCTGCCACAGAAATGTGAGGAACATGTGTTTTTTTAGCCAAATTTTGAGGTTTGCAAAGGATTCTGGGTAACAGAACCTGGTCCGAGCCCCACAAGTCACCCCTCCTTGGATTCCCCTAGGTCTCTAGTTTTCAGAAATGCACAGGTTTGGTAGGTTTCCCTAGGTGCCGGCTGAGCTAGAGGTCAAAATCTACAGGTAGGCACTTCGCTAAAAACACCTCTGTTTTCTTCCAAAAATTTGGATGTGTCCACGTTGCGCTTTGGGGCGTTTCCTGTCGCAGGAGCTATGCCTACCCACACAAGTGAGGTATCATTTTTATTGGGAGACTTGGGGGAACGCTGGGTGGAAAGAAATTTGTGCCTCCTCTCAGATTCCCGAACTTTCTGCCACAGAAATGAGAGGAACATGTGTTTTTTTAGCCAAATTTTGAGGTTTGCAAAGGATTCTGGGTAACAGAACCTGGTCCGAGCCCCGCAAGTCATCCCTCCTTGGATTTCCCTAGGTCTCTAGTTTTCAGAAATGCACAGATTTGGTAGGTTTCCCTAGGTGCCGGCTGAGCTAGAGGCCAAAATATACAGGTAGGCACTTCGCAAAAAACACCTCTGTTTTCTTCCCAAAATTTGGATGTGTCCATGTTGCGCTTTGGGGTGTTTCCTGTCGCGGGCGCTAGGCGTACCCACACAAGTGAGGTATAATTTTTATCGGGAGACTTGGGGGAACGCTGGGTGGAAGGAAATTTGTGGCTCCTCCCAGATTCCAGAACTTTCTGCCACAGAAATGTGAGGAACATGTGTTTTTTTAGCCAAATTTTGAGGTTTGCAAAGGATTCTGGGTAACAGAACCTGGTCCGAGCCCCGCAAGTCACCCCTCCTTGGATTCCCCTAGGTCTCTAGTTTTCAGAAATTCACAGGTTTGGTAGGTTTCCCTGGGTGCCGGCTGAGCTGGAGGCCAAAATCTACAGGTAGGCACTTCGCAAAAAACACCTCTGTTTTCTTCCCAAAATTTGGATGTGTCCACGTTGCGCTTTGGGGCGTTTCCTGTCGCGGGCGCTATGCCTACCCACACAAGTGAGGTATCATTTTTATCGGGAGACTTGGGGGAACGCTGGGTGGAAGGAAATTTGTGGCTCCTCTCAGATTCCAGAACTTTCTGCCACAGAAATCTGAGGAACATGTGTTTTTTTAGCCAAATTTTGAGGTTTGCAAAGGATTCTGGGTAACAGAACCTGGTCTGAGCCCCGCAAGTCACCCCTCCATGGATTCCCCTAGGTCTCTAGTTTTCAGAAATGCACAGGTTTGGTAGGTTTCCTTAGGTGCCGGCTGAGCTAGAGGCCAAAATCTACAGGTAGGCACTTTGCTAAAAACACCTCTGTTTTCTTCCAAAAATTTGGATGTGTCCACGTTGCGCTTTGGGGCGTTTCCTGTCACGGGAGCTAGGCCTACCCACAGAAATGAGGTATCATTTTTATCGGGAGTCTTGGGGGAACGCTGGGTGGAAGGAAATTTGTGGCTCCTCTCAGATTCCCGAACTTTCTGCCACAGAAATGTGAGGAACATGTGTTTTTATAAGCAAATTTTGAAGTTTGCAAAGGATTCTGGGTAACAGAACCTGGTCCGAGCCCCGCAAGTCACCCCTCCTTGGATTCCCCTAGGTCTCTAGTTTTCAGAAATTCACAGGTTTGGTAGGTTTCCCTGGGTGCCGGCTGAGCTGGAGGCCAAAATCTACAGGTAGGCACTTCGCAAAAAACACCTCTGTTTTCTTCCAAAAATTTGGATGTGTCCACGTTGTGCTTTGGGGCGTTTCCTGTCGCGGGCGCTAGGCCTACCCACACAAGTGAGGTATCATTTTTATCGGGAGACTTGGGGGAATGCTGGGTGGAAGGAAATTTGGGGCTCCTCTCAGATTCCCGAACTTTCTGCCACAGAAATGTGAGGAACATGTGTTTTTTTAGCCAAATTTTGAGGTTTGCAAAGGATTCTGGGTAACAGAAACTGGTCCGAGCCGAGCAAGTCACCCCTCCTTGGATTCCCCTAGGTCTCTAGGTTTCAGAAATGCACAGGTTTGGTAGGTTTCCCTAGGTGCCGGCTGAGCTAGAGGCCAAAATCTACAGGTAGGCACTTCGCAAAAAACACCTCTGTTTTCTTCCCAAAATTTGGATGTGTCCACGTTGCGCTTTGGGGCGTTTCCTGTCGCGGGCGCTATGCCTACCCACACAAGTGAGGTATCATTTTTATCGGGAGACTTGGGGGAACGCTGGGTGGAAGGAAATTTGTGGCTCCTCTCAGATTCCCGAACTTTCTGCCACAGAAATGTGAGGAACATGTGTTTTTTTAGCCAAATTTTGAGGTTTGCAAAGGATTCTGGGTAACAGAACCTGGTCCGAGCCCCGCAAGTCACACCTCCTTGGATTCCCCTACGTCTCTAGTTTTCAGAAATGCACAGGTTTGGTAGGTGTCCCTAGGTGCCGGCTGAGCTAGAGGCCAAAATCTACAGGTAGGTACTTCGCAAAAAACACCTCTGTTTTCTTCCAAAAATTTGGATGTGTCCACGTTGCGCTTTGGGGCGTTTCCTGTTGCGGGCGATAGGCCTACCCACACAAGTGAGGTATCATTTTTATCGGGAGACTTGGGGGAACGCTGGGTGGAAGGAAATTTGTGGCTCCTCTCAGATTCCCGAACTTTCTGCCACAGAAATGTGAGGAACATGTGTTTTTTTAGCCAAATTTTGAGGTTTGCAAAGGATTCTGGGTAACAGAACCTGGTCCGAGCCCCGCAAGTCACACCTCCTTGGATTCCCCTAGGTCTCTAGTTTTCAGAAATGCACAGGTTTGGTAGGTTTCCCTAGGTGCCGGCTGAGCTAGAGGCCAAAATCTACAGGTAGGTACTTCGCAAAAAACACCTCTGTTTTCTTCCAAAAATTTGGATGTGTCCACGTTGCGCTTTGGGGCGTTTCCTGTCGCGGGCGCTAGGCCTACCCACACAAGTGAGGTATCATTTTTATCGGGAGACTTGGGGGAACGCTGGGTGGAAGGAAATTTGTGGCTCCTCTTAGATTCCAGAACTTTCTGCCACAGAAATGTGAGGAACATGTGTTTTTTTAGCCAAATTTTGAGGTTTGCAAAGGATTCTGGGTAACAGACCTGGTCCGAGCCCCGCAAGTCACCCCTCCTTGGATTCCCCTAGTTCTCTAGTTTTCAGAAATGCACAGGTTTGGTAGGTTTCCCTAGGTGCCGGCTGAGCTAGAGGCCAAAATCTACAGGTAGGCACTTCGCAAAAAACACCTCTGTTTTCTTCCCAAAATTTGGATGTGTCCACGTTGCGCTTTGGGGCGTTTCCTGTCGCGGGCGCTATGCCTACCCACACAAGTGAGGTATCATTTTTATCGGGAGACTTGGGGGAACGCTGGGTGGAAGGAAATTTGTGGCTCCTCTCAGAGTCCAGAACTTTCTGCCACAGAAATGTGAGGAACATGTGCTTTTTTAGCCAAATTTTGAGGTTTGCAAAGGATTCTGGGTAACAGAACCTGGTCCGAGCCCCGCAAGTCACCCCTCCTTGGATTCCCCTAGGTCTCTAGTTTTCAGAAATGCACAGGTTTGGTAGGTTTCCCTAGGTGCCGGCTGAGCTAGAGGCCAAAATCTACAGGTAGGTACTTCGCAAAAAACACCTCTGTTTTCTTCCAAAAATTTGGATGTGTCCACGTTGCGCTTTGGGGCGTTTCCTGTCGCGGGCGCTAGGCCTACCCACACAAGTGAGGTATCATTTTTATCGGGAGACTTGGGGGAACGCTGGGTGGAAGGAAATTTGTGGCTCCTCTCAGATTCCCGAACTTTCTGCCACAGAAATGTGAGGAACATGTGTTTTTTTAGCCAAATTTTGAGGTTTGCAAAGGATTCTGGGTAACAGAACCTGGTCCGAGCCCCACAAGTCACACCTCCTTGGATTCCCCTACGTCTCTAGTTTTCAGAAATGCACAGGTTTGGTAGGTGTCCCTAGGTGCCGGCTGAGCTAGAGGCCAAAATCTACAGGTAGGTACTTCGCAAAAAACACCTCTGTTTTCTTCCAAAAATTTGGATGTGTCCACGTTGCGCTTTGGGGCGTTTCCTGTCGCGGGCGCTAGGCCTACCCACACAAGTGAGGTATCATTTTTATCGGGAGACTTGGGGGAACGCTGGGTGGAAGGAAATTTGTGGCTCCTCTCAGATTCCCGAACTTTCTGCCACAGAAATGTGAGGAACATGTGTTTTTTAGCCAAATTTTGAGGTTTGCAAAGGATTCTGGGTAACAGAACCTGGTCCGAGCCCCGCAAGTCACACCTCCTTGGATTCCCCTAGGTCTCCAGTTTTCAGAAATGCACAGGTTTGGTAGGTTTCCCTAGGTGCCGGCTGAGCTAGAGGCCAAAATCTACAGGTAGGTACTTCGCAAAAAACACCTCTGTTTTCTTCCAAAAATTTGGATGTGTCCACGTTGCGCTTTGGGGCGTTTCCTGTCGCGGGCGCTAGGCCTACCCACACAAGTGAGGTATCATTTTTATCGGGAGACTTGGGGGAACGCTGGGTGGAAGGAAATTTGTGGCTCCTCTCAGATTCCCGAACTTTCTGCCACAGAAATGTGAGGAACATGTGTTTTTTAGCCAAATTTTGAGGTTTGCAAAGGATTCTGGGTAACAGAACCTGGTCCGAGCCCCGCAAGTCACACCTCCTTGGATTCCCCTAGGTCTCCAGTTTTCAGAAATGCACAGGTTTGGTAGGTTTCCCTAGGTGCCGGCTGAGCTAGAGGCCAAAATCTACAGGTAGGTACTTCGCAAAAAACACCTCTGTTTTCTTCCAAAAATGTGGATGTGTCCACGTTGCGTTTTGGGGCGTTCCCTGTCGCGGGCGCTAGGCCTACCCACACAAGTGAGGTATCATTTTTATCGGGAGACTTGGGGGAACGCTGGGTGGAAGGAAATTTGTGGCTCCTCTTAGATTCCAGAACTTTCTGCCACAGAAATGTGAGGAACATGTGTTTTTTTAGCCAAATTTTGAGGTTTGCAAAGGATTCTGCGTAACAGAACCTGGTCCGAGCCCCACAAGTCACCACTCCTTGGATTCCCCTAGGTCTCTAGTTTTCAGAAATGCACAGGTTTGGTAGGTTTCCCTAGCTGCCGGCTGAGCTAGAGGCCAAAATCTACAGGTAGGCACTTCGCAAAAAACACCTTTTTTTTCTTCCAAAAATTTGGAGGTGTCCACGACGCGCTTTGGGGCGTTTCCTGTCGCGGGCGCTAGGCCTACCCACACAAGTGAGGTATCATTTTTATCAGGAGACTTGGGGGAACACTGGGTGGAAGAAAATTTGTGGCTCCTCTCAGATTCCCGAACTTTCTGCCACAGAAATATGAGGAACATGTGTTTTTTCAGCCAAATTTTGAGGTTTGCAAAGGATTCTGGGTAACAGAACCTGGTCCGAGCCCCGCAAGTCACCCCTCCTTTGATTTCCCTAGGTCTTTAGTTTTCAGAAATGCACAGATTTGGTAGGTTTCCCTAGGTGCCGGCTGAGCTAGAGGCCAAAATCTACAGGTAGGCACTTCGCAAAAAACACCTCTGTTTTCTTCCAAAAATTTGGATGTGTCCATGTTGCGCTTTGGGGTGTTTCCTGTCGCGGGCGCTAGGCGTACCCACACATGTGAGGTATAATTTTTATTGGGAGACTTGGGGGAACGCTGGGTGGAAGGAAATTTGTGGCTCCTCCCAGATTCCAGAACTTTCTGCCACAGAAATGTGAGGAACATGTGTTTTTTTAGCCAAATTTTGAGGTTTGCAAAGGATTCTGGGTAACAGAACCTGGTCCGAGCCCCGCAAGTCACCCCTCCTTGGATTACCCTAGGTCTCTAGTTTTCAGAAATGCACAGGTTTGGTAGGTTTCCCTGGGTGCCGGCTGAGCTGGAGGCCAAAATCTACAGGTAGGCACTTCGCAAAAAACACCTCTGTTTTCTTCCAAAAAATTTGGATGTGTCCACGTTGCGCTTTGGGGCGTTTCCTGTCGCGGGCGCTAGGCCTACCCACACAAGGGAGGTATCATTTTTATCGGGAGACTTGGGGGAACGCTGGGTGGAAGGAAATTTGTGGCTCCTCTCAGATTCAAGAACTTTCTGCCACAGAAATGAGAGGAACATGTGTTTTTTTAGCCAAATTTTGAGGTTTCCAAAGGATTCTGGGTAACAGAACCTGGTCCGAGCCCCGCAAGTCACCCCTCCATGGATTCCCCTAGGTCTCTAGTTTTCAGAAATGCACAGGTTTGGTAGGTTTCCTTGGTGCCGGCTGAGCTAGAGGCCAAAATCTACAGGTAGGTACTTCGCTAAAAACACCTCTGTTTTCTTCCAAAAATTTGGATGTGTCCACGTTGCGCTTTGGGGCGTTTCCTGTCACGGGAGCTAGGCCTACCCACACAAGTGAGGTATCATTTTTATCGGGAGACTTGGGGGGACGCTAGGTGGAAGGAAATTTGTGGCTCCTCTCAGATTCCCGAACTTTCTGCCACAGAAATGTGAGGAACATGTGTTTTTTTAGCCAAATTTTGAGGTTTGCAAAGGATTCTGGGTAACAGAACCTGGTCCGAGCCCCACAAGTCACCCCTCCTTGGATTCCCCTAGGTCTCTAGTTTTCAGAAATGCACAGGTTTGGTAGGTTTCCCTAGGTGCCGGCTGAGCTAGAGGTCAAAATCTACAGGTAGGCACTTCGCTAAAAACACCTCTGTTTTCTTCCAAAAATTTGGATGTGTCCACGTTGCGCTTTGGGGCGTTTCCTGTCGCAGGAGCTATGCCTACCCACACAAGTGAGGTATCATTTTTATTGGGAGACTTGGGGGAACGCTGGGTGGAAGGAAATTTGTGCCTCCTCTCAGATTCCCGAACTTTCTGCCACAGAAATGAGAGGAACATGTGTTTTTTTAGCCAAATTTTGAGGTTTGCAAAGGATTCTGGGTAACAGAACCTGGTCCGAGCCCCGCAAGTCATCCCTCCTTGGATTTCCCTAGGTCTCTAGTTTTCAGAAATGCACAGATTTGGTAGGTTTCCCTAGGTGCCGGCTGAGCTAGAGGCCAAAATATACAGGTAGGCACTTCGCAAAAAACACCTCTGTTTTCTTCCCAAAATTTGGATGTGTCCATGTTGCGCTTTGGGGTGTTTCCTGTCGCGGGCGCTAGGCGTACCCACACAAGTGAGGTATAATTTTTATCGGGAGACTTGGGGGAACGCTGGGTGGAAGGAAATTTGTGGCTCCTCCCAGATTCCAGAACTTTATGCCACAGAAATGTGAGGAACATGTGTTTTTTTAGCCAAATTTTGAGGTTTGCAAAGGATTCTGGGTAACAGAACCTGGTCCGAGCCCCGCAAGTCACCCCTCCTTGGATTCCCCTAGGTCTCTAGTTTTCAGAAATTCACAGGTTTGGTAGGTTTCCCTGGGTGCCGGCTGAGCTGGAGGCCAAAATCTACAGGTAGGCACTTCGCAAAAAACACCTCTGTTTTCTTCCCAAAATTTGGATGTGTCCACGTTGCGCTTTGGGGCGTTTCCTGTCGCGGGCGCTATGCCTACCCACACAAGTGAGGTATCATTTTTATCGGGAGACTTGGGGGAACGCTGGGTGGAAGGAAATTTGTGGCTCCTCTCAGATTCCAGAACTTTCTGCCACAGAAATCTGAGGAACATGTGTTTTTTTAGCCAAATTTTGAGGTTTGCAAAGGATTCTGGGTAACAGAACCTGGTCTGAGCCCCGCAAGTAACCCCTCCATGGATTCCCCTAGGTCTCTAGTTTTCAGAAATGCACAGGTTTGGTAGGTTTCCTTAGGTGCCGGCTGAGCTAGAGGCCAAAATCTACAGGTAGGCACTTTGCTAAAAACACCTCTGTTTTCTTCCAAAAATTTGGATGTGTCCACGTTGCTCTTTGGGGCGTTTCCTGTCACGGGAGCTAGGCCTACCCACAGAAATGAGGTATCATTTTTATCGGGAGTCTTGGGGGAACGCTGGGTGGAAGGAAATTTGTGGCTCCTCTCAGATTCCCGAACTTTCTGCCACAGAAATGTGAGGAACATGTGTTTTTATAAGCAAATTTTGAAGTTTGCAAAGGATTCTGGGTAACAGAACCTGGTCCGAGCCCCGCAAGTCACCCCTCCTTGGATTCAACTAGGTCTCTAGTTTTCAGAAATTCACAGGTTTGGTAGGTTTCCCTGGGTGCCGGCTGAGCTGGAGGCCAAAATCTACAGGTAGGCACTTCGCAAAAAACACCTCTGTTTTCTTCCAAAAATTTGGATGTGTCCACGTTGTGCTTTGGGGCGTTTCCTGTCGCGGGCGCTAGGCCTACCCACACAAGTGAGGTATCATTTTTATCGGGAGACTTGGGGGAATGCTGGGTGGAAGGAAATTTGGGGCTCCTCTCAGATTCCCGAACTTTCTGCCACAGAAATGTGAGGAACATGTGTTTTTTTAGCCAAATTTTGAGGTTTGCAAAGGATTCTGGGTAACAGAACCTGGTCCCAGCCCAGCAAGTCACCCCTCCTTGGATTCCCCTAGGTCTCTAGGTTTCAGAAATGCACAGGTTTGGTAGGTTTCCCTAGGTGCCGGCTGAGCTAGAGGCCAAAATCTACAGGTAGGCACTTCGCAAAAAACACCTCTGTTTTCTTCCCAAAATTTGGATGTGTCCACGTTGCGCTTTGGGGCGTTTCCTGTCGCGGGCGCTATGCCTACCCACACAAGTGAGGTATCATTTTTATCGGGAGACTTGGGGGAACGCTGGGTGGAAGGAAATTTGTGGCTCCTCTCAGATTCCCGAACTTTCTGCCACAGAAATGTGAGGAACATGTGTTTTTTAAGCCACATTTTGAGGTTTGCAAAGGATTCTGGGTAACAGAACCTGGTCCGAGACCCGCAAGTCACCCCTCCTTGGATTCCCCTAGGTCTCTAGTTGTCAGAAATGCACAGGTTTGGTAGGTTTCCCTAGGTGTCGGCTGAGCTAGAGGTCAAAATCTACAGGTAGGCACTTCGCTAAAAACACCTCTGTTTTCTTCCAAAAATTTGGATGTGTCCACGTTGCGCTTTGGGGCGTTTCCTGTCGCAGGAGCTATGCCTACCCACACAAGTGAGGTATAATTTTTATCGGGAGACTTGGGGGAACGCTGGGTGGAAGGAAATTTGTGCCTCCTCTCAGATTCCCGAACTTTCTGCCACAGAAATGAGAGGAACATGTGTTTTTTTAGCCAAATTTTGAGGTTTGCAAAGGATTCTGGGTAACAGAACCTGGTCCGAGCCCCGCAAGTCACCCCTCCTTGGATTCCCCTAGATCTCTAGTTTTCAGAAATGCACAGGTTTGGTAGGTTTCCCTAGGTGCCGGCTGAGGTAGAGGCCAAAATCTACAGGTAGGCACTTCGCAAAAAACACCTCTGTTTTCTTCTAAAAATTTGGATGTGTCCACGTTGCGCTTTGGGGCGTTTCCTGTCGCGGGCGCTAGGCCTACCCACACAAGTGAGGTATCATTTTTATCGGGAGACTTGGGGGAACGCTGGGTGGAAGGAAATTTGTGGCTCCTCTCAGATTCCCGAACTTTCTGCCACAGAAATGTGAGGAACATGTGTCTTTTTAGCCAAATTTTGAGGTTTGCAAAGGATTCTGGGTAACAGAACCTGGTCCGAGCCCCGTAAGTCACCCCTCCTTGGATTCCCCTATGTCTCTAGTTTTCAGAAATGCACAGGTTTGGTAGGTTTCCCTAGGTGCCGGCTGAGCTAGAGGCCAAAATCTACAGGTAGGCACTTCGCAAAAAACACCTCTGTTTTCTTCCAAAAATTTGGATGTGTCCACGTTGTGCTTTGGGGCGTTTCCTGTCGCGGGCGCCAGGCCTACCCACACAAGTGAGGTATCATTTTTATCGGGAGACTTGGGGGAACGCTGGGTGGAAGGAAATTTGTGGCTCCTCTCAGATTCCCCAACTTTCTGCCACAGAAATGTGAAGAACATGTGTCTTTTTAGCCAAATTTTGAGGTTTGCAAAGGATTCTGGGTAACAGAACCTGGTCCGAGCCCCGTAAGTCACCCCTCCTTGGATTCCCCTATGTCTCTAGTTTTCAGAAATGCACAGGTTTGGTAGGTTTCCATAGGTGCCGGGTGAGCTAGAGGCCAAAATCTACAGGTAGGTACTTCGAAAAAAACACCTCTGTTTTCTTCCAAAAATTTGGATGTGTCCACGTTGCGCTTTGGGGCGTTTCCTGTCGCGGGCGCTAGGCCTACCCACACAAGTGAGGTATCATTTTTATCGGGATACTTGGGGGAACGCTGAGTGGAAGGAAATTTGTGGCTCCTCTTAGATTCCAGAACTTTCTGCCACAGAAATGTGAGAAACATGTGTTTTTTTAGCCAAATTTTGAGGTTTGCAAAGGATTCTGGGTAACAGAACCTGGTCCGAGCCCCGCAAGTCACCCCTCCTTGAATTCCCCTAGATCTCTAGTTTTCAGAAATGCACAGGTTTGGTAGGTTTCCCTAGGTGCCGGCTGAGCTAGAGGCCAAAATCTACAGGTAGGTACTTCGCAAAAAACACCTCTGTTTTCTTCCAAAGATTTTGATGTGTCCACGTTGCGCTTTGGGGCGTTTCCTGTCGCTGGCGCTAGGCCTACCCACACAAGTGAGGTATCATTTTTATCGGGAGACTTGTGGGAACGCTGGGTGGAAGTAAATTTGTGGCTCCTCTCAGATTCCTGAACTTTCTGCCACAGAAATGTGAGGAACATGTGTTTTTTTAGCCAAATTTTGAGGTTTGCAAAGGATTCTGGGTAACAGAACCTGGTCCGAGCCCCGCAAGTCACCCCTCCTTGGAATTCCCCTAGGTCTCTAGTTTTCAGAAATGCACAGGTTTGGTAGGTTTCCCTAGGTGCCGGCTGAGCTAGAGGCCAAAATCTACAGGCACTTCGCAAAAAACACCTCTGTTTTCTTCCCAAAATTTGGATGTGTCCACGTTGCGCTTTGGGGCGTTTCCTGTCGCGGGCGCTAGGCCTACCCACACAAGTGAGGTATCATTTTTATCGGGAGACTTGGGGGAACGCTGGGAGGAAGGAAATTTGTGGCTCCTCTCAGAGTCCAGAACTTTCTGCCACAGAAATGTGAGGAACATGTGTTTTTTTAGCCAAATTTTGAGGTTTGCAAAGGATTCTGGGTAACAGAACCTGGTCCGAGCCCCGCAAGTCACCCCTCCTTGGATTCCCCTAGGTCTCTAGTTTTCAGAAATGCACAGGTTTGGTAGGTTTCCCTAGGTGCCGGCTGGGCTAGAGGCCAAAATCTACAGGTAGGTACTTCGCAAAAAACACCTCTGTTTTCTTCCAAAAATTTGGATGTGTCCACGTTGCGCTTTGGGGCATTTCCTGTCGCGGGCGCTAGGCCTACCCACACAAGTGAGGTATCATTTTTATCGGGAGACTTGGGGGAACGCTGGGTGGAAGGAAATTTGTGGCTCCTCTCAGATTCCCGAACTTTCTGCCACAGAAATGTGAGGAACATGTGTTTTTTTAGCCAAATTTTGAGGTTTGCAAAGGATTCTGGGTAACAGAACCTGGTCCGAGCCCCGCAAGTCACACCTCCTTGGATTCCCCTACGTCTCTAGTTTTCAGAAATGCACAGGTTTGGTAGGTGTCCCTAGGTGCCGGCTGAGCTAGAGGCCAAAATCTACAGGTCGGTACTTCGCAAAAAACACCTCTGTTTTCTTCCAAAAATTTGGATGTGTCCACGTTGCGCTTTGGGGCGTTTCCTGTCGCGGGCGCTAGGCCTACCCACACAAGTGAGGTATCATTTTTATCGGGAGACTTGGGGGAACGCTGGGTGGAAGGAAATTTGTGGCTCCTCTCAGATTCCCGAACTTTCTGCCACAGAAATGTGAGGAACATGTGTTTTTTTAACCAAATTTTGAGGTTTGCAAAGGATTCTGGGTAACAGAACCTGGTCCGAGCCCCGCAAGTCACACCTCCTTGGATTCCCCTAGGTCTCTAGTTTTCAGAAATGCACAGGTTTGGTAGGTTTCCCTAGGTGCCGGCTGAGCTAGAGGCCAAAATCTACAGGTAGGTACTTCGCAAAAAACACCTCTGTTTTCTTCCAAAAATTTGGATGTGTCCACGTTGCACTTTGGGGCGTTTCCTGTCGCGGGCGCTAGGCCTACCCACACAAGTGAGGTATCATTTTTATCGGGAGACTTGGGGGAACGCTGGGTGGAAGGAAATTTGTGGCTCCTCTTAGATTCCAGAACTTTCTGCCACAGAAATGTGAGGAACATGTGTTTTTTTAGCCAAATTTTGAGGTTTGCAAAGGATTCTGGGTAACAGACCTGGTCCGAGCCCCGCAAGTCACCCCTCCTTGGATTCCCCTAGGTCTCTAGTTTTCAGAAATGCACAGGTTTGGTAGGTTTCCCTAGGTGCCGGCTGAGCTAGAGGCCAAAATCTACAGTTAGGCACTTCGCAAAAAACACCTCTGTTTTCTTCCAAAAATTTGGATGTGTCCACATTGCGCATTGGGGCATTTTCTGTCGCGTGCGCTAGGCCTACCCACACAAGTGAGGTATCATTTTTATCGGGAGACTTGGGGGAACATAGATTAGCAAAACAAGTGTTATTGCCCCTTGTCTTTCTCTACATTTTTTCCTTCCAAATATAGGAGAGTGTGTAAAAAAGACATCTATTTGAGAAATGCCCTGTAATTCTCATGCTAGTATGGTCACCCCGGAATTCAGAGATGTGCAAATAACCACTGCTCCTCAACACCTTATCTTGTGCCCTTTTTGGAAATACAAAGTTTTTATTGATAGCAATTTTTTTACTCTTTATATTTCAGCAAATGAATTGCTGTATACCCGGTATAGAATGAAAACGCACTGCAGGGTGCAGCTCATTTATTGGCTCTGGGTTCCTCGGGTTCTTGATGAACCTACAAGCCCTATATATCCCCGCAACCAGAGGAGTCCAGCAGACGTAACGGTATATTGCTTTCGATAATCTGACATTGCAGGGAAAAGTTACAGAGTAAAACGTAGAGAAAAATTGATGTTTTTTTCACCTCAATTTCAATATTTTTCTTTTTCAGTTGTTATTTTCTGTAGGAAACCCTTGTAGGATCTACACAAATGACCCCTTGCTGAATTCAGAATTTTGTCTGCTTTTTAGAAATGTTTAGGTTTCTGGGATCCAGCATTGGTTTCATGCCCATTTCTGTCACTGACTGGAAGGAGGCTGAAAGCACAAAAAATTGCAAATATGGGGAATGTCCCAGTAAAATGCCAAAATTGTGTTGAAAAATTGGGTTTTCTGATTCAAGTCTGCCTGTTCCTGAAATCTGGGAAGCTGCTGAGTTTAGCACCGCAAACCCTTTGTTGATGCCATTTTCAGGGGAAAAACCACAAGCCTTTTTCTGCAGCCATTTTTTCAATTTTTTTTGAAAAAAACGAAATTTTCCCTGTATTTTGGCCAATTTCTTGGCCTCCTTCAGGGGAACCCACAAAGTCTGGGTACCTCTAGAATCCCTAGGATGTTGGAAAAAAAGGACGCAAATTTGGCTTGGTTAGCTTATGTGGACAAAAAGTTATGAGGGCCTAAGCGCAAACTGCCCCAAATAGGCAAAAAAAGGCCTGGCACAGGAGGGGGAAAAGGCCTGGCAGCGAAGGGGCTAAAAAAAAAAATTCACAATGTGTTGGCGCCTATGCACTCCAGCAGCCGTGTTTGGTTGTTCCCCCTCCTGTTGCAGGGCAGCATCCTCCTCTTCCTCGTCTTCAGGCATGTATGGGTCTGGTTCCAGGAGGGGAATGTTCCTTTTGACACAAATGTTGTGCAATATTGCACATGTGAGGATGATCCTACAGACCATCTCGGGGAATATAGTAGGCTACCACCAGTGATGTCGAGGCAGCGGAACCTTGACTTGAGGATGCCGAAGGTCCGCTCGACAATGCTGCGTGTCCTCTTATGGGCCTCGTTGTATGCACGCTCTGCAGCAGTACTCGGGTTGCCAAATGGTGTCATTATCCATGGCTGGATGCCATACCCCTGATCAGCTGAAAGAGAAAAAAAATGGGATCATGTTGATGTAGCTGGCACTATTGAAAAGACCTTTCATGGCAGTAGTAGTCTTGTGTTGTCTTTGACTCTTTTGTGTACTGATGTGACATCCTATACTTGTAGGCTATACCATCTGCATTGTGTTGTTTCCTTGGCTGAGCAAGTGTTTGTCTGCTAACCGTTTGTCATCAGTATGTTTTGGGATTTTCAGTGCAGTGTGCCCTCCCTAGCATTGTGACTTGTGATACAGGTGTCCTTGTGTCTTCACTTGGGGTGAGTTGATAGTTCCATGTAGAGTTTAAATTGTAACTGTTGTTAACACGTCCATATCAAAGTACCCTGGACATCCCATACCTTTAGGCTTATGCAATGTATTAATGTAAAGGTCATTGGGACACTTACAATTTGCAAGGTGACATTTTGGAAACCACACTCATTAATGTCTTCACATTAGGCTGTACAGTAAAATCCAATGTGTGACAGGTTCAATGGTGACTTAAGAAACATGGCTAGTGATGTAAGGACCTCAGTGTGTTCCTGTCTAGATGTTACTGTTGTGGTGTATGTGTTGTGTTCTAGAGGGCTGCTGTGCAGTGTGTATATAAGTAGGTTTTTGTACTTACCAACAAGTAGTCCATTGCCATACCGTCCATCCTGGAAGTGTTGGTTGATGGTGCAGTGACGGAAGATGAATGAGTCATGTACACTCCCAGGATATTTAGCCATGATGTTGGTGAACATTCCTTGGTGATCGACTATGGCCTGCACGTTGATGGAATGTGTGTGCTTCCTGTTGCGGTAGAGGTGTTCAGTTGCAGCAGGTGGCACAAGGCGTACATGTGTGCAGTCGATTGCACCAAGGACATGTGGGAAGCCACTGATTGCGTAGAACCCCTGTTTAGTTTCCTGCTGCTTCTGCAGTGTGTTAGGGAAGCAGATGTGGCGGGTGTCAGTCGAATGATGGCATCCAGTACTTTGGGCAGAAATGCGGAGAATGATGGTTGTGACATTCCGCCTACCAGGGTACCAGTTGTTTGAAAAGAGCCACTTCCCAGCATGTGGAGTACGGCAAGCAGCTTTGTTTCTGTTGGTATGGTGTGGGGTGTCACCAAAGTGGGGGCCAACTGCTGTTCAATGTTTCTCAGCAGCTGCTGAATGGCCTGTAAGTTCAACCGGTACCTCTGGATGATGTTGTGTTCCCTAAGGCCCTGAAGGGTGGTTCTTGAGCGGAATATCCTCTCCTGCCTTCTGTGCTGCCTTTGGGGTCCCTGCTGGTGTTGTTGTAGCTGCTGTTGTTGCTGATGGGCTCTGCGTCTGCGTGCACGCTGGATTAGAATGACCTCCATGTCTCCATGTTGCTGCTCTGCTGCTCTGCTGTTTGTTCTGTGTGTTCTGATTAAATACAGGTGTGTTTGCCCCATTTTAACGCCTGCCCTGACCCAGGCGTTAATTTTTGACGCAAATCGGGCTGTGCGTAATTTTCTGGCTCCGCCTCCCGGCCGTGCATCATTTTTGCCCGAAAGCATAAATACGACGCATGGCCGTTTAAGTAATTTTTTGGACGGGAACGCCTACCTTGCATATCATTAACGCAGGGCGGGTTGCCGCATCCAAAAAATGACGCACACTGCGGAATTTTGTCATCCGCGGGCTTGGGCGTCAAAGTTTAAATACGGGGCAACGTTTGCGCTGATTGTGCGTCAAAATTTTTGACGCACAATCGGCGTAAACGGAGTATAAATATGCCCCTTAGTGATAGTCAGCCTGTTGTTTTAGAGTCAGTGAGGGAGAGAAGTTCACACCCTCCACTGAACCATATTTCTCTTTGGCAAACAGGTCAGGAAGAAGCTCAATCTCTTACTCCACCCCAACATCTGTTGCCAAGAGCATAGTCACTTCGGTCTTCTTAAGGTGAGGCTTGAAGTGGTTCACATGAAGGACCCTCAAAGGGTTCCTAGAAGTCTGCAATTTCACCAGATAGGTGGCAACACTCTTGCGCTCCACCACCTTAAAAGGCCCAGTACACTTATCTTGGAGACCGCGAGGGTCCCCTGGAGCCATCACCCACACTTTCTTTCAGGGGATGAAACTCAACCAGAGTGGCATTCTGGTCATACCACCATTTCATATCGTCCTGGCTTGCTTCCAGGTTCTCTTGGGCAAGCTTCCTAAAATGGGAAGTCTGGTTCCTAAAAGCCAGCATGTAACTGAATACATCCTGGGGGGGGGGCTTACTGGAGGCCTTCTCCAAGCCTTCCGTAACAAGACTCAAAGGTCCCTTGACACAGTGGAAATATAACAACTCACAAGAGCTAAATCCAAGACCCTTTTGTGGCACCTCCCTTTAGGTGAACAGAAGGCACGGCAAGAGGACATCCCACGTATGCCTCAAGGGTTCTGACAGGGCCATAATCATGCCCTTCAAGGTGCACTTGAATCTGTCAACCAGACTGTTAGCTTGGACATGGTAAAGAGTGGTAAACTTGTAGGTTACCCCACGCTCCTTCCACAGAGATTTCATATATGTAGATATGAAGTTGGTACCCCTGTCAGATACCACCTCCTTGGTGAAGACCCCCATCAATGCACGTTCCACCACAGGGCCAATGATTGATCTCGAAAGAATGGCTTCTGGTTACCAGGTGGCATGGTCCACCAAGACCAGGATGAACCTCTTGCCTATGGCTGTTCAGGATCCAGAGGTCCCAATATGTTAATACCGACCCTTTCAAAGGGGGTGCTGACAACAGGAAAAGGTTGGAGGAGAGCCTTACATTTCCCCTCACTCTTGCCAATTGCCTGACAAGTTTGGCAAGACCTACAGTGTGCATCTGAGTGCCTGCGCATTTGGGGCCAGTGAAAGTGGGTGACAAGCCGTTCAAAGGTCTTGTCCTGCCTCAAATGTCCAGCTAATGGCATACCATGAGCCAATCCCAGTACGAAGCCTCTGACGCACTGTGGTGCCACCAGCACACCCGCTGCCCGAGGCTCAGCAATCTTAGGCTCACTATATAGGAGGCAATCCTGCCAATAAATCAAGTGTGAACCAGACTCCTTGCCAGGCACCTGGTCTGCAGCCTGCGCCCACAAACCCTCCAGAGTAGGGCATGCTTTCTGTACCTCACCTAATGCTTCCCTGGTGGGTCCCCCTTCCTGCTGCCACTGAGTCGGGTACCTCCCCCAGTTCAGCCACCTGTTACCCTGCAGGCTCCAAGACATCCCCCTCTTCTGATGGGGATCCTGCCCACCTTTGGCATGGTCTACCTCATACCACTTTTGGACCCTGGTGCTCTCCCAATGGTCCTCTTCCTGGGCAATCTTCCTGGGGTCAGTCAGCTTGCTGTCAATGAGGAGCTGACACAGATCTGGAAAACAAAGGCTGTACAAGTGTTCCCAAGCAATTAACTTGTAAAGCCCCTCATAAGTGGTTACCTTACTGCCCTTCACCCAACCATCCGGTGACCTTCAAAAAGAGTCATCACATTCTAATCATGTTTGGGATTCCTTCTTCTTGTAGGACCTACACTTGTCCTTGTACTGCTCAGGGGTTCGATCATATCTTGTGAGTAGGGTGTCCTTCATGAAAGTTAGGTGAGTCTCTGAGGATCCCCTAGGGATGTCAAGGTGTCCCTCCCTTCTACCTCAAAGTGCTTTCACACACTCACCCCCCCAATGTGCTTCAGGGACCATGATCATATGGAGAGCAAACTCATACCCCTTAAACCACAAGTAGATATCATCCTCCCTCTTGTAATCCTTAACTAGGTCTTTGGGAATGTGCACCCTCCCCTCAGGCTGCACTGAGGTATTGCTGCCACTATATCTACGAGACTGGCTCATCTGATCTAGTTCCCTTAAACTAAGTTCATGAGTCAGCAGTATCGTCTTCTTCTCAATGGCCAGCCTCCTCTCCTCCATCTCCATTTTGGGCTTCTCCAACTCACATTGGTGCACCCTCTCTGCATGTCTGTCCTGCAACTCTTCAGGAGTCAGACCCTTAGAGGGTGCACTGCTACGAGCCCTGGCGACCCTCCCCCCAGGCAGTACAGGTGCCTCTACTAAGCTCTCATGGCTGTTGTGCACCTCCTCCTCATCAATTTCCTTCTCTGTGTGCCCCCCAATCTCCTTGGCTGTCACCCAGGCCCTCAATGCCTTTTGCAGCTCCTCCTTCCTGGTGGAGCTCCTAATGGGACAGGCAAGATCCTTACTGACCTGTTTCAGTTGGGGAACTGTATAGCTCTCCAGCTTCTCCAACTCAAAAACAGCTCCAGCTGGTGCATCTCCAGATTGAGAAATTATGGCAAGTCAAAAGTGCAAAGTTCCAAGGCAGAACAAAGAGTTCCCAATGAGAAGTTCAAAAGTAAAAACAAAATGGAAGCAGATGAAGTCCAAGAAGAGAACAGCAAAATCACAAAGACAAGTGGTATGTGGTTACGTAATGGTCTGCACTAAAAATGGCAGTGTACACTTAATCACTGTATGTCAAGTACAAATACAAGTTCATTCCTCACCCCCTGGTCACCAATTTTAGAAGTGGGGTCTTTGGTTGGTAGTAAGGTTGCCCGTATCCAAGCAAGGGCCCTCACTCTAGTCAGGGTAAAAGAGAAACACACCCAGTTAATCCCCGCTAGCCCCCTCGGTTCCTTGGCACAAGCAGAAAGGCTTAACCCAGAGACATTATGTAGAGTATTTGTGCCAATAAACACAGTAAGACAGTGAACCACTACAAAATGGACACCACACAGGTTTATAAAAATAGTAAATATTAATCTAGATAAAACAAGGCCAAATACAATAAAAATACACCACGCACAATTAAAAGTATGACTTTAACAATTCAAAACAAAAATTGTGCTTAGAGGCACAAATGCTGCAATCTGATGTTAAAGCGGAGTGGTGACGGAGTTATTTCCTACAGTGTGACACCACTAGGCCATTTACGGAGTCAAACGAACCCCGAGGTACAGTACCTTTGCAAAATGTATGTAAAACAGGCCAATGCCTGGAGTTGGGGTGTGAGGGTTCGCTGGATCCAATGCGCCGTTGGTTCCAATGTTGGCAGGCGAAAGAACAGAGGTGTCATGAAAAGGCATTGGGTCCTTGCTGCGGAGCGGTGGAGGTGAGGTGGCATTGGTGGTGAGGAGTAAGTCCCATAGTACCTCCAGCAAAGTCAAAGTCTGGCGAAGTCACAATGCTGTGGGGCGACCTCACGGGGTCATGATCATGTCACAGGGTCACAGGCGCTGCGACGGAGTTGGGTGTCACGAACGTCGGGTGTATGACATTCCAACTCACAAGTTCGTGCAGATGTCAGTGGCTGCAGCGACTTCAGGCCTACGTTGACAGTAGGGTCATCGTGCCTCAGTGACGTCCACTGATCCAGGTGGAGGCAGCACTGAGAGTTTCGTGAAAGCTGCTTCCTTAGCAAATTGACTAGAAACCCACTTCCAGAGGCCCAGGAACTGGAATGGCACCCTCTGGCAAGCTAGAGTCCACAGCATGAGGACTCAGAGACTGGTTGGTGAAGCCTTTGCTGTCCCTGAGACTTCCAAATTAAGAGGCAAGATCACTCCAAGCCCTTGGAGATACCTCTCAAGCAGGAATGCACAACAAAGTCCAGTCTTTGCCCCCTTTCACAGTCAGAAGCAGCAACTGCTGGAGAGTCAAACGAAGCACGATCAAAGGCAGGGGCAGCACTTCTCCTCAGCTCTTCTACTTGTAGAGTTTCTTCTTGACTCCTTGAAGTAATCTAAAGTCTGGGGTTTTGGGTTCAATACCTTTACCCCTTTCTGCCTTTGAAGATGCCCAACTTCAAAGAAAAGTCTCTGTTATTTACAGAATCCTGCCTTGCCCAGGTCTGGTCCCAGACACACACCAGGGGTTTAGAGACTGCATTGTGTGAGAACAGGCACAGCCCATTCAGGTGTAAGTGACCACTCCTCTCTACACTCTGGCCCAGATGGCCCATCAGGATATGAAGGTTACACCCCAGCACTCTTTGTGCCACTGTCTAGTGGAGATTTACAAACAGCCAAACTGTCAGTCTGACCCAGACAGGGAATCCACAAACAGCAGAGTCACAGAATGGTTTAAGCAAGAAAATGCCTACTTTCTAAAAGTGGCATTTTAAAACTAACAATCTAAAAACCACCTCCACTAAAAGATTTATTTTTTATTTGTGAGTTAAGATACTCCAAACTCCACATTTTCATTTTTTCACTGCTCTCAAAGGGAAACTGTACTTTAAGGATATTTAAAGGCAGTCCCTATATTAAACTATGAGAGAGAGAGGCTTTGCAACAGTGAAACACGAATTTGGCAGTATTTCACTGTCAGGACATGTAAAAAAACACACAGGTACATGTCCTACCTTACACTGCACTTTTTCCCTGGAGCTACCTAGGGCCTGGCCTTAGGGGTGCCTTAAATATATAAAAAGTGAAGGTTTGGGCTGGGAAAGTGAGTGCATTTGTCACGTCGAATAGGCAGTTTAAAAACTGCACACACAGACACTGCAGAGGCAGGTCTGAGCCATGTTTAAAGGGCTACTCACGTGGGTGGCACAATCAGTGCTGCAGGCCCACTAGTAGCATTTGATTTACAGGCCCTGGGCACCTCTAGTGCACTTTATTAGAGACTTATGGGTAAATCAAATATGCCAATTATGGAAAAGCCAATTACGCATACAATTTCACATAGTGAGCACTTTCACTTTAGCACTTGTCGGCAGTTGTAAAGTTCCCAGAGTAACAAAAGCAGCAAAAACGGAGTCCAGCACACAGCAACAACCTGGGAAGAAGAGGCAAAAAGTTAGGGGAGACCACGTCAAGGAAGCCAGATCTAGCAGTGGCTATGTTGTCTGACTTGAAAGAACTCCCCACCGGATACGCCACTTAGGGAACTGACTATATGATGTACCTGCGTGGTTTGAGATTGCCAGAGGGTAGGGATGGAGGCAGGGTCCTATGTAGCTATGGGATTCACGATCAGTGACTGATTGTTATTACATGACTGTGTTATTTTGGATTGTCTATGAGCCTATGTACAGGAGCATGGTCTTATAGTGGTTCATTCCTTTGCGTTGCAGAGTAATTTTGCACTTTATTTCTGTCATCAATTACGCACTGTGAAACTTCAATAAAGATAATTTGAAAAAGTGCATGCATCGCTACAATATTCTTATTTCATGCAAAATGAATCAAATGTCTTACATGATGTAATGGGCTCTTCGGAGAACTAGATGAACAGGTTCTCTAGGGAACAAACGAGAAATTAATAAATTGATAAAAGAAAACAATGTTCTCTCCATACAGTAGTTGGATTGAAGCTAAATCACTACTATGTATGTCTATTGGTCTCTCGTTCAAGCAGCATCACCTTGATGTAGTTCACTTTCAATGATTAGTCACCTCTCATACCAACAGTGAGAGTTAAAAGCAACAAAGTCAGCAGTTGTGGCAGAGCAACACGTGTCTATTGAGCATGTAAAATTAACAAACACACTGGATGAATGTTAGTGAACATTTCTTAATTAAATAAATCCAGCAACAGGGAACACAAGAAAAAGATACAACCCCATAGATGATCTATAATACAATTAAGAATACAGTTGTGTTAGACCCCAGACTCCCAGAAAACCACTCAGGTGAAACTGCCGGGCAGATGCATTTCGGATAGATTATTTACCATTTTACTACATTATATAGTGGAAGGAGTATCTAACATCTGCTATATCGTGTTTCTTTAACTTTTTAGATCACGCCTTTTGACTCCGAAATCTTGAAATTCTGGTATGTGCTTTTCATGTCTAACGTTGTAATGAGAAATGCAGTCCCTGTAACTTAATGTTGTAATGAGAAATGCGGTGGCAGTTTATAATAGAAGAAATGCACACTATGAGGATATCAACATTTTCTTTCTGGCACACTTGAAAATCACTTCACTAAAGAATAATAGTATGTTTTAATATTTCGGGTTCCTAGCTACGGACCTGTCTTAAAATAAGTATACGGTTAAAGTATTTTTCTTCTTTTAGAAATTTCGCCTTAGGGTCAAGGTCAGGTGCAACTTTCTGAGGTACAACAGACACCATCTCGCGAGGCTCGGAGTGGGATAAAAAGTAGGCCCAGGCTCGAAAATAAAAGTGTCCACCTTTGGCTAAACGGATAGCTAAAAGCGTGATAATATCGGTGAAATCAACTTAGACCGGCCGAACCGGCCATCAAATCGACTCACAACTGCAAACAAGCATTTGCAATGCAATGGGTCTCGCATTTGCTTGAGTGAGAGCTATTAGCGTTGTAAATTCCTAACTGGGCATTTCTTGCCACATAAATTGAAAATGAAAAGTAACACAGTTGACAGAAGCAAGCCGGTTCAGAGCGCCCCAGCTGCCATGAGAGTTATTGGCATTATTGGCTCCCTGCATGAATGTCTAGAAAGGATTGCGGCTGGGATGAAAGGCAAACCGAAACCGGAGTCGGAGCCATCAGACGCTGTAACAGGAGGAAGCGTGATGTAGTATGATGGCCAACAAAAATGTTCACTTAGTGAAATCACCTGAGGAGGGAACTCAGCACACAAAGGAGGGACATTTCACAAAATGCACCAATAAAAATGAAGGAGTATGGGTATTGGTTGCAACTCATTAGTTCCAGTTTGACACCAAAATATAGCAACAAGTAACAGAAAAGTGACCAGTCCAGCTTTCCGAAGGGCCTTCCAATGTGCGGCATCATGTAGCGATACATTTTTAGTCACTTTTAACACAGTTTGGGCAAGAAACAAATTTGCATTTTTTGTTAAAAGCGGGAATTAATGTGGCAGATGATAGAATATGTGGCAAAAGTGTTGAATCTATATTTATGTGAAAATCAACGCGGACACACAATTGCATAATTCCATTCTCCCTGACAGTATGTCTGGGAAGTGAGAAGAGGTCTCACCCCTGGTGCCCCGGTATTTGCAGGCCCAGGTGGGACACAATGCCACGTCTATCACAGCGCAATGATCCTTTACAATTGACTGGTGACTAAACACAGGGTGTCACCAGGGCCTGGCAGGGAGCCCCCTCCAGAGCACACCTGCCGCGAGAGAGGGAGGGGCGGCCCAGGTAGAGTGAACTGGGGTGGGGTGGGGAGAAAAGGGTAAAGGAGGGAGGGGCAGGGACTTATGGTGGTGGAGGAGGAGAGAAGCGGGTATTGGAGGCAGAAGGAGGGGCTGTCCGGGATTAGGAAAGAATAAGAGAAGGATGAAGGAAGTGAAAAATAAATGTATAAGAATGAGAAAGCAGAAAGTGGGGGCTAAAGAGTGTCAGGGAACTAAAAACAAGACAAGCAGGAGGGAGTAGAAAGGGAAAGTAAAAGGGAAGGGTGGCTCTGGCAGAAAGTGAAAGAGAGGGACTGGCTTTAAGGCGGGGTAAAGGGGGTAAGGACGGAAGGGTTGGGGAAATGAAGGGAAGATCAGAAGGTGTGCAAGAGAGTACAGAATATTTAAACTAAATGACGAAGCAAGAAGGCAGTGTAAAGTGTACTCAGGATAGTACCGAAGCTAATGGAAGGATTAGGGGGGAAATGTTATAGCAGGGGGTAGAGAATAACACTGGTAAAGCATGTCCTAACCCCCTGGTGCCTTGGCTCTGTCCAACAGATTTTTAATCACTATAGCTGTCCCATCATTCTGCGGGGTTTCAAGGCGCCTTACATCGGCGGGGGTGAAACAATACGCCAGGCAGAAGTAGACCTAGTGTTGACTAGAGGTGTGAAGTAAAGATTTCTTTCAATGCATCGTGCCACATTAACACGCAGGGTATGAGTGCAGGGGTATCTATGTTGGGCACTAGGCACCGGGAGGATTAGTGCAGCGTTTGATGAATTACTGAGGATGTTTTCGACACTGGGAAGCTGATGGTGGGCCAAGCAGACCTGCACGGTTTGGAGCCTGTGTCCATAGTGGGGTCAGAGGCAGATCTTTGAAGTGGGCACTTGCATTAACTCGCTGAGCCATCAAACCAACGGGAGGTAGAAGGCAGAACGAGTTGACAGGGAATGCAGCTGGTGGCGTGTATCAGTTGAAAGGGAAAGTTTGTATCTGTTTCTTTTCCGTCATCCTGTATTAAGCCTCGTGAAACTCCATTAAAAGTAAATTAGCAGAGGAACAGGTTGACAAAGGAGAACGGACGGGATCAGATGATTATGTGGCACGGCATACCTCATAATGCATATACATCAAACCGTCCAGGAACATAAGGGCTTACTAGAGCTCACTGACTGAACAGCACAAGCACACAGACTAAAGCTTCTGCCAGAAGTACTGCGGAAATACCTCTTTTACCAAATGAATACCACGAAAGCAGCCCTGGCGCTGCTGCATTACATTCTGTCCGAGGGGCATGGAGCCAGTTATCACCGTATGCTCGCCTTGTCCTTGTTTAATTTGAAAGAGTTGACATAGGCGAGCCGATTCAAAGCGGCATGAGCGCAAGGGAAAACACAAAAGGAAACGCGATCGCGCTGCAAAAACAGAGAAAAAGTAGTCCACAAACCCAGCGAGCCTTGAGTGTTTTCTGTACTTGGTCGCTGCGCTCGAGGAGGGCTAACCACCGGAAAAGGCATGACGTATGCGTGCCTTCCACTAATCATAAGAAGCGGATTCTAACAGGCAAGCCAACTTGCCAATGAAAGACACTGACGTGACGTCAACGGGGCTCCAAGCCCTTTTCTAATACCTAAAGCGTCTCGCCAGCGATAAGCATGCACGAGCGCATGCGATGCAGGCTCGACCCTAAAAACACAGCCCACCCACTGATTTGTCATACCAGCCCACCAGGCACTGCGAGATTGCCCTACGGGCCAGTCCAACCGGCCCAGCATATTGCCAGTGCACCAGTCTCCACACATTCATCTTTCCTGCTGTAATTACCCTGACAAAGAAATAAGAAATGTGTGTCAATAATTCCCTTGGTGGGCACCAGAATGAAAGGGCCAAGTTTATCATATTTTAACATGGCTCATACTTCATTTTCAAGCACTGAGCTGCCAACTCCATGGTGGCATCCAGGCTCTCTGCAGGTCACCTCAGTGTTTCATTTGTTCAAGTAGGCGAGGGTGTCAATTAACAAAAAATAATAGAGGCAGTCTCACGAAGAAATGATATATGCCCCCTAGAAATGTAACTCTGCGACACAAAGTATGCATTTTACTGCAATGGATATCACACACAAACAAGACTCCTACTGTCTCAAGCTAATAAACAATTACCCAAAGATGGATAAAGACAGAAATGTAATAAATTACTGGTGGAAATAGTACAACACATTACAAGATCCAGAAAGATTTCAATGTGAAAATAGCATCATTAGAAGAATCTCTCTCTGCAGGACGGGTTTTGTGTGTGTGTGTGTGTGTGTGGGGAAGGGGAAGGGGATAGGGCAAGGAAGTTTCCAACACCAACACCTCACCAAGTCTTGACCTCCGCAGAGCTTTTACTTGTCTGATGCATACATATGTATTTTTTAAGACCCCTCTTCGAGTTTCCCAGCAGTACCTGTAAAGTTGGTGGCAGGAGCTGTGCCCTGAGCATGTGGTGCACGTGTCCCGTCATTAAACACAGCAGACGCGTAGTTGATTCATAAATAATTTATAAGTGTCTGATACAAGCTGCCCAACAACCGCGCCTGATGCTTTGATTTACTGCCATGCGTGGTGTGTGGGCTGAACTAACTTGGGGACTGTAATATTGCTGGTCTGGTCTCAGACTGTCAAACGCGCGCTTTTAAATGAAACACTGACACGTGTTTGTTAGTTTAACTGCTGCGAGCAGGACAGCGTGGTTATTCTAGACCAGTGCTTCCACCTATCTGCTACGCCTGCTTGCGCCCTTTATTTTTATCTCCTCTCGCTTCGTCACCTCGGGTTAGAACCACTACCCGCGGTGAGGCGAGGGGAGACTAGGCTAGGAGGGCGAGACCCCTCTCTGGCGGATCTCTGTGGTAATGGACGCGCACCAGTTGAGGTCACTGGTCACAACATTACACTCCTTCAAAAAAATCAAACAACAACAACATAACCTAGGACATATTCAGTTTGGTCTCACCCACAGTTGGGTCCTTTCTAGACATTGACTGGCCATGGATTAAGCTACAAAGTCTTGGAGGTTGATAGATGGCAGAGGGCTGTGCCTTAGACCATATCTCGTACAGACGCCCGATCTGGGATCATGGGCTCTGGTGGTTCAAATTCAGGGATCAGTCAGTCAGAGACCTGGCGGGGTGATGGAGGAGTGAGTACTTGGTCCCTGCCATCCTCAGCCGTGTCAGAGATATTGTCATCCGTGGTGGGGTTAGAAACCCTGTCCGCTGGTGGGATGACAGTTGACATTGGCCCAGATGATGAAGCTGTGGGATGAAACTATTTGAACACGGACACATTTCGGGTGAGTTCCGCAGATCCTCCGTGGGCGACCACTAGGGTGCCTTGGCACCTCACAATTGTCCAAGGATGCGGGTCAAATGGCAGCCTGAACTTTGCTGCCCGAGTTCTTGTCCTTCACGAGCACCCTGTCCCCTACTCGGAGATCTGATACCTCGGCGCTGCGATGACGGCTCGCTCGATCATTCGTGACCCTTCGCCTTTCATAGGTCTGATCATCATTGATGGAATTGGGTGTCCAGTCTGGGTGGTGTGGGATGGAATCTTGCACTACTCGCCCCATAGACAGATGAACAGGGGCGCATTTTGTCGTTGCATGGGGTGTCAGCCGATAGTTTTGAAGAGATGAGAAGATAGCCATTTCAGGTGACTGATGAGACGCACTGGCAATTCTGACAACTTTGTTGAGGGTTCTCATGAACCTCTCCACTTGGCTTGTGGCCAGCAAGGTGTTATTTTCTTGTGGACGATTCCCATGGATGTCAGGTATGCTGCCACCTCTTGATCTTGGAATGGTGGTCCATTGTCTGTTCGTACTTCCTTGATGAGGCCTTGAGTGGAAAGAATCTTTTCTATCTTGGGGATTACCTCTGTGGCCGTTAACGACTGGAGAATCTCCACCTCTTGATATTTAGAATAGTCGTCTATAGAGATTAACATGTGCCGGCCATCTAGCAGACTACCAAAGTCGAGACTCACCACCTCCCACGGTCGACTTGGTCCCCGTTCAGTGGTGATGGGGGCTGGAGGACTGGGACTCCCTACTGCTTGGCACCACTCACGCAATAGGATCATGGTCTCCACCTTCTCATCCATCATGGGAAAGCACACTTTAGCCCTCAGTCTGGTTTTTGTCTTTACCATGCCTTGGTGACCCACGTGGGCCAATTGAACAGCCTGATCGACGAGGCTGGTAGGGACGACTAGACAGTGGATAAGGAGGAGGCATCCATCAGGGCCCGCAGTAAGCTCTTCTCGAACATTGTGTAAGCTCTCCATGATGCGCCTAGATTGCATCGTGAGTTGGGACCACCGTCGTTTGAGAACATGCCACTGGCCACTCCGGACTGCGTCCAATGCCTTCTAGAGACATTAATCTTGTTCTGTAGCTTGACAGAGCTTTTCATTTGATATGGGTCGAGGGTGAGATCGTTCTGTCACGTATCTAACATACTCATCAGCTTCCTGTGCCTCTCTCTCTTCTTCTTCAGTGGCTGATCGGAGGTGGCGCGAGAGGTAATCTGCTGGATTGTTGGATCCTGGCCGGTATTCTAATTTACAGTTATACTACTGGAGTTGGAGTCGCCACTTCTCAATTCGAGAAGGTGGGTTAGATGCCGTTCCGTGGAAGAGGGGAAGCAAAGGTTTGTGGCCTGTTAGCACTGTAAATGGATGTCCGTATACGTACAGGTGGAAGTGCCTACATCTCCAATGTATTACAATGGCTTCCTTTTCTATTTGTGAATACCTCTGCTCGGGCGGGGTGAGAGACCGACTGGCGTAGGCCACTGGAGATCAGTCCTCTTGACTTGTCTTTTGCAGGAGCACTGAACCTAGGCCTTTGGGGCCTGCATATACAGCTATGGAGGTGTCCTTGGACAGGTCAAAATACCTTAGTATGGTGTCTGTAGACAGCGTGTCCTTGGTGTTCTGAAATGCCGCTTCTTGGACGGGTGCCCACTCCCATGGTGTTGCTGATTTGGTGAGGTCTCGTAGCGGTTGCGTTAGAAGGGTTAGGCATTTTATGAAACAGCCACAGCAGTTTACCATGCCTAGGGAACTGCGAATTTCCATCACTGTCGTTGGGGGAGGTGCCTCTTTGATATCTTGGGCCTTGGCCGGGTCTGGAGCAACACCTTTGGACGAAAAAACATAGCCTAAGAAATGGTGTAGCCCCCATCTGGGAATCACCCAACATCCTGGCTGGCGCATTTCCTGGGCTTTTGGGGGTCTGGTTCAGTAAATATCAGTGACTGTGCTTCTGGCACCATTGGCAAGATCTTATTATGGTTGCTCTAACCATCTTGTTCACCAGTGGGAACCAGACTTTTGTCCTGAGGTGGTTCTTAGTTTTAACATTCCTTGGTGGCCATGGCGGGCAAGCTGCATGGCTTGCTCTGCCAGACTGGCTGGGACTACCAGACGGGGCCCTCGTAGCATCGGTCATCAGCTCATAACCAATGTTAAACAGTGAGTCTAGAGTCTTTTTAGCTTCTGCGATTCTGTCGGATCAGTGTTCTTGGAGCAAGTGCCACCTCCCTTTCTGGATCGCTGCAATGGCTAGTTGTAAGCATTCATCTGCTTCCATCGTGGAGTGGTTGGTATCACGGATAGCGGTAATGGTCTTGATCTCTCCATAACATATCTGATATATTCTTCAATCTCCTCTACATCCTCTGCTTCCTCTGCTTCCTTCAGAGTGGCATCACATGGGTGTAGGGACAGATAGTCCGTTGAATTGTAGACACCTAGTTGGTACTCTACCGTGCAGTTGTGCTCCTGCACTGGTCAGTATTTACCACAAAGGGATGGCCATAGATGTACAAATGAAAATGCTGGCAGGCATATGGCAATGGCTTTCCTTTCAAATTGATTAAACTTTGCGAGTACTGCTGATTCATCGTGGTGACGGACTGCCACAGGGGACCTATCATCCTGGGGATGTTGCTGTATGAAGATGGCTTCTAGCCCCTTTGGGCTTGTTCTAACTGTGATGGAGGTTGGCTTTGATGGGCCAAAGTATGACAGCGTGGTGTTCGCTAAAAAGGGCCTTCTTGGTCTGTTGTAATGCTTTTTTTAACACCATGCCCCACGTCCATAGGGTTGGGCCCTTGTGAGATCTCAGAGATGCTACCTGAGGTTTGTAAGATTAGGCATGAACATCCGACAGTAGTTCACCATCCCTAATAAACTCCTTACTTCTGACACATTTGTTGAATCAACGGCTTCCTAGACGTCCATACTTTCTCAGGATCCGGAGCTACTCCCTTTGACGATAAGGTATAGCTGAAAAAGCTGATCTGTTGCTTGAGGAATTTGCACTTCTCTCTATGGAGCGCAAACACTCATAATGTTCTCTCGTTGATTTGGCGAATGTCAGAATGTCATCACTGACATTGATGACGCCAGATAGACCCATAAACAGTTCTCAGAAGGTATTCTAGAATATCTCTGCAGCGCTCGATAATCCAAAATTGAGTTGCCGGTAGTGTCCGATGCCTACGTGGTTGGAGCAAATGGTTATGTAGCTCCAGTTGGGGTAGAGGGGCAGCTAGTGGTACCCAGAGCACAGATCTACTTTGGAAACCATTGAGCTCCCCTATGATGACATCAGCCATGGGGGGTCAAATGGCTTTCCCACTTCATTGCGATGTTCTTGAGCCACATGTCCATGCAGATCCAGACTCCGCTGGGCTGTTTTTTCTCCACCACTATTGATGGTACCTACGGCATGCGACCTGGACTTTCCCATTGATCCCGGTGCGCTGTAGTTTGTACAACTCCTCCTCCACCTTGGATCTGAGGTGGAACGCGATGCACCAATATCATCGCACTATTGGCTGTATGGAGTTGTTGATGTGCAGCTGCACAACGTTATCTTTCAGACAGCCAATCCCTTTGAATATGCTCTCAATCTCTGACAGTATATTGGAGAGGAATTCAAATTGTACACCAAACTCAAACAAGGTCAGATTCAGTGTTTCAGCAGTGTGGGCACTCACTAGCATGCCCTCTGTCTGTCACGTAGATGGTGGTGTTGATGCTTACATCTCTGTGAGACACTAATCCATAGCATGGGCAGTGGCTGCATCTGACCATATTCAAAAACCCTGACTCTGGATTTTGCAAGTGTTGGGTAATTTGGCAGCGCATGATAGGTGCCAGCTGACATAAGGTCTATGGAGGCTCCAGTGTCAATAGTCGCAGCAACTGTATGTTTGCCCACTCAGAGTTGACACTGTGGGAGCAGTTGGCTTGTGGCACTGGTGGGTCCAGAGGCAAAAACAGTATTCACTGTATATCCTGCAACATGATCATCTATATCCTCTGGCCCAGTCATGGCTTCAACAATGGCATGGGCTGTTTCTTTTTGAGGGTTTGCATTTGGAGGATCTGAAAACTGTGGCACAATAGTTGTGCTTGCCACATGCCATGATTTTTGGCCTTTTACCGGACAGTTATTTGGTCTGTAAGGTTGTTCGCCACAAAACCCATGTCGTCTGAGCATCAGTGGTCTTTTCAGGGGCTCGGTACTCCCTCACAGTTGGATTGCTCTGACTGGCTCTGCCTTGATCACACTCTGTCGAGAGCAGCCTCCATATGTGACGCACAAGCTTTTGATAGTTCCTTTGATCTACCTTGTGTAAGAATGTCTCTTAGTGATTTACCTGACCCTTGATGTATGTCTTCTCTCAACTTAGATGATGTACAGCTTTGAATAATCTGGCCTCAGATTTCCTCTTGTTCATGGTGGAATCCACATGTCCTGGCGAAGCTTTTGAGTCTGCCATGTAAAATGTTGAGCAACTCTTCTGGTTCTTGGCGGGTTTGCCTAAAAATGAATCTCTCTTAGTCTCTGTACACCATCAGCTCAAAGTGCACATTTAGGGCTACAATGAGTGTGGCGTAAGTTTTTGGTGTTGCCTTCATAAGGGTTTTATATACATTGTGGATGTCTTTGCCTCCTAATTGTAACAGCAAGACGCTGTGACATTTTGTGGCTATTTCTGCACCTTCAAAGTAAAACTTGACCAGTTCCACCCAGTCTCTCCACTTTGATGCCTCTGATGACGGTATGCCTTCAGTGGCAAATGACATGCTTGTTTGGTGTCAGCAGTGACCTTCTGGTGCTCGCAGTCAGAGTGGGCAGACACCTTGTGGCATGAGCACTACTTTTGCTGTAGGTGCGTGGTTGTGGCGGAAGTGGTGCCGGAGGGGGCACATGTTGCTGATGGCACCTTCGTCCTGCGGGCCAGGTCACACAAAGTCTGTATTTCATCCACCTTGTGTTTGCTGGAGACTGTTATTGCTCTCAGGCTGAGGGACTGGCTCAGCCTGCCAAGATCCGTGACAGCATGCAGTGGAGCTGACGGTGATGCCTGGGTATCTGTGATGCTCTCTCCATGTCCCAACAGCAGGTGAATCCTCCCAGTTGCGCAAGCTATGGTATGTCTGGGTCCCTCGTCTATTACACACAGTAGTGAAACATAAGCACCACTGGTGTTGGTGATAGCCAGGCGGCCGATGTGGGAGATGAGGCGATTTAAATGGCAGTTCGGGCGATAAGCGAGGGCGCGGGTCTGGCTCCAGCCTCATCGCCAAAGTAAAGTTAGTGGCAGTAGCTCTCAGCAGGCCCTGAGCATGTGGGGTTAGGTGGTACATTGTGTGCACATCGTAAGAAGGAACACAACAGATGTGATGTAGTATCTGGTGTGTAACTTCCCTGACACTTTATATTTACAGTCATGCGTGAGCTACACTAACATGGGGGAGTTGGCAGTGTCATCGTATGATCACCCCTGCTGCCCAACTAGTAGCAATAACACTACAGTACCCAATCAACTTGTATTATAACACTGATCCGATATGGGGAAGCTGAGATGTAATTGGAATGTAGAACCATTTACACACCTCAGATTTGAGTTTTTTTTTAGGTGAGTGAATTAAGGAACACACTACCAGGGAAACGTCCTGCGACAGAGTTACCTACTAATGTCCCAAAAGACGACAAGGTATAGCTCATTACGGTACAAAATGGTATTATAACAGAGCTGAAACTTTCACAGACTGAGCGAGAAGAAGCTATCTCTGGTGCAAATATCAAGCTGTACAAATGGCAAAAACACAAACAAACATGATCTAATGTACAAACCCTACATACCATCATATTAATCATAAATATAGAGATTTATAACTTTCAGTGGATTCCTGAAAATTCTGTGACTCCTAAAATTTAAGACAGCTTCAAAGTTTTGGAAGTGCTCCAAATGTGCAAAATTGGTTAATGGGGCATATCTAACAGCTTGACAAATCTTTATGTGTAAATCATCTGGAAATATGGTTAGGTAATGTATTTTCTTATTAACAAACCACTGCCCCAGGAACATCCATAAAATATGCCTCCCATTTTTCTCCATGGAAGGCACTTAAGGAAAGATTATAATTTAAAAGTCTGCATTATCAAAGCACGGAGGATCCATAACATACTATGTTCATCCACAGCATAGGAGCCAGAATAGGCTTGATTATTTAGCACACACAGATATCTCCAGAATACTAATTT
The DNA here is from genome assembly GCF_031143425.1 of Pleurodeles waltl. Classification (NCBI taxonomy): domain Eukaryota; kingdom Metazoa; phylum Chordata; class Amphibia; order Caudata; family Salamandridae; genus Pleurodeles; species Pleurodeles waltl. The sequence continues at coordinate 140,234,115 of NC_090437.1, forward strand.
TAATCAACCAAAAAATAAATTCTTACACAGCTTCCCGGAGATGGCTCATTCCACCTTGGACTTGATGTTGAAAACCCCTGTGGAAAAAAACCCACAATGAATAAGTGCATCAAAACCAAACATAGCGTCTGCTTACAGCACAATAGCCAAAGCGCAGTGTATTAAAGTTGCAATTGACTTGCAAAACATTTTGGTTTGTCTTTGGCTCAAGCAGCATAACCTTGGCTGCTCATGGCCTCATTACAACACTTGTGGGTAAACCGCATGAATAATGAAGCACAACAGTTGAATGGACGTCATTTAGGGATCGCAGTGCGTGGCTTTTGCTGCACCTGGCCCTGCCTTTGCAACTCCTGGCTTCAGAGGTGGCAAATTCAGTGCCAGGAACACAGCAGCACTTCGTCCTTGTAGATGTTAGTTGGGGCTCCATTCTCTTTGTTTTTGTCACATTTTCATTACACTAATAGTGAATAATATTTTTTTTACTATTAGTGTAATACAAATTGAGTACGATTAGCTGGAATATACCCTTCCATGGCAGCTGAGGTAAGTAAAAAATGCTTTTAAATGTTCGTTGTGTGCTTTCCTATGGGTGAGAGTGTGTTTACGTGAGAGTTTATGTATGTAAGTGTTTATTTGTGTGTATGTATAAATATGAGTGTGTGAGCGAAAGTGAAGGTCGGGTGTGTGATGTCACTTCCACAACGCCTGGCATTTTGGTGAAAATCTCAAGGGGCCGGGCATGCGAGGGGGAGGGATGGGGGAGGAGGGTTGAAATAAAAAAATAATTGAAAAATCTTTCCTTTTCCTATCACTGCCACCTCGCTCCTCTTCATCTGGTGTCCCGGCATTCACTGGGACACCAGCACAGGCACCCCAGCAATCCTTGCGCTGCTTTCATGCTAAAGCTAGCGTGAAAGCAGTGTCAGGATTGGCCTAAGCAGCTTGGACTGCTGCTCAGACACTGCCCTGGGGTCTGTGCAGTTTCTCCAGTCTGGCTGTTCAACACAGCCGGGCTGGAGATCCCTACGGCCGGCCAAACACACATACCTGCTTAGAGCACCTCTTCTCCTCCCCATCTCCTCTTCCACTTCCATGGCCTAGTCCTGCCTCTTCCTTCACATGCTGCTGGCTGAGCCAGCAGCTGAAAGACAAAACGATAAAGAAACATTATTATTGATGAGATAGGTCACAATTTGCGACCCACTGGGAATCACAAAAATAACAGAGATGGTGGCGTGCTGGGATCAGCAGACCACCATGTCTGTAAATTGCTTTTAAATAAAGCAATCTTTTTTTTTTAACCCAGCTCGTTTTCCTTAAAGAAAACCTACATGTGTTTAAAAAGAAAAAATGAAATGTTTCAGTTTAATTTTTTAAGAGTAGACAGTGGTCTGTGGGTCCACTGCCTGCTCTTAAACTTTTTTTTACATGCATTCACAATGGGGAAGGGGTCTCTTGGGGACCCATTCCTGTTTGTGAATAGGTTAACACCAATTTAAAATTGGTGTGAACTGTAATTGTTTTGCAATTGCATTCATTCTCATAAAACAATCATACATACCACTGCGACTTGCAATTAGGAAGGGACGCCCTTGGCACGCCCCTTCCTAATTGTGACTCACAAACCTATTTTGTGGTTTAGTAAATAGATAACTGAATCACAAAATAGCATTTGTACATACCAAAATGCTTTTTCCGGTGCGCAAAAGGCCCAATTCTGCAAATCAGGCCGTTTGTCCACAGAAAAAAAAATCTTTGCACATCTGGTCCTAGGTGCAGCTGGCAGTTGCTCTTTGTATATTGCTCCCAAACAGAGAGACAAAGGAGCATGGGTGTTGGAAGGATAGGCCCTCTCTGACCTGAGAAGGGGGAGCAGCTGTCACCTACTGCACTTGCACATCACAAAGGCTCTGCCTGGACACACTCACAAAGGGTTTGACACTAGTCCACTGTAACCCCAGAGAAGCGGGGGTCAGGGAAAGGAGGCAAGACATTTAAAACACCTTTGGGGGTGGAAACCTCCAAACTCTCCTCCTACTTAAAAGGGCGCACCAGGTATACATATTGGACCCTCATACCCAACTGTTTGATACACCTGTGGACATATCGAAGACTCAGAAGGACTGCCCTGCCCTGCTTCCCTGATATCTGAGTATAAGGACTGGACCTGCATCTTGAACCCAGGACCATCAGAGTGACTCCAAGGGCTAGTTGGCTGGACTACCGGTCAGAGCCTCAGGTAAAGAAAAGGCTCCAACCACATTGAACCGAGCATCTGGATTCTGTCTGCTGTGAGTCCTACCCCTATGTGAAGCCAACCCAGTCCTTGACCTTTAGAAGTGGACCTAAAGATGCTCTGCCAACCCAGATTTATTCCTGTGAGCAGAATTGCTGCAGCACAATGCATCCCTGACACCGAACCTTGGACTGCAGCCCACAGTTTCTACAGAACTGCCACTGTGCGGCAGCCTTCGCATTGCAAGCTTCTCGTCAAAGTCATCCTTGATGGTGATGCAGGACTCCGCATCGCAGTCTCACATCTTCTTCGGAACCACAGTTGTGCAGCAAATCTTTGATGCAGGCTTTTGCATTTGCAAGCCAAATTGTTGACAGCACCGACAACACTGGACTGCGCATCTCAGCCTTGCAGCTCCTCAGAACTACCGCTGCACAACCCAACTTCAACACGGGATGTTGCAACACTCTTCAAACCAGTATGTAAGGTGCTTTGTCCTGTGTGCCAAACTGGGTCCCTGTATCTGGCCCACGCATACTCCATCATGGTCGGCCTGAGTTTGTGATTTTGTCCCTGTCTAGTATGACCAGATAACCACAGTTGGAACTTAGAACATCTAGACATTATTTTTACTTAAAACTTTGAAACTGCATGTCCCTGGTTATACTGATTGCATTTTTGTAGTTTTGGTGTAAAACTATTTATTACATTTTTAGTGTGTATTGTTTTTACTTTATTTTTTTTCACTTTAATACTGTTTGAAGTGCTGCATCAATACTTTACACCTTGCCGCTAAGTTAAGCTTGATTGCTTGTGCCAAGCAACCAGCGGGTTAAGCACATGTTAATTTGAGGTTTACTTTTTGTTGGAAATGGGGTCTTTGGTTGGCAGTCAGGTTACCCCCTGTCCAAGCAAGGACCCTCACTCTAGTCAGGATAAGTCACGCTCTCCAAATTATCCTGTGCCCACCCTCTGGTAGCTTGGCAATGAGCAGTCAAGCTTAACTTAGAAGGAAATATGGAAAGTATTTGTGCAATAAATCATGCAATAACACAGTGAAAACATCACAAAAATACACCACACAGGTTTAGAAAAATTTAGAATATATAGATTAAGGTCAAAACGATCAAGATTTGAGAAATACAAGTTGAAATATCACTTTTGTAATGAAAAGATGAGTTTTAAGTTATTAAAAGTAACAATGGTCTTTTGCAAGCACAAACTACCTGGTTTACATCAAAATTACACGCATGAAGTCCGCAGAGGAGGAGTTGCGTTGAAAAAGGTAGGTGTGCATCGGATTTTCCGGTGCACACACTCTTTAGGATGTGGGGTCTTTTGACGCCCAGGGACGATGCCTGGAAATCCAGGGTACTCAGGACGAAGTCATAGGTGCTGCGTCGATCCGGTGGGTGTTGCATCAGAGTTTCTGTCGCATGGCAGGTGCTGCGTCGATTCCTCTCACAGGAAGTCGGGTTGCATTATTCGGGTCCGGTGATGCGTTGATCCAGTGGGCTGTGCATCAAAGTTCTGGTTGCAACGCTGGCACTGCATCAATCTCCACTCGGGGAGTCGGGCTGCGACGTTCCAGATCGGCAATGCGGGGATTCTTTTCCCTCTAAGCAACATGTGCATTTTTTCCGGCAGGATGTGTGTTGATTTTTTGCCGCACAAGGAGTTCTTTGCAGAAATGAAGTCTTTATGGCCGTGAGACTTCAGGAAACAGGAGGCAAGCTCGATCCAAGCCCTTGGAGAGCACTTTTCAGCAGAGCCAGAGGCCAGCAAGGCAGCCGGGCAACAGCAAGACAACAGTCCTTTACAGCACAGCAGTCCAGGTGAGTCCTTTGGGCTGCCAGGCATCTTCTCTTGGCAGGTTACAAGTTCTGGTTCAGAGTTTCTTTCCCAGGAAGTGTCTGAGTTGGTAGGATCGTGGACCGAGTTTATATACCCACATGTGCTTTTGAGTTGGGGGAGACTTCAAAAAGTGGCTTAGAAGTGCACAAGGTCCCCTTTCAGTACAATCTTGTCTGCGAGGGTCCCAGTAGGGGGTTTGGCAGTCCATTGTGTGAGGGCAGGCCACTGTCCTTTGAAATGTAAGTGTCAGGCCCTCCACCCTTCCAGCCCATGAAGACCCATTCAATATGCAGATGTGTGCAGGTGTGACTGAACATCCTGTGTTTGTCTGGGTGAAATGCACAAGGGTGCTGTCGACCCGCCCAGCCCAGCCCAGACGTGGATTGTAAGGCACAGAAGGATTTAAGGGCCATATGTACAAACACTTTTTTCCATAGACACAGAATGGGTAAAAACCTTTGCTACATCTGGCCCTAAGTGCAGAGAAATGCTCACTTTCTAAAAGTGGCATTTCTGAAATAGTAATATAAAATCCAACTTCACCAGATTTAGTATTAGCATTCTGGCATACTAAATATGACTTGTTTACCCCTATCTAATCAGATAGTACTACTCAAACAGTTTATGAGGGTAGCCTTAATGTTAGCCTATGAAAGGAGCAGGCCTCACAGCAGTGGAAAATGAATTTAGGAGTTTTCCACTATCAGGACATATAAAAAACGCAGATATATGTCTTGCCTTTTACCCACACAGCACCCTACCCTCTGGGTTACCTAGGGCCTACATTAGGGGTGACTTTTATGTAGAAAAAGGGGAGTTTTAAGGCTTGGCAAGTACTTTTAAATTCCAAGTCGAAGAGACAGTGAAACTACACACACATGCCTTGCAATGGCAGGACTGAGACATGGGTAAAGAGCTACTTCTGTGGGTGGCTCAATCAGTGCTGCAGGCCCATTAGTAGCATTCAATCTACAGGCCCTGGGCACATGTAGTGCACTTTACTAGGGACTTACCAGTAGAGCAAATATGCCAGTTGGGTATGAACCAATGTTACCATGATTTAAGGGAGAGGGCATATGCCCTTTCGCACTGGTTAGCAGTGTTAATGTGCGCAGAGTCCTAAAACCAGCAAAAACTGTGTAAAAAAGTGGAGGGAGGCAGGCACAATGTGGTGGTGACCACCCTAAGGCTTTCAGGTCTAACACTTTTGTTTCTACTTGAGTAGGGTTTCACCCCCTCAACCATTAACCCAATTTCCAACAGAGTTTATCTTGGGAGTTGAGTTTTTTTAAAGTCTGCTTCGTCATGCTTTTTGTAGTACTTCCAGCAGGAGATCTTGGTTTCATTTCGGGTTTTTTTCATGTGTTTTTAAGAACTTGTTATGGAATAAATTGGTAGTACTAGCATGGTGGTATTTAGAAAGAGGTGTGTGTCTTTATGAGGAATTATAAGATGTTTAAAGGCTTGGAATGAGATTTGAGGTGATTTACTGCTTATTGATCATGTTTCCAAAATAGTTCTTATTATTAAGGTTTTTTTCTTTAGAAATTTGCCTCAGTGATTTCAGAACTTCGAGGGTCTCAAGTGTATTTTGTTTTGACAGATCTTTTCGAGCTTTCTGATGAGACTATTGCAGGAGTTTAGGTTTTTGGTATATTAAGGTATTGAGGGCTATTCTTCACAGATTTAAATATGAGGAGGGTTGCCTTCTTGATGATATTACGTTTTGTGCCATTGTAAATGTTGGGAGGTGTTCCACTGAAAGTGTCTTTTCAATGCCTGTTCCCAAGGAACTTAGGGCCAGATGTAGCAAGTTCCGAATTTGCGATTCGGAAATTGCGAGTCGGTGCGACTCGCAATTTCTGAATCGCAAATTCAGATGCAGAACGGTGTCTCAGACACCGTCTGCGAATCACTATGGGGTCGCAAAGACCCACCTCATTAATATTGATGAGGTGGGTCGCATTTTGTGACCACATAGCGAGTCCCTGCGCTCGCAGGGATGGTGGCCTGCTGAAGAAAGCAGACATCCATGTCTGTGACTGCTTTTTAAATAAAGCAGTTTTTTTTTTGTATTGCAGCCCGTTTTCCTTAAAGGAAAACGAGTTGCAATACAAAAAAAATTACAAAACCATTTGGTTTCGTTTTTTCAGAGTAGGCAGTGGTCCATTGGACCACTGCCTTCTCTGAAAATCCTTTTTGGCAACATTCACAAAGGGGAAGGGGTCTCATGGAGACCCCTTCACTTTTGCAAATAGGATACCACCAGTGTGACACTAGTGGTAACTGCGAATTGCTTTGCGACCGCGTTCGCGGTCACAAAGCAATTTTGCATTGCGGTGCGAGTCGCAAATAGAAAGGGACACCCCTTCCTATTTGCGAGTCGATTTCACATTTTGCGAGTCGGTACCGACTCGCAAAATGTGAATGAGCATCGCAATGAGCATTTTGCATGGCGCAAACTGCGATTTTCGCAGTTTGCACTATGCAAAATGCTTCCTACATCTGGCCCTTAGTTCCTCTGAGAGCTAATTAGGTGGTTGGGAGGGGGAGATGTTGTTAGAGACCTTTCTCTGGACTTTTGTTAATTTTGATTGTCTCATTGTGCAAAGCTCATGGAGAAACATTTGAAATGGTAGGGCCTGGTTCTATGCCCAGTGTCTAGTATGATGTAATGCTCTATGTTTATGATGTGAGCATTGTGTTATTCAGTGAGGTTATGTAAGTTCACAATGCCTCTGAAGTTCGGAGCCATACAGTGCTTCTGATTGTTCCCAGAAACATTGAAGGAGTCTTTGCATATATTGCTGGAGTAATAAGATGTAATGGAGGCGATTGGAAAATTACATCTAAGAAGGAGTATTTATGACCTGGGGGACTGTAGACTATGTCAAATCAGAAAATGTTCTTAATTGTTAGGTTAATATTAACTGAAATCATTTGAAAGTAGAAGGATGAAAAATCTGCAGTTTCACATTTCTGCTTTTTGTATTATAGTGATTTATGAGGTCAGAATAAGGAGATCAAAAGGTGGAGATAAAAATGCAGAGAGACAGATGTCAGTGATTGAAAGTTGGGCTAGTTTGTAGCTTGATATGAGGTTGGCAATTCCGCATGTCTGAGTGTTGGCTAGTATGGCAATAATTAGATTGCATTTGAGGTTAATATTTAGAGATGTGGTAGTGCGCTGCACATGAAGGTTTTTAATTTGCATTATTGTTTTTGAGGTTACGATCTTGACATGGTTTGATTGTAGTCTTTGTGGGTTTTGTTGTGGTGCAGTAACATGGCAATCAAGTACAGCATTCAGATTTTTTTGGGTCCCTGAGTAGTCTTGAACGGGCACGGGCAAACATACAGAGAAATCCATTGTAATACTGGTTAAAACCTCCTTCAGATATATTAGGGGACCACATTTCTATCTGTAGGTTAGTCAAGCTTCACTCTAAAAGGTTCAAGTTCCCCATCTATGGGTTTTCCAGATTTTGGACCAAATTGATTTTATCTGTTCTTCTAAAGTGGCAGCTCCCGCAGTTGTGATAGGAGTAAATTATAGAGAGGCAGTTACATAGCACCGCCGAGCAAATACAGTTCCCAATGTGGGAGGGGAAGGTACTTTTATAATGGCTGTGTATGCAGCATATGCATGTGAAACATTTTACTCATGGATTTAAATAAAGGCAATTGATGCAGAAACAGCACACTTTCATGCATTCCAACAAGCTGCAGGACTAATGAATACAGAGTTTATCAATATGTGGAAAACTCTCTTATTTACCAGGATCATCAACATTGGATTGCAGCGCCCTACCACACACACATTGACATGTCAGACTGGGACCTCTGAGTAATGAAGAGGCTACCAGGGTAGTCTTGGCAGCATATACGCTATATCCAAATCCAGGAGTAATAACTTTCTGTATAAATTACTTTTGCAATATGTCTTAAAGATATTAAAAACTAGACAGGTTCCAACAGGACCTATAGCACAGGGGGAAATTGCCATTCAGACAATTACATTATCATGGGAAAAGTGCTCACAACGCACAACAGAATAGTCTTCTGGATTTCTCCCAAGCAGTATACCCTTACATAACACCCAAGATAAACATTTAGGGGGTGATTCTGACCCTGGCGGTCGGTGATAAAGCGGCGGCCAACCCGCCAACAGGCTGGCGGTCCGAAAAATGGAATTCTGACCCTGGCGGGAACCGCCAACAGAGACCGCCAACTTAACACTCCGACCGCCACGGCGGGACAAACAAACAGCGCGGCGGTCACCGCCAACAGGCAGGCGGCAGACAATGTACCGCCCACCCTATCACAACTCACCAATCCGCCACCTTTTCCGGGGCGGGAGCACCGCCGATAAAAACACGGCGGAAACAGACTACGAAAGGGAAAACGCTCACCTCTACGCACTCCACGAGGACGGAGGACAGCATGGAACCCGAATTGAACATCATACCTGCTCTCGTCTACCTGCTCATCTACCACGAGTACGAACTCCGCCGCAGACGTCAACGGTGAGTACTGCACCTACGACACACGGGAGGGGGGGGAGGAGGAAAGGTTACGGGCACACACATATCCGACCCCCACCCCCCCCAAGATGTACACACCAATGCAGAGCAACAAGTCACAGTGACACCACCCAAACACCCGTAAAAAATACAATCACATAACCAAATTGAGAATAAATATTTATGAACAAAATAGTCTCAGAAAAGTATTATCAACCATCAAAACTTTCTTCTGATAAACAAATTATTTACACAGCAGTGGATAACTGAAGCAAGTAGTCCTGCACATCTTACGAATCCATCATGTCCGTGGGCCAAAGTGTAGCGAAACAAGGGCAAAGCCCACACAGGAGACCTGAGTCCTTTGGAGAGAACACTGCAGGGGCATCTGGTGACAAAACTACAGGCACCTCAGGGGGAATGGAAGGGGGGGGCACCACAGCCACATGAGTCCACGACGCCAGATCCACGATGGGCCCACCATGCCCACTGTGCCATCCTGGGGAGTGCAAAGCCACAGTCTCTCAAGTCTCTACAGTGGGTGGGTTGCCCACTGTGCCATCCTGGGGAGTGCAAAGCCACAGTCTCTCAAGTCTCTACAGTGGGCGGCTTGCCCACTGTGCCATCCTGGGGTGTGCAAAGCCACAGTCCATCAGGTGGATAAATGTCCCCACTGGACAAGGAGGATGCATGGTGGGCACAGTGAACCCTGAACAGTGCCTGACAGGAAGGGCCCAGCGGAGCGGTGCTTGAGACGGCGGGGCCCAGCGGAGCAGTGCTTGACAGGAAGGGCCCAGCGGAGCGGTGCTTGAGACGGAGGGGCCCAGCGGAGCGGTGCTTGAGACGGCGGGGCCCAGCGGAGCGGTGCTTGACAGGAAGGGCCCAGCGCAGCGGTGCTTGAGACGGCGGGGCCCAGCGGAGCGGTGCTTGACAGGAAGGGCCCAGCGGAGCGGTGCTTGAGACGGCGGGGCCCAGCGGAGCGGTGCTTTACAGGAAGGGCCCAGCGGAGCGGTGCTTGAGACGGCGGGGCCCGGCGGGGCCCAGCGGAGCGGTGCTTGACAGGAATGGCCCAGCGGAGCGGTGCTTGACAGAAAGGGCCCAGCGGAGCGGTGCTTGAGATGGCGGGGCCCAGCGGAGCGGTGCTTGACAGGAAGGGCCCAGCGGAGCGGTGCTTGACAGGAAAGGCCCAGCGGAGCGGTGCTTGAGACGGCGGGGCCCAGCGGAGCGGTGCTTGAGACGGCGGGGCCCAGCGGAGCGGTGCTTGACAGGAAGGGCCCAGCGGAGCGGTGCTTGAGACGGCGGGGCCCAGCGGAACGGTGCTTGAGACGGCGGGGCCCAGCGGAGCGGTGCTTGACAGGAAGGGCCCAGCGGAGCGGTGCTTGACAGGAAGGGCCCAGCGGAGCTGTGCTTGAGACGGCGGGGCCCAGCGGAGCGGTGCTTGACAGGAAGGGCCCAGCGCAGCGGTGCTTGAGACGGCGGGGCCCAGCGGAGCGGTGCTTGACAGGAAGGGCCCAGCGGAGCGGTGCTTGAGACGGCGGGGCCCAGCGGAGCGGTGCTTGACAGGAAGGGCCCAGCGGAGCGGTGCTTGACAGGAAGGGCCCAGCGGAGCGGTGCTTGACAGGAAGGGCCCAGCGGAGCGGTGCTTGAGACGGCGGGGCCCAGCGGAGCGGTGCTTGACAGGAAGGGCCCAGCGGAGCGGTGCTTGAGACGGCGGGGCCCAGCGGAGCGGTGCTTGACAGGAAGGGCCCAGCGCAGCGGTGCTTGAGACGGCGGGGCCCAGCGGAGCGGTGCTTGACAGGAAGGGCCCAGCGCAGCGGTGCTTGACAGGAAGGGCCCAGCGGAGCGGTGCTTGAGACGGTGGGGCCCAGCGGAGCGGTGCTTGACAGGAAGGGCCCAGCGGAGCGGTGCTTGACAGGAAGGGCCCAGCGGAGCGGTGCTTGAGACGGCGGGGCCCAGCGGAGTGGTGCTTGAGACGGCGGGGCCCAGCGGAGCGGTGCTTGAGACGGCAGGGCCCAGCGGAGTGGTGCTTGACAGGAAGGGCCCAGCGGAGCGGTGCTTGAGACGGCGGGGCCCAGCGGAGCGGTGCTTGACAGGAAGGGCCCAGCGGAGCGGTGCTTGAGACGGCGGGGCCCGGCGGGGCCCAGCGGAGCGGTGCTTGACAGGAAGGGCCCAGCGGAGCGGTGCTTGACAGAAAGGGCCCAGCGGAGCGGTGCTTGAGACGGCGGGGCCCAGCGGAGCGGTGCTTGACAGGAAGGGCCCAGCGGAGCGGTGCTTGACAGGAAAGGCCCAGCAGAGCGGTGCTTGAGACGGCGGGGCCCAGCGGAGCGGTGCTTGAGACGGCGGGGCCCAGCGGAGCGGTGCTTGACAGGAAGGGCCCAGCGGAGCGGTGCTTGAGACGGCGGGGCCCAGCGGAACGGTGCTTGAGACGGCGGGGCCCAGCGGAGCGGTGCTTGACAGGAAGGGCCCAGCGGAGCGGTGCTTGACAGGAAGGGCCCAGCGGAGCTGTGCTTGAGACGGCGGGGCCCAGCAGAGCGGTGCTTGACAGGAAGGGCCCAGCGCAGCGGTGCTTGAGACGGCGGGGCCCAGCGGAGCGGTGCTTGACAGGAAGGGCCCAGCGGAGCGGTGCTTGAGACGGCGGGGCCCAGCGGAGCGGTGCTTGACAGGAAGGGCCCAGCGGAGCGGTGCTTGACAGGAAGGGCCCAGCGGAGCGGTGCTTGACAGGAAGGGCCCAGCGGAGCGGTGCTTGACAGGAAGGGCCCAGCGGAGCGGTGCTTGAGACGGCGGGGCCCAGCGGAGCGGTGCTTGACAGGAAGGGCCCAGCGGAGCGGTGCTTGAGACGGCGGGGCCCAGCGGAGCGGTGCTTGACAGGAAGGGCCCAGCGCAGCGGTGCTTGAGACGGCGGGGCCCAGCGGAGCGGTGCTTGACAGGAAGGGCCCAGCGCAGCGGTGCTTGACAGGAAGGGCCCAGCGGAGCGGTGCTTGAGACGGTGGGGCCCAGCGGAGCGGTGCTTGACAGGAAGGGCCCAGCGGAGCGGTGCTTGACAGGAAGGGCCCAGCGGAGCGGTGCTTGAGACGGCGGGGCCCAGCGGAGTGGTGCTTGAGACGGCGGGGCCCAGCGGAGCGGTGCTTGAGACGGCAGGGCCCAGCGGAGTGGTGCTTGACAGGAAGGGCCCAGCGGAGCGGTGCTTGAGACGGCGGGGCCCAGCGGAGCGGTGCTTGACAGGAAGGGCCCAGCGGAGCGGTGCTTGAGACGGCGGGGCCCAGCGGAGCGGTGCTTGACAGGAAGGGCCTTCGGAGAGGTGCTTGACAGGAAGGGCCCAGCGGAGCGGTGCTTGAGACGGCGGGGCCCAGCGGAGCGGTGCTTGAGACGGCGGGGCCCAGCGGAGCGGTGCTTGACAGGAAGGGCCCAGCGGAGCGGTGCTTGAGACGGCGGGGCCCAGCGGAGCGGTGCTTGACAGGAAGGGCCCAGCGGAGCGTTGCTTGAGACGGCGGGGCCCAGCGGAGCGGTGCTTGACAGGAAGGGCCTTCGGAGAGGTGCTTGACAGGAAGGGCCCAGCGGAGCGGTGCTTGAGACGGCGGGGCCCAGCGGAGCGGTGCTTGACAGGAAGGGCCCAGCGGAGCTGTGCTTGACAGGAAGGGCCCAGCGGAGCGGTGCTTGAGACGGCGGGGCCCAGCGGAGCAGTGCTTGACAGGAAGGGCCCAGCGGAGCGGTGTTTGACAGGAAGGGCCCAGCGCAGCGGTGCTTGACAGGAAGGGCGCAGCGCAGCGGTGCTTGAGACGGCGGGGCCCTGTTCAGCGGTGCTTGTCTTCACGGCGGGGCCCTCTTCAGCGGTGCTCTTCTGCACGGCGGGGCCCTGTTCAGCGGTGCTCTTCTGCACGGTGGGGCCCTGTTCAGCGGTGCCCTTTCTGCACGGCGGGGCCCTGTTCAGCGGTGCTTGTCTTCACGGCGGGCCCTCTTCAGCGGTGCTCTTCTGCACGGCGGGGCCCTGTTCAGCGGTGCTTGTCTTCACGGCGGGGCCCTGTTCAGCGGTGCTCTTCTGCACGGCGGGGCCCTGTTCAGCGGTGCTTGCCTTCACGGCGGGGCCCTCTTCAGCGGTGCTCTTCTGCACGGCGGGGCCCTGTTCAGCGGTGCTTGCCTTCACGGCGGGGCCCTGTTCAGCGGTGCCCTTCTGCACGGCGGGGCCCTGTTCAGCGGTGCTTGTCTTCACGGCGGGGCCCTCTTCAGCGGTGCTCTTCAGCACGGCGGGGCCCTGTTCATCGGTGCTTGTCTTCACGGCGGGGCCCTGTTCAGCGGTGCTCTTCTGCACGGCGGGGCCCTGTTCAGCGGTGCTTGTCTTCACGGCGGGGCCCTCTTCAGCGGTGCTCTTCTGCACGGCGGGGCCCTGTTCAGCGTGCTTGTCTTCACGGCGGGGCCCTCTTCAGCGGTGCTCTTCTGAACGGCGGGGCCCTGTCCAGCGGTGCTTGTCTTCACGGCGGGGCCCTCTTCAGCGGTGCTCTTCTGCACGGCGGGGCCCTGTTCAGCGGTGCTTGTCTTCACGGCGGGGCCCTCTTCAGCGGTGCTCTTCCAGTCAGTGTAGGGAGTCAGACCTGGCCTGGACAACCTGCTCACTCGCCCTCCGAACGTGCAGTGTCAGGCCCCTTCGGAGACGGAGTCCTGGGCCCTTTGGTGTCGTCCCTTGCAGCCGGGATGGGGCGTGTGGGACCCTCCTGCTCCGCGCTCCTGCTGGCTGGCCTCTCCGCCCTGCTGCCCTTCCGCTCCTTAGATGGGGCTCTCGGGCCCTTGCCTCCCCTGGCTGTTGTGGCAGGTGAAGTGGCCTGAGTCACCTCCTTGGGGGCAGCCGTCTCAGTCCGCTCACGGCGGCCCTTCACTTTCCGGGTCCTCTTGCCTGGGGGGGGGGCTGCCAGTCCCCTTGCTGCTCAGTGAAGTGTCACTGCCGCCAAAGGGTGGACTCCATATTCCATGCACCACTTGCACCTTGGAAGCTGGGCTGGTGGTGGCTGAGGTGCCTTTGGGACTTTTCCCAGATGGAGGGGGTGGGTCAGGGGAGGGAAAGAGGTCAACATTTGTGAGGTAATATTTCTTTGGACCAGGGTAAAGGGTAGGAGTAGTGGAGATAGAAGTGGAGGAAGAGGATGTGGTTGTAGGAGAGTCAGGTGTGCTGTCCTTGGGTGCAGGTGACTGAGACGTAGGCTGTTGTGAGGTGGTTGGCTGTTGTTTGGGTGTCTGCCTGCGTTTATGTGTCTTGGAAGAGGGGGTGACAGACACAGTGGGAGAGCACACAGGGGACGTGTACATGGCAGTGGGGGTGGTGACTGCACGTGTGAGGACTGTAGTGGAGGGTGTGCTGGTGATGGAAGAACTGGCTGATGTTGGTGTGCATGCAGGTGTGAGTGTAGACGTCACAGGGAGGGAGGAGGGAGACGAGGTGGAGGGGGTCACAGAGGTGGTAGTGACTGTTGGTATGTCTGCAACTGGGTGTTGCTTGGGTGAATGCTTGTGTGTTCTGTGGTGCTTATGTTCGGATGAGCTGGCCTTGGGTGTTGAGGTGTGTGCAGGCTGGTCAGATGGTGTGGATGGGATAGGCTGAGGAACAGGAGACAGAGAAAGGCTGGAGGCAGTTAGAAGAGGGAGACTGGAGACAGGGACAATGGCTGCCGTCAGTGCTGAGGCCAGAGAAGTGAAAGCTCGTTGATGGGCAGCCTGACCCGAATGAATGCCCTCCAGGTAGGCATTGCTCTGTTGCACCTCCCTTTGCACCCCCTGGATGGCATTCAAAAGGGTAGTCTGCCCAACAATGAGCGTCCTCACGAGGTCAATGAGCTCCGCACTGAGGGCAGCAGGGGTAACAGAGGCAGGGGCTGAGGTGCCTGGGGCGAAGGAGACGCGCGCCTTCCTGGGCGAACGGGCACGGAGCGAAGACTGAGGGGCTGCTGAGAGGGCGGTGCTGGTGCGCTGGGTGGCGGCTGTACCTGTTGTTGCTGGGGGCACAGATGTTGCCGCCCCCGCTAGGGAGCTCCCAAACGAGGACGTGTCCGTGTCGCTGGTGTCTCCACCGGCCCCCGTTGTGGTGCTCCCCTCGCCCTCCGGATCACTGGTGCCCTCGGTGTCTGTGTCAGTGCCCACCGGGGCCTGGTGACCTGCAGCTCCCTCGTGCTCCGATGCCAATTCTCCTCCGCCTCATGATGCTAATGCACAAGAAACAAAGAATAAGGGTGGAGGGAGAAAGAAAACAAAGTTGAGTGCATGCCTTGTCAATAGCCTTGGCGGAGAGGACAGACACAGGTGCCTCATGCACTAAGGCGCGAACTTGGGGTACACTACTCTGTACTTCTGACTAGGCCAACAGGTCTAGGGACTACAGACGCGCTCATGGGTGATGTTGGACCATGGATAGCTGCACTTGGCACCCTACAGAGGTGGTGGGCGGGGGCACAGGGCCATGTCTAAGGGAGGGGACTACACTACAGAAAGCGCCCTGGCCTACTGTCACCCACAGCCCTCCTCCCCCACCCAGACGCCTCCACTGCGCGTATAGATAGGAGAATGTGCTGATACTCACCCCCTTGTGTCTGCTGTGATGTCCTCAAGCGCCCATCCAAATCAGGGTAGGCCACTGCCAGGATCCGGGACATCAGGGGGGTCAGGGTACGACTGGCACCCCTCCTAGGTCGGGAGGCCATCCCCAGCAGTGACTCGGCGGTCTTTCGGGTTCCACGGCGGATGTCCTCCCACCTCTTCCGACAGTGGGTGCCCCGTCTGGTGTAGACCCCCAGGGCCCGGACTTCCTTGGCGATGGCACGCCAAATATCGATTTTCTGATGGGCGCTCACCTGTTTGACATGTACAGGGTGGGAAAGAGAAAACGTCACATTTCTGCATGTTTGGGATACATGTCCCCCCTCCCCACCCTTGCCATGTGGCCCATACTCTCATCAGTCGTGCGTTGCATTCCTCATTTTCTCCCCACCCCACCAACTGACAGCCACCCCACTCCACACAGGCATTACCCATTCAATGTGCACTCAGTGTACTCACCTGTTGGTCTGGAGGACCGTAGAGTAGCGCATACTGGGGGAGGACCCCGTCCACGAGTTTCTCCAACTCTTCAGACGTGAAGGCAGGGGCCCTTTCCCCAGTCGCAGCAGCCATTGTCACTTCCAGACCGAGTTCACAGCAGCACTTGCAGTATAGGTCCTCTCCTGTGGATGATCAGGTCTCGAGTGATTAAGCAGTTAGAAAATGGCGGTCACGCCCGCGGCGGTGCGTACCGCGACCGCGGGCGCACATCGTCATTGGCTCCTGAATCCCATAGGGTTCAATGTTAACCAATGCGACTTCGTACAGCGGTCTTCGACCGCCTACCGCCACGGTGTGCCACGCCAGCGCATTGACCTCACATCCCATTGTCCCAGTTTAGAGGTCAGGCAGCCGCCATTTCAAGGGCCCACATGGCTTAAATTCTACTGCGTCACACAGGCCTAGGCCTTGCATTTGCACACATACAAACATAGCAGTCAAAACATTTTCGTGTACTGTGCAAGCTGTGTTGTACGTACCTGTGAGTTGATTGACTCAGTGCTCCATGTTGTCCTTCCTAGGCACCGTCCGCAGGGACTTGCGAGGAGAAGGAGGAATCCTCCCGTGTACCGGCCGCTGGTTGACCTGTCGACAATGGAAGAACGCCATATAATACTCCGATACCGACTTGACCGAGCCACTATACATGAACTGTGTGCCCAGCTGGAGCCAGACCTGATGTCACCCATCCGCCAACCCACAGGAATTCCCCCTCTAGTGCAGGTTCTATCAGTCCTCCATTTCTTTGCAAGTGGCTCATTCCAGACAACAGTGGCCATGTCATCTGGAATGTCTCAGCCTATGTTTTCAAAGATTCTGTCCAGAGTGTTGTCTGGCCTGATCAAATCAAATCAAATCAAATCATTAACATTTATAAAGCGCGCTACTCACCCGTGCGGGTCTCAAGGCGCTAGGGGGGAAAGGGGGGGTTATCGCTGCTCGAACAGCCAAGTCTTTAGGAGTCTCCGGAAAGCGGAGTGGTCCTGGGTGGTCCTGAGGCTGGTGGGGAGGGAGTTCCAGGTCTTGGCCGCCAGGAAGGAGAAAGATCTCCCACCCGCCGTGGAGCGGCGGGTGCGAGGGACGGCAGCAAGTGCGAGGCCAGCGGAGCGGAGGGGGCGGGTGGGGACGTAGAAGCTGAGGCGTCTGTTGAGGTATTCCGGTCCCTTGTTGTGGAGGGCTTTGTGTGCGTGGGTGAGAAGACGGAAGGTGATCCTTTTGCTGACTGGGAGCCAATGCAGGTGTCTCAGGTGTGCGGAGATGTGGCTGTTGCGGGGTACGTCGAGGATGAGGCGGGCCGAGGCGTTTTGGATGCGTTGCAGGCGGTTTTGGAGTTTGGCTGTGGTCCCGGCGTAGAGGGTGTTGCCGTAGTCCAGGCGGCTCGTGACGAGGGCGTGGGTCACGGTTTTTCTGGTGTCGGCGGGGATCCAGCGGAAGATCTTACGGAGCATGCGGAGAGTGAGGAAGCAGGCGGAGGACACGGCGTTGACTTGCTTGGTCATGGTGAGAAGAGGGTCCAAGATGAAGCCGAGGTTGCGGGCGTGGTCTGCGGGGGTCGGTGCGGTGCCGAGGGCCGTGGGCCACCAGGAGTCGTCCCAGGCGGACGGGGTGTTGCCGAGGATGAGGACTTCCGTTTTTTCAGAGTTCAGCTTTAGGCGGCTGAGCCTCATCCAATCTGCGACGTCCTTCATACCCTCTTGTAGGTTGGTCTTGGCGCTGGCGGGGTCCTTGGTGAGGGAGAGTACAAGTTGGGTGTCGTCGGCGTAGGAGGTGATGATGATGTCGTGCTTGCGTACGATGTCGGCGAGGGGGCTCATGTAGACATTGAAGAGTGTCGGGCTGAGCGATGAGCCTTGAGGTACGCCGCAGATGATCTTGGTGGGTTCTGAGCGAAACGGAGGGAGGTAAACTCTTTGGGAGCGGTTAGCGAGGAAGGAGGCGATCCAGTCCAGGGCCTGGCCTTGGATCCCGGTGGAGCGTAGGCGGGTGATTAGGGTGCGGTGACAGACGGTGTCAAAGGCAGCCGAGAGGTCGAGGAGAATGAGGGCGACTGTTTCACCGTTGTCCATCAGGGTTCTGATGTCGTCTGTGACTGAGATGAGGGCGGTTTCCGTGCTGTGGTTGGTTCGGAATCCGGTTTGTGAAGGGTCGAGCAGGTTGTTGTCTTCCAGGAAGGTGGTCAGCTGTTTGTTGACGGTCTTTCCTATTACCTTGGCTGGGAAAGGTAGAAGAGAGATGGGGCGGAAGTTTTTCAGGTCGCTTGGGTCAGCCGTAGGTTTCTTTAGTAGGGCGTTGACTTCAGCGTGCTTCCAGCATTCGGGGAAGGTAGCAGAAGAAAAAGAAGAGTTGATGACGGTCTGGAGGTGCGGGGCGATGATGTCGTCGGCTTTGTTAAAGATGAAGTGCGGGCAGGGGTCCGAAGGGGCGCCGGAGTGGATAGAGTTCATGATGGATTTGGTTTCTTCCGTGTTGATGTGGGTCCAGTTGTTGAGGGTGATGTCCGGGGAAGCGGGTTCAGTGGTGTATGGTTGGGTCTGGTGTCCGAAGCTGTCGTGGAGGTCGCTGATCTTGCGATGGAAGAAAGTGGCGAGGGATTCGCACAAATCCTGTGAGGGCGTGACGGCGTTGGCGCTGGCGCTAGGGTTGGAGAACTCTTTGACAATGCTGAAGAGTTCTCTGCTGTTGTGGCTGTTTTTGTCTAGTCTGTCGGTGAAAAAGTTCCTTTTGGCAGTGCGGATCAGGTGGTGGTGTTCGCGTGTAGCGTTCTTGAGGGCGGTCATGTTGTCAGCGGTGTGGTCCTTGCGCCAGGCCTTCTCAAGGGCACGACAAGTTTTCTTTGATTCTTTGAGGGTGTCAGAGAACCAGAGAGGTTTTTTGGTGTTGGTCTGTCGATGCGTGCGTTTGAGGGGAGCAAGGTTGTCAGCGCAGTTGGAGATCCAGTTTGTGAGGTTGAGAGCTGCGTCGTTGGGGTCGGTGGTGAGGGTGGGTTGGTTGGCGGCGAGAGCGGAGAAGAGTTGCTCTTCAGGGATCTTGTTCCACTGTCGATGAGGGATGGGTTGAGTGCGGAGGTGGGAGGTCTCGCGTCGGAATGTGAAGTGGACGCAGCTGTGGTCGGTCCAGTGTAGGGCAGAGGTGTGGCTGAAGAAGACGTGTTTGCTGGCGGAGAAGATAGGGTCGAGCGTGTGTCCGGCGATGTGGGTGGCGGTGTTCACCAGTTGTTTGAGGCCGAGGTTGGCGAGGTTGTCGAGCAGGGTGGTGGTGTTGGGGTCGTTGTTTTGAAACTCATGAGGAGCTACATCATATTCCCAGAAGAGGGTGATTTGGCCACAGTGAAGGGTGATTTCTATGCCCTTGGACATATCCCCAACATCATTGGTGCCATTGATGGGACCCATGTGGCATTAGTACCCCCAAATGACGATGAACAGGTGTACAGAAATAGGAAAAATTACCATTCTATGAATGTGCAGGTTGTCTGTTTGGCAGACCAGTACATCTCCCATGTAAATGCCAAGTTCCCTGGGTCAGTGCATGACGCGTATGTTATGCGTAATAGCAGCGTCCCCTATGTGATGGAACAGCTACAGAGACAGCGTGTGTGGCTAATCGGTGACTCTGGTTACCCCAACATGCCGTGGCTATTGACCCCAGTGAGGAATCCCAGGACCAGGGCTGAGGAACGGTACAAAGAGGCCCATGGGCGTACTAGGAGGGTCATTGAAAGGACCTTCGGCCTCCTGAAGGCCAGGTTTAGGTGCCTGCATATGACAGCCGTGGAGCCTGTGGAGAGTGAAGAGGAGGAAGACGACGGTGAGGAAACAGATAACAGGGAAGCTGTCATACAACAGTATTTTCAGTAGCACACAGGTAAGATTCAGCCACGCCATTTCCCAGTTACTTAGAGCCTCATGCATCTCAACTTTATGTATTTTCCCCCAGCTCTTTTAAATAACATATTCTTTTTCCCTTCCCTTCTCAGTGCTTAATGACTCATAGCCCGACTTCTGCTTGGTTTGGCCAGGTACTACAGCGTATTGACATTGGTATGTTGTCATCACTAACTGACATCACATATTGTGAACTGTTATGTGTTGTACGATTTTTTGAGAATACAGCATGACTCCAAACGGTTTTCTGTGCAATAATTGTTTTATTTTGTGTGCTTAGATAATGGTACATTATATGATGACGGTGATGGGGGGGGGGGTGGAGTGATGTCCATGGCAGAGTCCAGTTCTCAGTCTGACAGGTCTATTGTCCATATGCCTGTGGAAGGATGGAGCAGGGGCTGTTTGAGTTTGGACAGGGTGGCAATGTGGGACAGTGGGATGACTTCTGGGGGTATCTCATGCTGGCGGTGGTCTTGGCATGCTACTCTGGTTTTTTTTTGGGTCTTAGGCTCCTCTTGCGGGGTGGTTGTTCTTCAGCAGGAGGTGGGGTTCTTGTGGCCTGTCGTTGTGTGTGGGCCTCCTGGCCACTAGCGCCGGCGGAGGTGGTAGGCTGTTCCTGGCTAGTGACAGTGGCCCTGTGTGGTGCCACATGGTCCTGCAACGTGTCTTCTATCCTGTTGAGGGCCTGGACCATGCTCCCCATGGCGGTAGCGATGGTGGTGAGTTGGTTGCTGAACCCCATGTAGCGTTCTTCCTGCTGTGCCTGTATCTCGGTGAACCTGGCCAGTACCGTCGCCATCGTCTCTTGGGAGTGGTGGTATGCTCCCATGATGGTAGTGAGGGCCTCTTGGAGAGTGGGTTCCCTGGGCCTCTCCTCCCCCCCCTGTCGCACGGCAGCCCTCCGAGTTGCCCTGTTTGCCTGGGCCTCTGTCCCCTGGACGGTGTGCCCACTACCACTGCCCCCAGGTCCCTGTTGTTGTTGGGGTGTTGGGTTAGCTTGGGTGCCCTGTAGTGGCAGACACACCGTTGCTTGACCTGTCCTAGAGACAGAGGCATGGGCCCGCTGGGTGGGAGCTGTGCTGTTGTTCCCAGGGGGGTTTGGGTCTGCGGTGGCCTGTGTCTGTGTTTGGGGAACCCACTGCCCAGAGGTCCCCGATGGTCCGGGCTGGTCATCAGGTTCCAGGTCGCCAGAGCTGCTGTCCTCACTGGGGGCCTGTTCCGGGGGTGGGATGGACATTTGAGGACCCTCCTGACCGGTGTGTTGGCGTTCGGGTCCTGCATGGGGTGAGAGAGTATGGTTATTGTTTCTGTGTGTGAAAAAGCGTGCGAATTATGGGTGCCCTTGTCCCCCAGTGCAGGCATTCCCTTGTGGGTGGTGTTGTGAGGGTGGTTTGTGGGGGGGATGGGTATGTGCAGTGGTCATGCTTAGGTAATGGGTGTCCAATGTTTGTGGTGGCATGCAAGGGTTGGTGAGGGGTTGGGTGGGTTGTGCTAGGGATACATTCTCAGGGATGATGTGTGATGGTGGGTTGGGGGTGAGGGTGGGGGTGTGGGTTGGCATGCTGGTGGGGTGGGGGGGATGAAGTATATGAGATAGGACTTACCAGAGTCCATTCCTCCGGGTACTCCAGCGAGGCCCTCAGGATGCAGGATGTTTAATACTTCTTGCTCCCATGCTGTGAATTCTGGTGGGGTGGGTGGGGGTCCTCCGCCAGTCTTCTGCACCGCGATGTTGTGTCGCGACACCATCGAGCGCACCTTCCCCCGTAGGTCGTTCCATCGTTTGCGGATGTCGTCCCTATTTCTGGGATGCTGTCCCACCGCGTTGACCCTGTCCACGATCCGCTGCCATAGCTCCGCCTTCCTTGCTATGGTGGTGTGCTGCACCTGAGAGCTGGGGTTCCACTCTTAGGATTTCCTCCACCATCACCCTGAGTTCTTGGTCCGTAAAGCGTGGGTGTCTTTGTGGTGCCATGGGGTGGTGTGGATGAGGTGTGGGGTGGTGTATGTGGTGATGAGTGTGTTGGTGTGTGGTGCTTTGTGCTACTATGTGGTGTGTGTGATGTTGTAGTGTGCCTCTGTGTGTCTGGCTCTCTATTCTCTGATGTGTCTCTCTCTCCTTCGTCTCTGATTTTTGGTCGTAGGGGTTTGTGGGTGATGTGGGTGTGTGTTTTATATTGTATTGGATGTGTGGGAGTGTTGTTTGTATGTGTATCAGGTGTGTGTATTTCAAATTGTCCAATGTGGTAGTGTTTTGTAAAGGTGTGGGTATTTTGACCGCGGCGGTGTGTACCGCCAATAGACTACCGCGTTTGAAAGACCGCCGCGTGGATTTGTGGATCGTAATGGCATGGGCGTATTTCTGTTGGCGTGGCGGTGGAGGTTTGGTCATCTCCAGTTTATCGCGGGCCGCTGATGTGGCGGACTGCAATGGAGGTCGGATTTTTGGAGGTTTGGCAGTTGTGGGTCAGAATGACCGTGGCGGCTGACCGCGGCGGTATTGTGGCGGTCTTCTGACTGGCGGTAAGCGGCTTTTACCGCCGAGGTTAGAATGACCCCCTTAATTTTTAATATGTGCCTACCATTAGGAACTGTGCCATCTAGAGGAGTTTAACACCTGGGGAAGCCTTTTTATGTGCATTTAGACTACCACACATGCTAGACCCTCAGTAATGGTTCTCCCAAAGATGAAAAAACTGGTACTGCAACAGTCCTGGATCTCGGTAAGAAATTAACTGATAATCTTGCAATGCTGTCTACCATTATTTTAAGTAATATCAGTGAGGAAGCATCATCCTTGCTATACATCAGAGATTGGTAGCTGCTCCGGTAGAGAATCATGAACAAGAGCTATCAAAAATCATAGCTGAAGCCCCCTGCCTATGTGTCGAGTAACACCTTAGGTGCACAGGAAGTAAAACCGCATATTAAAAGCAAAGATAACATTGAAGAGAAACCTGCAACCTGAAGTTAGAAAGAAAGAGAGGGTGGGAAAGAAAAACAAGACGATCTCAGGCAGAGCAGGAATCCAGAAGTCGAGGTTACAACGTGAGGGGCCACGACAAGATTTAAATTCCGGATTGATATCAGTTTTCGTATAGTCTTGTTTCCTCTTGTTTTCAGGACTCTGGAGACAGGAGGACAGAGAAAGTGGGGTTGACCTGCCGAGACGAATATGTGAAACAGAAAGGAGAATCAAGACGAAGCACTGGGATTACTGTAAAGCATTACTGAGTGCTCAGTGAATAATCCATGTGCGTTTTCAAACTGATTGCAGAAACTCAGCACAATCTCCCCAAGAAGCTAAATTAATATAAAATGAAAAGCTTTTTTCCAGGATGGCAGCCTGTCAGCATGTCAGGGGCAAAGGAGTAACTGCTAAGCTAAAGCCTTATCTTTTTGAAAGTAGTTCTGAGAAATCTCTGTGCTCTCTCGGTGCATACAGTGGTCTGTTTGTGAGGCTGTTGTTTTTAGAAAGCAATGTTTTACATTCTTGGACTCCGCAGTAACACACAAGAAAACGCTAATCCGAGTTTGTGAGCATTTTGATAGAAAATAACTTTCAATATATAATAAGGTTGGCGCCAATAATCGGGTGCCGCCAAGGAGAGGGCACTTAGGTAACATTGTGTTTAGCGTTTGAAGGCCTTGACAAAAAATAACATTGACAAAACCAGAAAAGTATTGCCAAAGTCAAACAAGCATTTGCAATGCAACAGGTCTCACGTGCTATTGGCGCTGCAAATGCATAACTGTACTTTTCTTGCCACATAAATGGGTCAACCCTGCCACATAATTGGTCCTCTCTGCCACATAATTCTAGTTGCCATGCATATAACTAAAGAACTTTCATTTACCTTCTTCCTCTATCTTTATCTCTATCGAGCAGAATTCTGTTTTTCTGGGGTTTAGGCTGATAGAGCGTTCCAACCTGATAATTTACCTGTATCTGGACGCTCTTGGGCCGATGAATCTTTTGACCAAGTGGGACACTCTTCACCCGAGAGTAATCAATCAAATCCACAATCAATAATCAATAACGGACATAAGCAATACCCTGATCAACATAACACTTCACAATTAATCCAGAAAACATTTCGGCGAACCATGACCTTTCGGCCATGAATAACCACACCAGTTTATTCAAAGTTAATGAATTTATTTCCCTATATTAACAAAGCTAGCACGATATAAATGTGTCTCAACACCAAATGATATATGTAAATGAATTTTAATAGCTGTCCATAGCGGCGAAACAGGTGCAATCTATGCAGCATTTGAATAACAATGCATTCGATAATAGCAACACAAACCACTAAAACTATAATCTGTAATGAGCTAATTGCATACATTAGTCAGGATAACAAGATCTCAAATTGCATCGTGCATCAAATGAATCCTCATCTAACCTCAAATTAGCATCAGCATGTGGGTCTTCATGCAAAAACAATTTAGCAACATTAATTTGGAAAACTCCTAACTAGGGCTCTTATCAAAATCAGCAGTCGGTTACCTAAAAAGAAAACACAATGCAATTGTACATTTTCCTTTCATATTTACCAAGTTCGATCAGCATTCAAGGAAGTCTTCGTCTCACAGGTACCAGTTTCGATCGGCATGGGACGGGGCAAAGGGGCAGGGTGGACGGGGCAATTGCCTCACAGCGGCAAGATAAAAGTCAAACTACTACTTCATGCAAAGGGGCAAATCAAAGTTAAAGTCTCTAGGGCGAGAATTACTTAAAGTCTCTAGAAGATAGCAAATTGACGATATCTGCAAGATGGGCCATAATGGCTGCAATGTCCTGCAAAATGGCGGGTATAGGGGCGATGTCTCTCGTAATGTCTGTAATGGCTGGTAAAGTTCGTAATGGGCGCGCGCTACTTTCTTCTTGTGCACCTGGTTTAAATAGACAACAGTTCAAATCCAGTAGGGTCTTCCATTGGAGGGTTCATAGGTTGGCTTCAAATTGTCCAATCAAAAACAACAGTTCTCAAGCTTTTACCTAAGCATACATTATCCTTGGAGTCGGGAACGTAAGTTGCAACATATTTTACCAATTAACTCACTTTCAGAGCTTCCATTGTCCGCACCTGCAGATTGACCTTGGAGCAAAGAAGAAGATGCCAGGCTGGCACGAAACCTTAAAGATAAGCATGTGAACCGATCTTCACTGGAAAAGTACAGCTTCAAGCAAGAATACACGTTTATTAGCACATTGGAAAAATACGAGCATCTAAACCGTGAGACAAGGCAACTAGGCCAAAGCCTCCACTAAAGTTATGCTAAGCTAAAACATTTCAAACAAGCAAATCATAGCACACGTTTACGATTATGTCGGACTAGTACAATTCTAATACATCACGTTATATAAAGCACGCTTATAAATGTTGGCAAACTACTCTGAGGGCACATTTGTCCCCGTACAATCTTTATTAGTTCGGTTAAAGTCACACATGATTATTTCAACACTACGTTTATGCGCTAATAAATGTAAAACCTTCATTTCTGCGTCATCAGTCCCTCCTCTGATGACTACTTGTCATCACACAAAACTAATCCCACAAATTTTATTCCATTAAAATTCTGTCAGTTCTCTTTGCCTTTTAGTTCCCCTTGTTCTTGCTTTGTACTCTTCTGCCATTCTTTTCATCATTTTCTCTTCCTTCCTTCTCTTAATTCTTGCCATGATCATTAATATTCCTCTTTTTATTCCCCAAATCCCAAAGATGCAAATCAATACTATTAATATTCCCTGTATTATTTTTAGTAATATTCCATTCCAAATGCCACCAAGCCAATTTCCCACTGAAGCAAGTCCCTTTCCAACCTTCTCCCACACTCCTGGTTCTTTCAATTCCTTCAAGTCCGCACTTTCTTTTGTTAAATTAGCAAGCATTGTTTTAATCTTTGCACTGTTGTCTGGAATATACGTACAACAGTGGCGCGCACCAAGCATTTTGCAAACGCCGCCATCCTTTGCTAAAAGAATGTCTAGGGCAAGCCTGTTTTGAAGAGTCATAGCTCTTTCTGCTGCAAGTTCAGCATCCATCAGGATTATAGCACCTGAAAACTTTGTCAACATGTTATCCACTATAGTAGACAACTTTCTTATTTTGATGGAATTCAACACAACTCCCAATGAAGGAATCATGGCTCCAAATATATCTCCTACCACAGCAGCTGCGGTCTCTCTTTTCTGGATACGATGGGATCCAGATGTCTTTGGAATCATCGATAGGTCATCCAGTTGATAAACCTTTGGGAACACTATACCCAAATAACATCTCCCCCACCATCCCTTTGGAAGACGATAATAGGCATTATGCCCACAAATGTAATATACACCAGGTATGACAGGATCAAGTCCGTTCAGCATGAATGTCCATTTGGCCTTAAAGATAAACGTATGTTTACATTCACTCGCTCCTACGAAAATGTTATCATAATAAGATTCACCTCGATATATACAAAATTTCCCTACATGCCAAGCATCTAAAGCTATTTTCCCTTGTGTTTTTACTGCGGCAAAAGCATAATTATCTACTGAAGTCCTCTTACTTAACTCTTTTTCTAATTTCGCATTCATTTGTGCCCTTCTATCATCTGTGCGATCCAAAAAGCTTATTTCTACTGCAGATAGCGAGCAGGTAAGATTTTCCCTATGAGCGTGAGCTGTTTCAAAAGGTTGCATTGGCTCGAAAAATTCCCTCATTATTTTAGCATCCCAATCTTTAGCAATCTGGCTTAGCTGCGTGATTATAGGAACATATGCAAAGGTAACATCATAATTTGAGTAAAAATACTGTATGTTGGTTTGACCATAAAATCTAGAAGTTACTATACTACATGTAATCCCATATGTAAGAGGCATGTGATGATAAGTCACCCCTTCCGTTACCGATGTCGGTATCTGTGTACACACATAGCAATCTTTCGCATCCATAGTCTCAACATATTCTGTTAGCAAGCGATAGAAAACATTATACGAAAGTTCTTTCTTATCATGCAAGTGTCTCTCATCTAATTCTAGTCTTTTCAATGCAGTTAGTTCAGTGACAGTAACAGGAGCATAGGTAGAAGCATCAATTTTCTCATTCTCACCCTTACCATGCATTGCAAGCACTATTGCCATTATTATTAGTACACATGCAGTTACCAAGCCTATACACGCATATTTACAATATTTCATTCTACTGTTTTGTGTCATGATCTGTATAGAATCAGAGAGCTAGAAGCACTTATAAAAGAAACGATTTAGCAATTAGCTACAAAGCTTAACGAGCGCAATGTTCACACAGTTCTCTTCAGAAGCCCAGTCACTTATCGGTTAGCAGCATTTGTCTCAATTCGGCAATAACTCAGTCCTTTTTTTTTTTTTCTTTTTTTTTTTCAGTTATCAACGTTGTCTCAAATCGGGTTTAAGAGTCAATCAGGTTATCAAAGTCTTATCAAGTTAGCAAATGTCTCATCCGGTTTAGCAATGTCTCAGCTGGTTGTATCACGTTAGATTACAGCAAACAATGTCATTCATCAGTTTCTCTTTTTTTTTTTTTTTTCAATCAACAGCGTCCATAAAGCTTTTCTTTTCTATTGGTATCTCTTCTTCTTCGTTCTCGAGGCTGAGAGATACAAATTCGTCAGTCCAATCGTCATTGACTGCATATGCCCCATCTGGACCGGAATATCTCCTGTTTGGTATCCTTTTCCTTTTCAATTTTGCCTCTCTCTTTGATTCCGCCTCGCTGGTACTTTCCTCTTTGGCCAAGTCTTTTTCTTCACTTGAGGTTGGTACCACGACAGACACTTCCTTTCTTTTCTCTTTCACTCTTGGCCCTTCGTCATTCAACTTTTCTCCAGTTCTTAGTTTTACTGGCGATATACTTTGTCTTTTCTTTGCACTGTGTCCACTTGATGGACCTGCGATCTCTTCTGAAGAAGTTTGAACAGTTTCGTTCTGTTCTGCCTTGTCCCCTTGTTCTGGGGAGTCAATCACGTTTTCCTTTTCTTTTTCTGTACCGTCTGCTTCTGGGAAAGCCCTCCTCTGGTCAGGCTCTCCTGCTTTTTCACCTCTTTCGAGCCCTTTGTCACCGTTACTTTCTTCAGGCTCTTTGTCACTTTCAGCTGCTTCAGGCTCTTTGTTACCTTCAGCTGCTTCGTCGCTGTCTGAGGTTTCTCCTTGGTCTTCCCCAAGTGAATCAGTTTCTTCCTCAGAGAATATTTCTCTCTCCTCTATGTCTGCCTGTTCGCTTCTCGTTCTGTTTTGCTCTGTCTCAGCGCTCAGCACTTTGTTATCAGTTACTGGCAGTTTCAGCGCTTCAACTTCCTCATCTGTGGGACACAACACTTTCTTTGTATGACTGGCGTGAATCCAGTTGGGAACTCCCGCACACTTCACTGCGGTAGTTGTCGTCAGGATCACTTGGAAAGGGCCTTTCCAACGGGGTTCCAGACACGACTTCCTCACGTGCTTCTTTACCACGACCCAGTCACCTGCTTTCAGTGTGTGTCCTGGGCCTTCGATCTGTGGCAAGGTGGTTGCTTCCACCTCGTGAGAGAAAGAGCGAACCACGTCAGCCAGACCTTTGCAGTAGTCTAACACCATATCATCTGTAATATTCAAAAGCGCGTTTGCGGGAACTGCAGGAAGTCTCATGGCCCTGCCCAAGAGAATTTCGTGTGGAGACAGTCCAGTCTTTCTGTCAGGGGTGTTTCTCATTGACATTAACACCCAGGGCAATGCGTCAGGCCATTTCAAATTTGTCGATGCACATTTTTTCGCCATTCTTGATTTCAGTGTACCATTCATCTGCTCCACCAGTCCTGAGGCTTCTGGGCGACAGCTACAATGCAGTTTTTGCTCAATGTTCAGCGCTGCGCAAAGTAACTTTATCACCTCGTTATTGAAGTGACTTCCCCTATCTGATTCTAAAGAGATCGGGAATCCGAAACGTGGTATCAACTCCCTCAACAATAGTTTTGCAACTGTAAGGCTGTCATTTCTACGTGTAGGGTATGCTTCAATCCAGTGACTAAAAATGCACACAATCACCAACACATACTTCAGACCTCCATGCACAGGCATCTCAATGAAGTCCATCTGCATTCTGCTGAACGGGCCACTCGCCCTGCCAATGTGGCTCGCGTTCACAACTGTTCCCTTTCCTGGGTTCATCTGCTGGCAAATGACACAACGATGGCAAACTGCTTCTGCAGCTTGACGAAATCTGGGGTTAAACCAATCAGTTGAACAATCTTTTCATGGCATCTCTCCCTAGGTGAGCCTGCCCATGATAGAACCGCGCTAGCTGCGATAAGAGACAATTTGGTAAAACATATTTTCCCTCAATTGAAACCCATAACTCATCTGGTCTCTTGGTGCATTGTGACTTAATCCAGGAAACTCTTTCATCCTCCCTGACGCTATTCTGTAATGCTTTTAGTTCATCCATTGTATCCACGACCTTTAAGGCAAATGCTTCAGCTGGTTCAAGCTCTGGCTCACTTATTGAATTCCACTCATCCCTGAGCAATATACAGTTCAAGGCACAAAATCTTGCGACTTGATCCGCATATGCGTTTCCCAAGGAAACATAGTCCTGTCCTTTTGTATGAGCACTACACTTTACCACTGCAATTTCGGCTGGCATTTGAATGGCGTGTAACAATTCCCTTATTCTCTCCCCGTTTTTCACTGGGGACCCTGAAGAGGTCAGGAAACCTCTCTGTGACCATAGTTGCCCAAAGTCGTGCACAATTCCAAACCCGTACTGACTATCAGTGTAAATGGTAACCTTCATCAATGTGGACAATTGGCATGCTCTTGTAAGGGCTACAAGCTCTGCTACTTGTGCGGAATAGACTCCTTGAAGCCAGGATGCTTCCAAGACACCTGTCACAGTACATACAGCATATCCTGCTTTCAATATTCCCAATGCATCTCTTAAACATGACCCATCAACAAAAACAATTTGGTCATTTTCATCAAGCTTAGTATCCTTGATGTCAGGTCGGGGTTTTGTGCAAAATTCAGTCACCTGAAGGCAGTCATGCTCGACGTCCTCAGCGTTCTCAATTTCAGCATTTTCACCGGGAAGCAAGGTTGCTGGATTCAACGTAGTGCACCTTTTCAGCTGCACATTCGGTGAGCCCAGAATTATTGTTTCATACCTTGTGAGTCTTGCTCCAGTCATGTGTTGCGTTCGGGAGCGGGTCAAAAGTATCTCAACTGAGTGAGGGACCATGACTGTTAATGGGTGTCCCATCACTATTCCTTCACTCTGAGTGAGGCTGATACCAACTGCTGCTACGGCGCGCAAACACCCTGGAAGTGCTGCTGCGACCGGATCCAAAGTAGCTGAAAAATACGCTACTGGTCTGTTTATGCCACCATGGGCTTGAGTCAAGACAGACAAAGAACATGCATCGCGTTCATGACAAAACAATGTGAAAGGCTTTGTGTAATCAGGCATACCTAAAGCTGGAGCCCTGCACATGCATTCTTTCAATTAAATAAAGGCATCCATCTCATCTCCTTTCAGCTCAATTTCATCCAAGGCATCCTTCTGGGTCAGTTTCAGTAAAGGCTTTGCTAGAGTCGAGAAGTTGGGAATCCACTGGCGACAGTAGCTCACCATCCCCAAAAACTTCCTCACCTCCCTCCTTGTCTTTGGTGGACTCATTTGAAGTACACTTGTTATTCTTTCCTTCATTATTCTCCGTGACCCTTTCTCTATTTGATGACCCAAGTATTTTACTTTCTTCTGACAGAACTGCAACTTTGAAGGAGACACCTTGTGTCCATTCCTACCCAAATGGTTCAGTAGGGCAATGGTGTCGGCTGTGCAGCCACTTTCTGTCTTAGACGCAATCAGTAAGTCATCAATGTACTGTACTAGGGTTGACTCGAATGGCAATTCTAACGCTTCCAAGTCTTTCTTTAGAATCTGATTGAAAATTGACGGTGACTCAGAAAACCCTTGAGGAATTCGACACCAACTGTAAACTCTGTCTAAGAATTTGAAACAAAAGAGAAATTGGCTGTCCTCATGAAGAGGCACCGAAAAGAATGCTTGTGACAAGTCGATGACTGAAAACCACTCGGCATCGCAAGGGATTTGAAACATTATCACAGCTGGATTCGGTACTACAGGGCAGCATTTGACTATGATGTCATTTATTTTCCTCAAGTCCTGCACTATTCGGACCTTTCCACTAGGCTTTATTAGTCCCATGATTGGTGAATTACATGGACTGCTTAACACTTCTTTCAGTACTCCCTGTTTTACAAACTCGTCAATGAGTTGGGCGACTTTCATGAGGGTGTCCTGTGCCATGTGGTATTGTGGGGTCTGGGGAAAGGTTACATTGGGTTTTACTGTCACTTTCACTGGTTCCACTCCTTTCACCAATCCCACTTCCTTTCCTGTCATATCCCACACTTCTTTTCCGACTGTTTCCCGTAATTCAGCTGGAATATCTTCTTCAGTTATCATCGGAAAAAGGCTAATCAGAGGGTATTCTTCATCGACAGTTTCCATCTCATCCCCTTCTACACTTTCCTCTTCTTCCCCATCACTGTTTGTCTGAATTCTAATTCCATCGTCCGAACACATGATCGAACATCCCAATTTGCACAATAGGTCTCTCCCTAACAGTGCTATCGGGCTTGAATCACAAACCACAAAATTATGTAACCCTTGATAGTTACCAATACTGACTGGTACTGGATCTGTGATTGGGTTCGTCAGGTGCCTGTTTGCTACTCCCACTACTTGAACTGTCCTCCCTGAGAGTGGCAAATTTGGTACTTCAATGCTCCTAACAGTTGAACGTGTGGCTCCTGTGTCAACTAAGAATGAAACACGATGACCCATGACTCTTCCCTCTACATATGGACCCTTTTGATCAACTTCCAAGGATGCTGCAAGCACACAATCTCCCTCCTCTCCTGAACTTTCACTCTCCCATGCATCGTTTATTCCATTCTCACTGTGCAATGGGAACTGTTGTACTGTGCCATTTGTATTCATTACCTGACCCGAGACCTGTGGAGGAACCATCACTTGCTGCTGACTCACTGGTGCCAAAGGTATTTGCATTTGCTGATTAGGTACCATGGGAAACTGCTGTTGCATTGGCTGCATTTGCGTCATCTGCATACGGGGCATCTGCATCTGCTGCGGCTGCATAGGCTGTAATCCTTGCAGCTGACTTATGGTCTGAAAATTTGGGTTTGGACCTCTCATTTTCGGTCCCCTCATTGTCTGAAATGCATTGACATCATTGTTCTGCTGACCAACACCTGCACCTTCCTGTACCACCATTGGGCACACGCGTTTCCAATGTCCGACGATTCCGCACACGTGACACGGCATCACCCTTTTCATTGCCTGCACACCATTCGGAGTCACAACAGTATTCAAATCCGGACCATTATTCACAAAACCTCCTCTTCCTCTGCCTCTCGCCTGTGGCTGAAACACCATATTTCCCTGCGGCTGCGGCTGCGGTACCTGCTGTTGGAACCCTTGCAACCCTTGCAAACCTGTCTGAGCTGCTTTAAGCTGCATCATCATCACTTTCTCTTTCAACCTTTTCTGTTTCACTTCAATTTCGTCGCTACAGTATTTCGCATAATTCAACACCTCATCAATAGGTTTCGACTGCCAACAAATCAAATGCGTCTTTATCATCTGACTTATCTCTGGTCTCAGCCCTTCCACAAACCTAAACACAAAATGAAGCATGTCCTTCGCCTCTATTGTTTCTGTGCCACTGTAGTTCTTGAACGCCTTCAACAACCTCTCATAGTAACCATGAATCGACTCTTTAGCCTCTTGGGCAGTTCGATCAATCTTCTGCCAATCCACATTTTTCGCGGCAACCTTCGTCTTCAAATGCTCAATCACCTTATAGTACAAGCTCATCACCATAGGCGATGGTGCACCCGTATCCCTGTCTCTCTCTGGTTCACTTGTCGGCCAACCTACAGCCCTTTTGCAGTCTTCCCACAAATCTGCCGGAACCACAATCTCAAAGAGGGTGTTCAGGTCTTCCCAAAGACATTTGGCAAGCTTCACAAACCTATCAGTCTGTTGATACCATTCAATCGGTTTCTCTCTCAGTTTGGGAAAATCATCCGTAAAAGACTGAATGTCGCTCCTGTGCCATGGTACATGTACTAGTTTTCCCCCTGCTGTCTCCCTCATTGGTAACATGGCTATTGCATCACTACTCTGTGGTCTTTTCTCCTTATGCTCTGGTACACTGTCTTTCTTCTTTTCCTTTTTCTTTGCCCATCTGCTTTCCCATTTGTCTAAGCACCCCCACACTTGTGCACTCTGCAGCAATTCTCTAAGGTGCGTTTTCATGCCTGCTGACCTCATGTGTTCAAAGTCTGTGGTCCCGAAATCCAATCTATAGCTCCTGCTCAAGTGTTTTGTCTTGTCTATCTCAATCCCATTTTTGTCAGCTATTTCTTGCAACCTTCTGTGTACCTTGTTCACTTCTCTCGTAATCCTGGGACATAGATACCTCAGCTCTTCTTCCGAGTAGGACTCTAACCTATTCAAACCCATAGTCCCTTCCACCAATTCTTCTGCTTCCATGTTCAACCTGACCCTATTCAGATAGTCCTCCCCCTTTCCGCTGTCTGAGCTTTGTGTGGAATTCAGACTGTTGAACCACTGTGTCAACTGTTGCGCATTCAACCCCATCAGTGTAGCATTCGCATCGACTGCCATTGATGGTTGCGGCAACTTTTCAGTGTTCGATGTTAGCGGTATCATCAGTGGGGGACTCGACCTCACCACTGTTGACTGAGCACATATGGGACTAAACTCCATCAAGGACCCAGATCCAGTTGGCAGAGCCACTATCGGAGTTGTCTCTGGAGTGTTTTCTATGCACCTCCTTTCCGTTCCACTCTGCACCATTGATCCTTGACCGCTCATACCTAAGCTAGGCTGAGTGTACAAAGGTACCGGTGGACCTACAGTAATGGGTAGGGTTATCGCATCTGGGTTCTGTCCATTCCCCAGGTTCTGAGGCATGTTCATTCCCACACTATGGGTCATCATTGCCAGCATGCCCGTCTGACTCTCCGTCATCTGAGCATGTACGGTTCCCCCCTGCATCTGCTTTTGAGGCATCAAAAGCTGGGTTGACTCGGCTTGTGCAATGTTGGGTTGCGACCATTCTGTACTCCCATTACGTTTGGATCTAGAATCGTTCCCGTACTGTTGTCACTGCTGTAGTACCTTGGGACCTGCGGCTGATAATTTTCTGCTGGTTTCAACATAGGCACATCTGGATATATTCTCCTAACCTGCGGTATCTGTGGGGTGAACAGTAAACTCGGGTCCTTAGATCCCGATGGCGTTTCTGAATTCTGAGTTTCATTATTCTGTACCGGTGCCGGAGAGGCAGAACTGGTACTTGGACCTTGTCCACTCGCTGCATAGGGTGGTGGACGGTCGTTCAGCAATTGCATGATGAACTCCTCATCATCTGACTCGTCCTCTCTATCTTTGGAACACCTCCTGTTTGTCTTACAGGTAGCTTTCTTGCCTGTCGCCTCTTCTTCCTTAGCAATTGCGGGAAACAATTTTATCCCCTGCAATATATCTGACCTCCACACCTTCTGTGCATTATCCCACCTAGCGTCCGCTAGTGTCTTTTCTACCTTTCTCATCCTGGTCTCGAACTTCTTTTGCTGTTGCTGTCTAGCCATTAGTTCCCAAATCGCTAGAGCCTCAAACTGTGCTGGCCTTGGAGGTACCTTCATGTCGTACATCGCGAATCTCAAATTCTCTAGGATCCTTATATTGAATGTCCCATGGATCGGGAACGCTACGCTCCCATGTTTCTCTGTCAGTTTGTGCCATTGCTTTAGCCAAAGGCACGGAGCTACCCCTTTTTCCTCCATTACAATGTAAGCTGGTGTACCTTCGGGTGGCGTCTCCTCTCCTACGCTCGCTTTAATGTAAGACTCTCCCTTCATCGCACTCTTTAATGCTTTAAAAAATTTCATTTTCTCGCCTTTTATTTCACAAAGTTTGTAATCAATAAGTGACTTTAATTCCCGGAATACTCTTCGCTTGCCTTTCCCCTTCCAATCGAGCCCCACGGACTGCGTCCAATCCGTGCGCGACCCTTCTCTGCAACCAACCTATCCCCGCGCGGCTCCTAGTGACGTCACACTCACACACACTGCGGCTGACAAAGCCTCGCGGCTTGTCCTCCTTCACTCAGCTCCTCCCGTAACAACTTCTAGCATGTATCGCGAGCAACCAAATAATAATAAAACAGATCTGTCGGTTTACTACAGGAAGGGTAACACAATCGCTTCAGGACCTTAGGGATTTTTCACTAGCCTCAGCAGTTATTCCATCTTTCTCGGTCCCCACTTTCGCAAGCAAATCTGACCCGCAGACTCTGCTCTCAACTTGTCAATGATCTATTCTAGTGCACTTAGAATTTGTCAAAGCCCGAAGTCGAAGTTTTCTTTCACTCCCTTAACACACGTACCGACTCGTTGACCACGCCCGATCAACCGACTAAACCGACCAGACCACAACATAAAACAAGTGTCTCATACACTTTTCAACATACTCCGGAGTCTCTTGACCTCGCAGGGCCCGTCTCAACAACAACAACCACGTGGACCTTTTTCTGCACAAAGCGCCACATACACGTGAAGTTCGACGACTTCCCTACTCTCACACTCGGAGTCGCACCTCCGCTATTTTCTATGAAGTTCGACGACTTCCCTACTCCTACACTCGGAGTCGCACCTCCGCTATTCTCTAAAATCCTCACAACCTTTTCAAACAACCTGCGGCAATAAGCTGTGCAAGCGCAAAATCCTAACTACACTCATACCGTCACTAGTACCACCAACGCCGATCTCACACCTCCATTCTCTCCATTCGCAAGCTCCGAGATCCCGGGAAAGTCGCGGGGGACTTAGCCCATCATCATTCTCTCAATCTGTTTTACCCAAGAAAAATCTAATTCAACACCATATACCTCTCGAGCGGGGTCCCAAAAGTCGAAACCTTTAATTCAACACCATATATCTCTCGAGTGGGGTCCCGAAGGGCGAAACCGTTTAATTCAACACCATATATCTCTCGAGTGGGGTCCCGAAGGGCGAAACCGTCCTCTGCTACCATCTACTGATAGAGCGTTCCAACCTGATAATTTACCTGTATCTGGACACTCTTGGGCCGATGAATCTTTTGACCAAGTGGGACACTCTTCACCCGAGAGTAATCAATCAAATCCACAATCAATAATCAATAATGGACATAAGCAATACCCTGATCAACATAACACTTCACAATTAATCCAGAAAAC
Organism: Pleurodeles waltl; assembly: GCF_031143425.1. Classification (NCBI taxonomy): domain Eukaryota; kingdom Metazoa; phylum Chordata; class Amphibia; order Caudata; family Salamandridae; genus Pleurodeles; species Pleurodeles waltl. Next base: position 140,270,057 of record NC_090437.1, read on the forward strand.
ATTTCGGCGAACCATGACCTTTCGGCCATGAATAACCACACCAGTTTATTCAAAGTTAATGAATTTATTTCCTTATATTAACAAAGCTAGCACGATATAAATGTGTCTCAACACCAAATGATATATGTAAATGAATTTTAATAGCTGTCCATAGCGGCGAAACAGGTGCAATCTATGCAGCATTTGAATAACAATGCATTCGATAATAGCAACACAAACCACTAAAACTATAATCTGTAATGAGCTAATTGCATACATTGGTCAGGATAACAAGATCTCAAATTGCATCGTGCATCAAATGAATCCTCATCTAACCTCAAATTAGCATCAGCATGTGGGTCTTCATGCAAAAACAATTTAGCAACATTAATTTGGAAAACTCCTAACTAGGGCTCTTATCAAAATCAGCAGTTGGTTACCTAAAAAGAAAACACAATGCAATTGTACATTTTCCTTTCATATTTACCAAGTTCGATCAGCATTCAAGGAAGTCTTCGTCTCACAGGTACCAGTTTCGATCGGCATGGGACGGGGCAAAGGGGCAGGGTGGACGGGGCAATTGCCTCACAGCGGCAAGATAAAAGTCAAACTACTACTTCATGCAAAGGGGCAAATCAAAGTTAAAGTCTCTAGGGCGAGAATTACTTAAAGTCTCTAGAAGATAGCAAATTGACGATATCTGCAAGATGGGCCATAATGGCTGCAATGTCCTGCAAAATGGCGGGTATAGGGGCGATGTCTCTCGTAATGTCTGTAATGGCTGGTAAAGTTCGTAATGGGCGCGCGCTACTTTCTTCTTGTGCACCTGGTTTAAATAGACAACAGTTCAAATCCAGTAGGGTCTTCCATCGGAGGGTTCATAGGTTGGCTTCAAATTGTCCAATCAAAAACAACAGTTCTCAAGCTTTTACCTAAGCATACATTATCCTTGGAGTCGGGAACGTAAGTTGCAACATATTTTACCAATTAACTCACTTTCAGAGCTTCCATTGTCCGCACCTGCAGATTGACCTTGGAGCAAAGAAGAAGATGCCAGGCTGGCACGAAACCTTAAAGATAAGCATGTGAACCGATCTTCACTGGAAAAGTACAGCTTCAAGCAAGAATACACGTTTATTAGCACATTGGAAAAATACGAGCATCTAAACCGTGAGACAAGGCAACTAGGCCAAAGCCTCCACTAAAGTTATGCTAAGCTAAAACATTTCAAACAAGCAAATCATAGCACACGTTTACGATTATGTCGGACTAGTACAATTCTAATACATCACGTTATATAAAGCACGCTTATAAATGTTGGCAAACTACTCTGAGGGCACATTTGTCCCCGTACAATCTTTATTAGTTCGGTTAAAGTCACACATGATTATTTCAACACTATGTTTATGCGCTAATAAATGTAAAACCTTCATTTCTGCGTCATCAAGGCCTAACCAAACACCAAACACTCGAGAAAAGGTGGCTTATCCCATTGCAAATGGTGGTGCCACAGACAATGTCGTAAGTGG